>NC_069502.1:412940557-413540557 GCF_027579735.1 Bombina bombina
GTTCTGAGATGTCAATAGCCCTCGTGAAACGCATTGTCAGAGATGGTAAGCAAGAGAGCAGTAATTGCAGAGGACTGGTTAGAAGTAGAGGGAAACTAGTGACTAAGAGCCTGATTCTCAAAAACTTGCAGACATGGAGAGAAATCCTCAGTATTTTTTAACTGATCATTATATTGTAAACTGTGTCTCCCCTTATCATAAAGCATATTTGTGAACTCCCCTTAATTAGATAAGCCTTTAAAATGATCACTAAGAGGCCTCATAATACCAAAAAAGGCTTTAGAGAATCAGGCCCTAAGTCCATGAAGACCAAGGCAGGTAAGTTACCAGGTTTTGCATGTGTCCCTGACAGAGCCCCCTCCCCAAGTCTAATCTTTAGTTGGCAACATGTTTTTGTAGTATTGGGACTGTGAAAAGTTTGGAGCAGCTGAAGAGCATGACTATAAGAAACTGGTCACCAAGACCATTCCTCTAGGCAATAGCTCTTCGAGTGTAAAAGATTTTCCAAATGTTCTTTGTACAGTCTAGAATTCAAAATTTCCTGAACCTTGTACTCAACAGAACCATAGACCAGAATAGTAGAATGAACTTTAACAATACCAAATAAACATTTATTCAACAGAACTGGATAGATGTAGTAAAAAACAAACAAATAAAAACTTGTAAAACAAAAAGGCATAGTATCAGGGTTTACCACCTCAGAAATTGCAAAGAAACCAATGTATCTCAGACCTAACTTTCTAGAAGGGCAGATTAATAACAGATCATCTGTGGAGAGCCACATGTGCAAGTATAAGTGGGTGCAATGAAGTAATGTTAATCATCCTGTAACTTTTTTAAGGTTGCAAGGCCAAAACAGATGAAGCATCACAAATTGTTTCCATAAAAGGCAGATGGTCATTGCTCCTGTCTATTTGCACACTGCATAATTTTTTTTGCAGTTCTCTGGAACCATGTTCTGTTTGATGACACAGTCTATTATTTACATGCCTCCTAACTTCTTGTGGAAGATCTCCTGTGTCAGTGCATCAGAGTATCCATCAGGAACCAAATGTCACTGCAGAATGAGAAGGAAAAAGAATAGTCAAAAGTCCTGTTCCAGTCAGCAACCAGTATATTCGTCTACAATTCAGGGTACAGGCAAGGATAATTCTGAGAGCATAAACCAGAGTGTAAGCAGGGGTCAAAACCAGGAAAGCAGA
Organism: Bombina bombina; assembly: GCF_027579735.1. Classification (NCBI taxonomy): domain Eukaryota; kingdom Metazoa; phylum Chordata; class Amphibia; order Anura; family Bombinatoridae; genus Bombina; species Bombina bombina. Next base: position 412,941,760 of record NC_069502.1, read on the forward strand.
TCAGGGACAAAAACCCCAGTACTTCCAAAAAATTAACACCTCCCAAATTGGCCTTGGTTAAAAAAAATAAAAAAATACTGCAGGGGCCCTTTCAAAGTAAAGGTTCCAAAAAGGGCTACATATATTACAGTCCTCTGAATCTAGTTCTGATTACAAAATGCCCATAGCACACCTTGTACTTTCTTTAGCGCTAAATCTTTTTTCTTTGTTCAGCCTTAAACTCCAATACTTAAAGGGCCACTAAACCCAAAATCTTTCTTTCATGATTCAGATAGAGAATAGAAATTTAAAGAACATTACAATTTACTTCCATAATTTATTTTGCTTCATTTTTTAAATATCCTTATTTGAAGAAAAAGCAATGCACATGGTGAGCCAATCACATTATGCTTCTATGTGCAGCAACCAATCAGCAGCTAGTGAGCATATCTAGATATGCTTTTCATCAAAGAATATCAAGAGAATAAAACAAATTAGATAATATAAGTAAATTAGAAAGATGTTTAAAATTGCATTCTCTTTCTAAATCATAAAAGAAAAAATGTTGGTGGCATGTCCCTTTAATATAAAATTCCCTGATAAAATGGATGGGACTACATCTGACTGCAGAGGTTTCGCCAATGAAGGCTACATTTCTGCAAGTTCTTTGACGTTTGCACTTTCCAGACATTAGTCACCTTTATGGGGCTCGATCCGATAAAAATCGTCGCCCGCAAAAGCTGGCGACGCCAATATTTCTCCAACATTGGTGTGTCCGGTCCACGGCGTCATCCATTACTTGTGGGAATATTCTCTTCCCCAACAGGAAATGGCAAAGAGCACAGCAAAAGCTGTCCATATAGCCCCTCCTCAGGCTCCGCCCCCCAGTCATTCTCTTTGCCGCTCTGAACAAGTAGCATCTCCACGGAGATGGTGAAGAGTATGTGGTGTTTAGTTGTAGTTTTTTATTCTGCTATCAAGAGTTTGTTATTTTAAAATAGTGCCGGTTTGTACTATTTACTCTAAAACAGAAAGGATGAAGAGTTCTGTTTAAAAGAGGAGTATGATTTTAGCAGCAGTAACTAAAATCAATCGCTGTTCCCACGCAGGACTGTTGAGCTCAGAGAACTTCAGTTGGGGGGAACAGTTAGCAGACTTTTCTGCTCAAGGTATGACTAGTCCATTTTCTAACAAGACTGTGTAATGCTAGAAGACTGTCATTTTCCCTCATGGGGATCGGTAAGCCATTTTCTTAGATTCTTAACAGAATGAGGGCTTATTATGGGCTATACACTGGTTGACACTCTTGTGGGCTAAATCGATTGCTTTATTTAAGTGTTATATGGAATCTGAGGTGATTTATAAAACTTTATATTGTGAGGGAACGTTTTTAGGCGCCAGGCAGTTGTTTAGACAGCTTTCCAGTCAGGAAGGGCCTTTCATTATAGTAGGCAGAGCCTCATTTTCGCGCCATAATTGCACAGTTTCTTTTGGATGCAGTGCATGCAGCTGCATGTGAGAGGGTCTGGTGATCATTGAAAACGTTCCTAGAAGGCTTAATTTGGTATCGTATAACTCCTAAGGACAGGTGAAGTCGCAGCAAACGCTGTGGCTGGGACTGTAGTGGGGTTAAAAATTGTTATTTGATTAAACGGCTCCAGTTTCCTCATTTAAGGGGTTAAAAGCTTGAAAATTGGGGTGCAATACTTTTTAAAGCATTAAGACACTGTGGTGAAAATTGGATAATTCCTTCATAGTTTTTCACACATTCAGAAATAAAGTGTGCTCTGTTTAACATTTAAAGAGACAGTAACGGTTTTGTTGTAAAACGTTTTTTTTGCATTATTAGCCTATTTAAGCCTGTCTAACATGTCTGTACCTTCAGATAGAACATGTTCTGTATGTATGGAGGCCAAGGTGGTCCCCCCTTCTAATGTATGTGATAATTGTGCCATGGCGTCCAGACAAAGTAAGGACAGTACTGTCACATTTAATAAGGTTGCCCAAGATGATTCCTCAAATGAAGGTAGTGGGGATAGCTCATCATCCTCTCCTTCTGTGTCAACACCAGTTATGCCCGCGCAGGCGACCCCTAGTAAATCTAGCGCGCCAATGCTTGTTACTATGCAACAATTAACGGCAGTAATGGATAATTCCATAGCTAATATTTTATCCAAAATGCCAGGGTTTCAGAGAAAGCGTGATTGCTCAGTTTTAAATACAGTGGAGCAAGAAGGCGCTGACGATAGTTTATCCGTCATACCCTCACACCAGTCAGAAGTGGCAGTGAGGGAGGGTTTGTCTGAGGGAGAATTTTCAGATTCAGGAAGAATTTCTCAACAGGCAGAACCTGATGTTGTGACGTTTAAATTTAAGTTAGAACATCTCCGCGCATTACTTAAGGAGGTGCTATCTACTCTGGATGATTGTGACTCTTTGGTCATTCCAGAAAAATTGTGCAAGATGGACAAATTCTTAGAGGTCCCGGTGCACCCTGATGCCTTTCCGATCCCTAAAAGGGTAGCGGACATAGTGAATAAGGAGTGGGAGAAACCAGGCATACCCTTTGTCCCTCCTCCTATATTTAAGAAATTGTTCCCCATGGTCGACCCAAGGAAGGACACATGGCAAACAGTCCCTAAGGTTGAAGGGGCAGTTTCTACACTAGCCAAACGCACGACTATTCCCATTGAGGACAATTGTGCTTTCAAAGATCCTATGGATAAAAAATTGGAGGGTTTGCTTAAAAAGATTTTTGTTCAGCAAGGTTACCTCCTCCAACCTATTTCGTGCATTATTCCTGTCACTATGGCGGCGTGTTTCGGGTTCGACAAACTAGAAAAGTCGCTTAATATGGAGACTCCATATGAGGAAGTCATGGACAGAATTCACGCACTTAAGTTAGCTAATTCCTTTATTTTAGATGCTGCTTTGCAATTAGCGAGATTAGCGGAGAAAAATTCAGGATTTGCAATAGTGGCGCGCAGAGCGCTCTGGCTAAAGTCTTGGTCGGCGGATGTATCTTCCAAGACAAAATTGCTTAATATCCCTTTCAAAGATAAGACCCTTTTTGGGCCAGAATTAAAAGAAATTATTTCAGACATCACTGGGGGGAAGGGCCATGCCCTCCCACAGGATAGGCCTTTCAAGTCTAAGAATAAGTCCAATTTTCGTTCCTTTCGCAATTTCAGGAACGGACCGGCTTCTAACTCTGCAGCATCTAGACAAGAGGGTAACGCTTCCCAGGCTAAACCAGCTTGGAAACCAATGCAAGGCTGGAACAAGGGTAAACAGGCCAAGAAGCCTGCTGCTGCTACCAAGACAGCATGAAGGTGTAGCCCCCGATCCGGGACCGGATCTAGTAGGGGGCAGACTCTCTCTCTTTGCTCAGGCTTGGGCAAGAGATGTTCCGGATCCTTGGGCACTAAAAATAGTTTCTCAGGGTTATCTTCTAGAGTTCAAGGAACTGCCCCCAAGGGGAAGGTTCCACATGTCTCGCTTGTCTTCAGACCAAATAAAGAGACAGGCATTCTTACATTGTGTAGAAGACCTGTTAAAGATGGGAGTGATACACTCAGTTCTATAAGAGTAGGGGGCGCCCTAAATTACAATTGTAACAATGGTAAGGAGTGATACTATAAGGTATAATAATCTAGTATACAATTTTCTAGCAATCAGAACAGAATAATCAAATGTCAAATACAATAAAAAAAAAAAAAAAAAAAAAAAAAAAAAAAAAAAATTATTTTAAAAAAATATAATAAATAAAGATTTATAATGCCACAACAAAAAAAACATATATTACACTCTTCACTTCACTCACGTCCACCATAGTTTAATAGCAATCTGAATTTTATGAACTAAACTGCCATTATTGTCTACATGGAGTTTGATGGTTAGGAACAAACACGCTAATTTAACACTTTATTATGCTCAATAATTTGTAGCCTACAGTGAGCGTGTGTCGCTCTCTAATATTTATATTAATAATATTTTACACCTTTTCACAGACTCTGTTTCCTACCGATATACAACAGTTATTTATTAATTTGATTGGTTATAATATTGCTGAATGGTGCTTATTATGAGCTTGTTATGGGATCAGTGACTCGATAAATATAGTAGTCGCTTATTATCAAGGATTATACTTCTTTGACCTGTACATCTAGCCCTACATGAACGCACTGACTTTATTATTAATTATTATCTAGCAGACTGTCTTTAACAGTTCCGTCTCTAATGTTATGGATTGAACCTGCTACCCGCAGCTCCGATCTATAACATATATTCTAGTGACGAAATCGGGCACATCACGTGATGGGAAACCACCATTTGATTGGCCCAAGGCTTTACTCTCTTTCATTGGCTAGACCCAATGTGCCTATTCTGTCATACGCATGCGCTCTCGCTATGTAATGACCTATAGACGAACGCATACGCATGCGCTGACTGCATTAAGAAACGCCGACATACAATCCCCACATATCATGTCTATTACTATGTTATCACTTTATCTAGTAATACAAAATATATATACACCTTAATTCTATATAACACATTTCGTGTATGATATAATAGCAAATAACAATAATCATCAACATGACAATATTGTAATCATTAATTATGGGTAGAATATTTTTAGCGCTAATGTTGACAATGCTCAGAGCGATTGGTATAACCAACGCCCATAGATGGAACCCAGCCAATAGCTATTCTCACTCATAGGATTACATTATCCTATCACGTAATTACATTCACTTGCGCTTAGCGTGGAGCCGAATAGGTCTCCGGGTACCTATGGTAACGCTACAGACATGCGCACTAGCTTCACATGCACGCCAGTTAGAAAGTCAAACTGGCGGTTTGAATAAAGTAAGTGATCTAGCTTTGAAATTAATGTACAAGCTTGGTTTATCTCGATTCATTCCCTAGTAGGAATATTCCTCATCACAAAAGGGTAATGTTATTGCATCTGTAATTTAGATTAAGATAAATCAATGGCCTTAATACCAATGCCTGTTTGAGTACTATCAACACAAAGTGTATCACTTCTCTACTAGGGATCACAATGGGGCAATGTCGTTTGAGAATGATCCGTTAGAAATAATAAAATAAGGAACTGTGTAGAAATAACTAAAGTGTTTAATCTATATATGTTTAGCTTATACATTGTATATAATGAATTTTGATTTATGACTAATTCATCCATCACAAGTTACAATTGTTTTTGGTCTGCTTCACAAAAAAACATGCAAATTGTTTTGTATTGTATAAACCATCTGTGATGAATTTATGCACTGTATGTTACAATGTATATTTATATAGTGTGATTTAGAACATACAAATTGGGTATATGTAGACATTGTTGTTGTCAAAATATCTCTGCAGCTAGGATACTAATGATGTCATAGACCACACCCACAACAAGTGGTGTCAATTGTGGTAATTAGTTTGGTTAGGTATATAAAGCAAGTGTTTGTAAACTATTTTATTAAGCCTGAGGAAACAGTCTGAGACTGAGAAACGCGTCGCTTGTTTTTATTGGTTTTATCTAGTAAAGTACCAACTTTTTATTTAAACACTTGCTATTGTGTATCATTTGGACCTAACCTGATTCTTGAGAGCTCTGCGGCTCTGCCTGCTGTAAAACCTGCCATAGTCTGTTGGGTGACTGCATTGATCCCTTCCTGCCTGATTAGCATCAATAAAGATGCTATACAAATTGTGAGTATATTTTCAAATACACAGAACACCATCCTCTGGTTCAAACAGTACTAGGCCATATAGGCACTTTTGTTTCTGCTTGTATCTCCACTACAGAACCATACTATTTTGCCCTAGAGGTCGGTCTGCTGGGTGACTGTGATTGATCCCAGACTGCTCCTGCTGCACTAACTGAAGTGCTCCCTAGATTGTGAGTTAATATTGACACCACTAGAATATATCTACCCCGCTGAACATACAATATTGGGCCATGTGGCGCATCTGTCTTTTTTATGTTTAGTGATACACTCAGTACCAACTCTGGAACAAGGTCAGGGGTTTTACTCAAACCTGTTTGTAGTTCCCAAAAAAGAGGGAACCTTCAGACCAATTCTGGATTTAAAAATTCTAAACAAATTTCTCAGAGTTCCATCATTCAAAATGGAAACCATTCAAACAATTTTACCTACAATCCAGGAGGGTCAATATATGACTACCGTGGATTTAAAGGATGCATACCTACATATTCCTATCCACAAAGATCATCATCAGTTCCTAAGGTTCGTCTTTCTGGACAAACATTACCAGTTTGTGGCTCTTCCATTCGGGTTAGCCACTGCTCCCAGAATTTTCACAAAAGTGCTAGGGTCCCTTCTGGCGGTTCTAAGACCAAGGGGCATTGCAGTGGCACCTTATCTAGACGACATTCTAATTCAGGCGTCGTCTCTTTCCAAGGCAAAGGCTCATACAGACATTGTTCTAGCCTTTCTCAGATCTCACGGGTGGAAGGTGAACGTAGAAAAGAGTTCCCTGTCTCCGTCAACAAGAGTTCCCTTTCTGGGAACAATAATAGATTCTTTAGAAATGAAGATCTTCCTGACAGAAGTCAGAAAGTCAAAGCTTCTAAACGCTTGTCAAGTTCTTCACTCTATTCTGCAGCCTTCCATAGCTCAGTGCATGGAAGTAGTATGATTGATGGTTGCAGCAATGGACATAGTTCCTTTTGCTCAAATTCATCTAAGACCATTACAACTGTGCATGCTCAGTGGAATGGGGACTATGCAGACTTGTCTCCACAGATTCAAGTAGACCAGATGACCAGAGACTCACTCCGTTGGTGGTTGACCCAGGATCACCTGTCTCAGGGGATGAGTTTCCGCAGACCAGAGTGGGTCATTGTCACGACCGATGCCAGTCTATTAGGCTGGGGCGCGGTCTGGGATTCCCTGAAAGCTCAGGGTCTATGGTCTCGGGAAGAGTCTCTTCTCCCGATAAACATACTAGAACTGAGAGCGATATTCAATGCTCTCCAGGCTTGGCCTCAACTAGCGAAAGCCGGATTCATAAGATTCCAGTCAGAAAACATGACGACTGTAGCTTACATCAATCATCAGGGAGGAACAAAGAGTTCCTTGGCGATGAGAGAGGTATCCAAGATCATCAAATGGGCGGAGGATCACTCCTGCCATCTATCTGCAATTCACATCCCAGGAGTAGACAACTGTGAGGCGGATTATCTGAGTCGTCAGACTTTTCACCCGGGGGAGTGGGAACTCCACCCGGAGGTGTTTGCCCAGTTGACTCAATTATGGGGCATTCCAGACATGGATCTGATGACGTCTCGTCAGAACTTCAAGGTTCCTTGCTACGGGTCCAGATCCAGGGATCCCAAGGCGACTTTAGTGGATGCATTAGTGGCGCCTTGGTCGTTTAACCTAGCTTATGCGTTTCCACCGTTCCCTCTCCTTCCCAGGCTTGTAGCCAGGATCAAACAGGAGAAGGCCTCGGTGATTCTGATAGCTCCTGCGTGGCCGTGCAGGACTTGGTATGCAGACCTGGTGAATATGTCATCGGCTCCACCATGGAAGCTACCTTTGAGACAGGATCTTCTAGTACAAGGTCCATTCGAACATCCAAATCTAGTCTCTCTGCAGCTGACTGCTTGGAAATTGAACGCTTGATTTTATCCAAGCGTGGGTTTTCAAATTCTGTAATAGATACTCTGGTTCAAGCCAGAAAACCTGTGACTAGAAAGATTTACCATAAAATATGGAAAAAATATATCTGTTGGTGTGAATCCAAGGGATTCTCCTGGAGTAAGATTAAAATTCCTAAGATACTCTCCTTTCTCCAAGAAGGTTTGGATAAAGGGTTGTCAGCGAGTTCCCTATAAGGACAGATTTCTGCTTTATCTGTCTTGTTACACAAACGACTGGCAGCTGTGCCAGATGTACAAGCTTTTGTACAGGCTTTAGTCAGAATCAAGCCTGTCTACAGACCAATGACTCCTCCTTGGAGTCTAAATTTAGTTCTTTCAGTTCTTCAAGGGGTTCCGTTTGAACCTTTACATTCCATAGATATCAAGTTACTATCTTGGAAAGTTCTGTTTTTGGTTGCTATTTCTTCTGCTAGAAGAGTTTCTGAATTATCTGCTTTGCAGTGTGATCCACCCTATCTGGTGTTCCATTCAGATAAGGTTGTTTTGCGTACTAAGCCTGGTTTTCTTCCAAAAGTTGTTTCCAACAAGAATATTAACCAGGAGATAGTTGTTCCTTCTCTGTGTCCGAATCCAGTTTCAAAGAAGGAACGTTTGTTACACAATTTAGATGTAGTTCGTGCTTTAAAGTTCTATTTAGAAGCAACAAAGGATTTTAGACAAACCTCATCTTTCTTTGTCGTTTACTCTGGTAAGAGGAGAGGACAAAAAGCTACTGCTACCTCTCTTTCTGGCTGAAAAGCATTATCCGATTGGCTTATGAGACTGCCGGACGGCAGCCTCCTGAACGAATCACAGCTCACTCTACTAGGGCTGTGGCTTCCACATGGGCCTTCAAAAACGAGGCTTCTGTTGATCAGATATGTAAGGCAGCGACTTGGTCTTCTCTGCACACTTTTGCCAAATTCTACAAATTTGATACTTATGCTTCTTCTGAGGCTATTTTTGGGAGAAAGGTTTTGCAAGCCGTAGTGCCTTCTGTTTAGGTAACCTGATTTGCTCCCTCCCTTCATCCGTGTCCTAAAGCTTTGGTATTGGTTCCCACAAGTAATGGATGACGCCGTGGACCGGACACACCAATGTTGGAGAAAACAGAATTTATGCTTACCTGATAAATTACTTTCTCCAACGGTGTGTCCGGTCCACGGCCTGCCCTGGTTTTTTAATCAGGTTTGAAAAATTTCTTTCTTTATACACTACAGTCACCACGGCACCCTATAGTTTCTCCTTTTTTTCTCCTAACCGTTGGTCGAATGACTGGGGGGCGGAGCCTGAGGAGGGGCTATATGGACAGCTTTTGCTGTGCTCTTTGCCATTTCCTGTTAGGGAAGAGAATATTCCCACAAGTAATGGATGACGCCGTGGACCGGACACACCGTTGGAGAAAGTAATTTATCAGGTAAGCATAAATTCTGTTTTGCGCTGGTTTGGTATCACATATACGGCGTAACCTAGAAGTTGCGCGCGTATATTTCTGCTGTCGCCCGTAGTTTTTTGGGCCATAGGCAGGTATACCAAACCAGCGTCGTTTGGTATCCAATATACAGCGTAAGGACTTACGTGGCGAAAATGGAGAAATCTTACTCCATTTTCACCTCGCCACAAAAAGCAGCCGTAAGAAGCCTTACGCTGACTATTGGAGCCCCGTAACTCCCTAAACTAGCTGCTAAATAAACCTAACACCTAACGCATGCGCAATGTCTATCTACCTGTCAACCGCGATCTGCTAAATAAAACCTAACACCTAACGCATGCGCAATGTCTATACCTGTCAACCGCGATCTGCTAAATAAAACCTAACACCTAACGCATGCGCAATGTCTATCTCCCTGTCAACCGCGATCCCCCGCCGCAATCCCTAATAAAGTATTTAACCCCTAAACCGCCGCCATCTACATAAACTAACCCCCTACTGTGAGCCCCTAAAACCGCCACCATCTAACTGATCTATCCCCTAATGTGAACCCCTAAAACTGCCGCCATCTACCTGATCTATCCCCTAATGTGAACCCCTTACACCACCGCCATCTACCTTATCTATCCCCTAATCTGACCCCTTACACCGCTGCCACCTATATAAAAATTATTAACCCCATAATCTAATCCCCCTATACCGCCATCAGCTATATTAATATTATTAACCCCTAATCTAATCCCCCTAAAATAATTATCTCTATTACCAGCCCTTAAAAGGGCCTTTTGCGGGGCTTTGCCCCAAAGTAAACAGCTCTTTTGCCCTATAACCTGCCCTCCCTACACCGCCGCCACCTATATTAATAGTATTAACCCCTAATGTAAGCCCCTTACACCGCCGCCATCTATATTAAAATTATTAACCCCTAATTTAATCTACCTACCCCGCCGCCAGCTATATTATCTATATTAACCCCAAGTATATTATAGTTAATATAGTTATTACATTATATATATTAACTATATTAACCCTAATTATATTAGGGTAAATATAGTTAATGTAATTACTATAGTATTTATATTAACTATATTAACTCTATCTAACCCTAACACCCCTAACTAAATTCTTATTAAATAAATCTAATTCATATTATAAACTAAAATATTCCTATTTAAATCTAAATACTTACCTATAAAATAAACCCTAAGATAGCTACAATATAATTAATAATTACATTGTAGCTATGTTAGGGTTTATATTTATTTTACAGGTAAATTGTTAATTATTTTAACTAGGTATAATAGCTATTGAATAGTTATTAACTATTTAATAGCTACCTAGTTAAAATTATTACCCAATTACCTGTAAAATAAATCCTAACCTAAGTTACAAATACACCTACACTATCAATAAATTAAATAAACTACAAATATCTATCTAAAAATACAATTAAATAAACTAAACTAAATTACAAAAAAAAACAAACACTAAATTACAAAAAATAAAAAAAAGATTACAAGATTTTTAAGCTAATTACACCTATTCTAAGCCCCCTAATAAAATAATAATTAAAATAAAATTTCCCTACCCTATTCTAAATTAAAAAAAAAAAGTTCAAAGCTCTTTTACCTTACCAGCCCTTAAAAGGGCTTTTTGCGGGGCATGCCCCAAAGAAAACTGCTCTTTTGCCTGAAAAAAACCCACGATACCACCCCCCAACATTACAACCCACCACCCACATACCTCTAATCTAACCCAAACCCCCCTTAAATAAACCTAACACTACCCCCCTGAAGATCTCCCTACCTTATCTTCACCACGCCGGGCCGAACTCCTCATCCGATCCGGGTGATGTCTATCCAAGCGGCAAAGAAGAAGTCTTCATCCCGGCGATGTTTTTATCCAAGCGGCAGCAAAGTCTTCTTCCATCCGGCAGCATCTTCCATCAAGCGGCATCTTCAATCTTCTTTCTTCGCTCCACCGACGCGGAGCATCCATCCCGGCCGACGACTTTTCCATACCGCAGATCCGCTTACGTCAATTGCGTATCCTATCTTTTCAATGGGATCTTTCTAACTCCGGTATTTAGAGTCGTGTCTGAAGTGAGCGTTAGAATTCTAACGACAAAACTCCAGCCGCAGAAAAAAGTCAGTAGTTAAGAGCTTTCTGGGCTAACGCCAGTTCATAAAGCTCTTAACTACTGTGCTCTAAAGTACACTAACACCCATAAACTACCTATGTACCCCTAAACCAAGGCCCCCCCACATCGCTGCCACTCGATTAAATTTTTTTAACCCCTAATCTGCCGACCGCCACCTACGTTATCCTTATGTACCCCTAATCTGCTGCCCCTAACACCGCTGACCCCTATATTATATTTATTAACCCCTAACCTGCCCCCCACAACGTCGCAGCCAGCTACCTACAATAATTAATGCCTAATCTGCCGACCGCAAAGCGCCACTACTGAAGTTATCCTTATGTACCCCTAATCTGCTGCCCCTAACACCGCCGACCCCTATATTATATTTATTAACCCCTAATCTGCCCCCCTCAACGTCGCCTCCACCTGCCTACACTTATTAACCCCTAATCTACCGAGCGGACCGCACCGCTACTATAATAAAGTTATTAACCCCTAATCTGCCTCACTAACCCTATAATAAATAGTATTAACCCCTAATCTGCCCTCCCTAACATCGCCGACACCTAACTTAAATCATTAACCCCTAATCTGCCGACCGGAGCTCACCGCTATTCTAATAAATGTATTAACCCCTAAAGCTAAGTCTAACCCTAACACTAACACCCCCCTAACTTAAATATAATTTAAATCTAACGAAATTAATTAACTCTTATTAAATAAATTATTCCTATTTAATGCTAAATACTTACCTGTAAAATAAATCCTAATATAGCTACAATATAAATTACAATTATATTATAGCTATTTTAGGATTAATATTTATTTTACAGGTAACTTTGTATTTATTTTAACTAGGTGCAATAGCTATTGAATAGTTAAGAACTATTTAATAGCTAAAATAGTTAAAATAATTACAAAATTACCTGTAAAATAAATCCTAACCTAAGTTACAATTAAACCTAACACTATACTATCATTAAATTAATTAAATAAAATACCTACAATTACCTACAATTAAACCTAACACTACACTATCAATACATTAATTAAATGCAATACCTACAAATAACTACAATGAAATAAACTAACTAAAGTACAAAAAATAAAAAAGAACTAAGTTACAAAAAATAAAAAAATATTTACAAACATAAGAAAAATATTACAACAATTTTAAACTAATTACACCTACTCTAAGCCCCCTAATAAAATAACAAAGCCCCCCAAAATAAAAAATTCCCTACCCTATTCTAAATTACTAAAGTTCAAAGCTCTTTTACCTTACCAGCCCTGAACAGGGCCCTTTGCGGGGAATGCCCCAAGAAGTTCAGCTCTTTTGCCTGTAAAAAAAAACATACAATACCACCCCCCTTAAATAAACCTAACACTAAGCCCCTGAAGATCATCCTACCTTGTCTTCACCTCACCTGGTATCACCGATCGGTCCTGGCTCCAAAATCTTCATCCAACCCAAGCGGGGGCTGGCGATCCATCATCCGGTGGCTGAAGAGGTCCAGAAGAGGCTCCAAAGTCTTCATCCTATCCGGGAAGAAGAGTAGATCCGGACCGGCAACCATCATCTTCCAAGCGGCATCTTCTATCTTCAACCGATGAGGACCGGCTCCATCCTGAAGACCTCCACTGCGGACCCATCTTCATCCGGCGACGTCAAACTGAAGAATGACGGTTCCTTTAAGGGACGTCATCCAAGATGGCGTCCCTCGAATTCCGATTGGCTGATAGGATTCTATCAGCCAATCGGAATTAAGGTAGGAATATTCTGATTGGCTGATGGAATCAGCCAATCAGAATCAAGTTCAATCCGATTGGCTGATCCAATCAGCCAATCAGATTGAGCTCGCATTCTATTGGCTGTTCCGATCAGCCAATAGAATGCGAGCTCAATCCTATCAGCCAATCGGATTTCGAGGGACGCCATCTTGGATGACGTCCCTTAAAGGAACCATCATTCTTCAGTTGGACGTCGCCGGATGAAGATGGGTCCGCGGTGGAGGTCTTCAGGATGGAGCCAGTCCTCATCGGATGAAGATAGAAGATGCCGCTTGGAAGATGATGGTTGCCGGTCCGGATCTACTCTTCTTCCCGGATAGGATGAAGACTTTGGAGCCTCTTCTGGACCTCTTCAGCCACCGGATGATGGATCGCCAGCCCCCGCTTGGGTTGGATGAAGATTTTGGAGCCAGGACCGATCGGTGATACCCGGTGAGGTGAAGACAAGGTAGGATGATCTTCAGGGGCTTAGTGTTAGGTTTATTTAAGGGGGGTTTGGGTTAGATTAGGGGTATGTGGGTGGTGGGTTGAAATGTTGGGGGGGGGGTATTGTATGTTTTTTTTTACAGGCAAAAGAGCTGAACTTCTTGGGGCATGCCCCGCAAAGGGCCCTGTTCAGGGCTGGTAAGGTAAAAGAGCTTTGAACTTTAGTAATTTAGAATAGGGTAGGGCATTTTTTTATTTTGGGGGGCTTTGTTATTTTATTAGGGGGCTTAGAGTAGGTGTAATTAGTTTAAAATTGTTGTAATATTTTTCTTATGTTTGTAAATATTTTTTTATTTTTTGTAACTTAGTTCTTTTTTATTTTTTGTACTTTAGTTAGTTTATTTCATTGTAGTTATTTGTAGGTATTGTATTTAATTAATGTATTGATAGTGTAGTGTTAGGTTTAATTGTAGGTAATTGTAGGTTTTTTATTTAATTAATTTAATGATAGTATAGTGTTAGGTTTAATTGTAACTTTGGTTAGGATTTATTTTACAGGTAATTTTGTAATTATTTTAACTATTTTAGCTATTAAATAGTTCTTAACTATTTAATAGCTATTGTACCTAGTTAAAATAAATACAAAGTTACCTGTAAAATAAATATTAATCCTAAAATAGCTATAATATAATTATAATTTATATTGTAGCTATATTAGGATTTATTTTACAGGTAAGTATTTAGCTTTAAATAGGAATAATTTATTTAATAAGAGTTAATTAATTTCGTTAGATTTAAATTATATTTAAGTTAGGGGGGTGTTAGTGTTAGGGTTAGACTTAGCTTTAGGGGTTAATACATTTATTAGAATAGCGGTGAGCTCCGGTCGGCAGATTAGGGGTTAATAATTGAAGTTAGGTGTCGGCGATGTTAGGGAGGGCAGATTAGGGGTTAATACTATTTATTATAGGGTTAGTGAGGCGGATTAGGGGTTAATAACTTTATTATGATAGCGGTGCGGTCCGCTCGGCAGATTAGGGGTTAATAAGTGTAGGCAGGTGGAGGCGACGTTGTGGGCGGCAGATTAGGGGTTAATAAATATAATATAGGGGTCGGCGGTGTTAGGGGCAGCAGATTAGGGGTACATAAGGATAATGTAAGTAGCGGCGGTTTACGGAGCTGCAGATTAGGGGTTAAAAATAATATGCAGGGGAAAAAATTTAGGGGGCGTGTCCTAGCAGCGGCTCCGTGCAGTCGCATACCTTCAGAGCTCCGGGTGAAAATTTGATAATTTCGCCGATTGTCAATGTTACCCTACAGCTTTTGTCATGAGTAAAGCAGATAACATTGCTGTATTTGTGAACCCGGAGGCGGAGTTGGACATCAAGGGCCTGAAGTAACGGCGACCTTACAGGCAGCGTTCCCCCCCCGGATCTCCGGGGTGTTTGCCTTTACTGGACACACCGAGTAGAGACTGTAACCATCGCTGCACAGCAAAACTGTAAATTATTGAAGGAAAAGGAGAGGAGGATATCGGTCCCTATCTCATCGGCCATCACACACCCAAGATGGCTGCTGTGGGAGAGGACAACTTTTTAGCGCGCTTAGACTGCATCTTTGTAAGGCTTGAGAAGCGGCTAATGAACATGTGGGAGAGAGCTCCTTGGGATTTTCTGCAAAATTTACACTACAATAGTCCCTCAATAGCGAGCATCAAAGAATCCCCACCGGCAAAACCTGAACAAGACGAGATCATGGATAAGAACGCCTTCGTGGATCCCCGGAGCCAAAAGAATTTTCTATGCCCAACAAGCAAGCCATCCCACCGGCAACCCCAGAGTGATGTAACTTTAACACAGATGATTATTGACAAACCTTCGTTCACCATTCCACTAAAGGACAATGGTACCAAAGCGGACAACGCCATTAAATATGCACCCAGACATTGGAGCAGGGCCGCACCAGGTCTCTGTACCGCCATCTTATCAGCCTCAGAACATACCACAAAGGCGTTCGAATTTCTCTTGACAGGTACTGGGAAAAAATATGTGGGGTGGCCTCATAGAGCAAGGGGAGACCTGCGGGTCAATACAACTGCCACTAACATTTGCAAAGTGACTGCCGGTAACCTATATACCAAACTGAGCCGGACCGCTCCATTGCAAATAGACTTAGTTCACTACCCAATTCATCGGAGCTGTGATATACAGGTGACTTATTATCCTAAAATACCGGAAAAAGACCTAACAGTACAAATAAAAGAGAAATAACCATAGCTGGCTTAACGAGCAATCCTCTCCCCACTTGTATGGATTGTATTAATTTGATAACCAGAGGTTGGCAGTATTTAACACTATAATATTTAAACTGCGTGCCTTTTCCACCATTTTGCTTTTGTCATGGTATATCTGTGTAACTTGGGGTGTTGCTTGATGAGGTTTGGGGGGGCCTTAGAGAGTTGCCTCATTATTTACAGAATAACATAGTAATTGTTAAACCGAATAATATTGAGTACAACCAGGCATTCTGTGGTTTCCCTCCCTGGGTCTTACGGCCGGGACTTAGGGCGGGACACGGACAAGAGTCTTATATGATCGCCAAAACATACTTTAGGCACACTGTGGAGACTATAAATTACTGCCACCATATATAAGCGTTAAAACAAGATTAATGATTTCGTAGTGTATAACATTAAAGGGGGAGAGGATAGAACATTTAGAGGTGCTCCTTTGTGATACTACAGCAAGGATGTAAATGTATACAAAGAGATCCTCTCCTATGTCTGCTACTAGTGACTGAACTCTTCTTTACAGTAACAAATTTATCTATAAAGTTGTGAAAGTTTAATGTTCATGGTGTGTCCGGTTCAGGCGTTTGCAGCATTTTGTTTATGATAATCTTGTTATGCACCTAATGTCTTCTCACAGCTGCATTCTCTTTTTTTGTGTTTGTTTTTTTTTTCTTTTTCATTTCCTATGTTTTGGTTCATCTCCCAGCATAAACTTAAAACGTATGTTAAGGTCCAAAAGAGGCCTGTATTACTCTAAAAAGGGAAGATGTTATAATCCCTAATGTTTTTAAAATCCTTTATGGATTCAAAACGTGTCAGCAATATACTTGAATGGGATAAAAAAGAGGATACTTTGATATTTAATGCATATTTGTTTATTATACAGCACTTGTATTTTTACTAAATGTATATCTTTATGCATGCTTGAATTTTGTATGTTGCAGATCCTCAATAAAAATTTATTTAAAAAAAAAAAAAAAAAAATATGCAGGGGTCAGCGATAGCGGGGGCGGCAGATTAGGGGTTAATAAGTGTAAGGTTAGGGGTGTTTAGACTCGGGGTACATGTTAGGGTGTTAGGTGCAGACGTAGGAAGTGTTTCCCCATAGCAAACAATGGGGCTGCGTTAGGAGCTGAACGCGGCTTTTTTGCAGGTGTTAGGTTTTTTTTCAGCTCAAACAGCCCCATTGTTTCCTATGGGGAATCGTGCACGATTTTTGAGGCTGGCCTCGTCCGTAAGCAACTCTGGTATCGAGAGTTGAAGCTGCGTTAAATATGCTCTACGCTCCTTTTTTGGA
Organism: Bombina bombina; assembly: GCF_027579735.1. Taxonomy (NCBI): domain Eukaryota; kingdom Metazoa; phylum Chordata; class Amphibia; order Anura; family Bombinatoridae; genus Bombina; species Bombina bombina. The sequence goes on from NC_069502.1 coordinate 412,958,799, forward strand.
GCCTAACGCAGCCTTTATGTGGACTCTCAATACCAGAGTTATTTTTATGGTGCGGCCAGAAAAAAGCCAGCGTTAGCTACGCGGGTCGTTACCGACAAAACTCTAAATCTAGCCGTTAGGGTTTATTTTATAGTTAAGTATTTAGATTTAAATAGGAATATTTTAATTAATAATATTAATATTAGATTTATCTTAATAAGAGTTTAGTTAGGGATGTTAGAGTTAGATAGGGTAATTATACTTAATATATATATATATAATATAATGACGATATTAACTATATTAACCCTAATATAATTAGGGTTAATATAGTTAATATAGCTGGCGGCGGTGTAGGGGTTTAGATTAGGGGTTAATACATTTATTATAGGTGGCCGCGGTGTAGGGGGATTAGATTGTAGGCAAAAGAGCAGTTTACTTTGTGACAAAGCCCCGCCAAAAGCCCTTTTAAGGGCTGGTAAATGAGCTGAATTCTTTGGGGCATGCCCCGCAAAAAGCCCTTTTAAGGGCTGGCAAAAGAGCTGTTACTTTGGGGCAATGCCACGCAAAAAGCCCTTTTCAGGGCTATTTGTAGGGTTAGACTTAGGTTTAGTGGTAGGGATAGTTTAGTATTTTAGGGGTTAAATAATTTAATATAGATGGCGGCGGGGTAGGGGGATTAAATTAGGGGTTAATAATTTTAAAATAGATGGCGGCGGGGTAGAGGCTCACTTTAGGGGGTAGGTAAGGTAGATGTCAGCGGGGTAGGGGCTCACTTTAGGGGGTTATAGTTTTAATATAGCTGGTGGCGGGGTCCGGGAGCGGCGGTTTAGGGGTTAATACATATTTTATTGTTAGGATAGTGAGGGGGGATAGCGGATAGAGGGTTAGACGTGTCGGGCTATGTTAGGGAGGCGTGTTATACGTGTCGGGCTATGTTAGGGAGGCGTGTTAGACAGTGCGGGTGATTTCATACTTTAGTCAAGTTTTGTAGGCGCCGGCAGTTTCTAACGTGGCGTAAGTCACTGGCGACGCCAGAAATTTGTACTTGCGCAGATTTCTGGACATCGCTGGTTTATCCGACTTACGGCACGTTAGCATCTGACGGCGCCGTATATTGGATAGCTCGAGATGCGAGCTGAAACTGCGAGCGATGCAGGTTCCCTCGCTTGCGCCGCAAACTACGCCGTATATCGGATCGCGCCCATGATTTCATTACTTAAAGGAAAAGTATAAGTCTGGATCTCTCCTTTGATGCAGAAGTTCTCAATAATTGAGACTTTTATTGTCGCTTTTACCTTAGTCTGATTTTTGCAGATGATCAGCAGCTGCTGAAGCCATTTTAATGGGTTTGAACAGACATAAAATATGTATATACCTGGAGGATTTCATTTTCTTTTTTACACTAGTTACTTGGTTTCAAGAGAGACAATATAAGAGTTAAAGGGACATTATACACTCATTTTTTCTTTGCATAAATGTTTTGTAAATGATCAATTTATATAGCCCATGAAGTTTTTTTTTTTTTTTTTTTTTTTTAAATGTATAGTTTTGCTTATTTTTAAATAACTTTGCTCTGATTTTTAGACTCCTAACCAAGCCCCAAAGTGTTATGAGAATACCGTTAGGTACCTTCTCCAGCTTGCTCCTGTTTGTGTAAAGGGTCTTTTCATATGCAAAAGAAGGGGGAGGGGGAGTGTCTTATTTCCCACTTGCAGTGGGTGTTTCAGCTACCTTTTCATCAGAGCTAAACTGAGAACTTCTAAGTAAGTTTTTAAACGGTTTTATACTGGTTTTTTATATCGGTATCTGTGCATCTTATTCTTTATAGTAGTGTCTATTACATGCAGTTATATGAAAATGAGTGTATACTGTCCTTTTAAAGGGACAGTATCAAATGACCACTTTTCAATCCCTATTTGACTGGTATCATGATTTATGCCATCTGTACTTTAGGCCCCTGAGACAGCTGAGAAGAGTTGGTGGAATTAGGTTCCTTGTGACTCTGATTTAGAACATCAAAGATGAAGATTGCATAATCTCTGTTTTTAGTCTGGTTCAAAGACTCACTAATTGACAGACTGCACATGTGGAAAGATATCATGTTTTTTAAAAAAAAAACAAAAAAAACAACCAAACCTGTTGAGTTTTTACTTTCTGTGACTCTGTTATTTAATCTAACAACTATTTATACGGAAGAATTCATAGAATCTCAGCACAAAAACAAATAGGAGCACAGGCTCGAGAATAGTAGAAAATTTAAAAGTCCTTTCCTGGGGGGCGGAGCCAACCGCCAAAGGAACAGGACGTGCCATTTCAGAGCTCCTGAAATTTGTTCATTAAAATATCAATTTTATGGCGATATTTCACCTCTCAGTACTGCCTAAATTGCTCCTAACCCAAAGTACATGATGCTAGAAGATATCACTAACACCCGGTAACTGGTACACAGAAGATTGTTATCTACTATCCCATGTAGGGAATTGACTCTGCAGCTGAGGAACGGCCATCTTCTTTTATTTTCCCACGAGGCACTATGTCTATATTTTGATGGCATTCGGTCAGTGGTTGTGGTGCCTGGCGATATGTTTAACCCTAACATGGAGGAATCTTCTCTTTCTCCTGTTAAGTGTAGTCAGTCCACGGGTCATCCATTACTTATGGGATATTAACTCCTCCCCAACAGGAAGTGCAAGAGGATCACCCAAGCAGAGCTGCTATATAGCTCCTCCCCTCTACGTCATACCCAGTCATTCTCTTGCACCCAACTAATAGATAGGATGTGTGAGAGGACTGTGGTTATTAAACTTAGTTTTTATTTCTTCAATCAAAAGTTTGTTATTTTAAAAGGCACCGGAGTGTGTTGTTTTTTCTCAGGCAGCATTTGAAGAAGAATCTACCTGAGTTTTGTGTATGATCTTAGCGGACGTAACTAAGATCCATTTGCTGTTCTCAGCCATTCTGAGGAGTGAGGTAACTTCAGAACAGGGGACAGCGGGCAGGTTCACCTGCAAAGAGGTATGTTGCAGTATATTATTTTCTAAGGAATGGAATTGACTGAGAAAATACTGCTAATACCGATATAATGTAAGTACAGCCTTAAATGCAGTAGTAGCAACTGGTATCAGGCTGATATGTATGTATGTTTACACTTAAGTATTTCTGGGGAATGGCACTTCACTGGGAAAATACTGTATGCATATAACTTTTAGCCTAACTTGCAGTGTGAGCGACTAGCAGCAGGCTTTTTAATGACATTTCATAAATTAGATTTTAAACGTTTGCTGGCATGTTAAATCGTTTAATTATCTGAGGTACTTGGTGAAAAATTGTTTTGGGCATTATTTTCCACATGGCTGTCGTTTGTTTTTAAATAAAACAGTTTACTGAGCTTACCTCACTGTGGTATTGTGAGTGGGAGGGGCCTATTTTGGCGCTTTTACTACGCATTAGAAATTCAGTCACAGTCTGCCTTATTCTCCCTGCATGATCCAGGACATCTCTACAGAGCTCAGGGGTCTTCAAAACTAGTTTTGAGGGAGGTAATCACTCACAGCAGACCTGTGAGACTGTGCTTTGACTGTGATAAAAACGCTTATATTTTCAATTGTTATCCGTTTTTCTGATATTAAGGGTTAATCATCCATTGCTAATGAGTGCAATCCTTTGCTAAATTTATGCATTTACTGTGAAAATTTGGTTTCTATAACTAATCCGGTTTATTGTTATTCAACTGTGACAGCTTTTGTGCGCTTCTTAAAGGCACAGTAACGTTTTTTATATTGCTTGCAAATTTATTTGAAAAGTATTTTCCAAGCTTGCTAGTCTAATTGCTAGTTTGTTTTAACATGTCTGACATAGAGGAATCTCTTTGTGCAATATGTTCAAAAGCCAATGTGGAGCCCAATAGAAATTTGTGTACTAATTGCATTGATGCTACTTTAAATAAAAGTCAATCTGTACATTTTAAGAAAATTTCACCAGACAACGAGGGGAAAGTTATGCAGACTAACTCTCCTCACGTGTCAGTACCTGCATCTCCCGCTCAGGAGGTGCGTGATATTGCGACGCCAAGTACATCAGGGCGGCCATTACAAATCACTTTACAAGACATGGCTAATGTTATGACTGAAGTTTTATCTAAATTACCAGAACTTAGAGGTAAACGCGACCACTCTGGGGTGAGAACAGAGTACGCTGATAATGTTAGAGCCATGTCTGATACTGCGTCACAAGTGGCAGAACATGAAGACGGAGAGCTTCATTCTGTGGGTGATGGATCTGATCCAAATAGACTGGACTCAGACATTTCAAATTTTAAATTTAAGCTTGAAAACCTCCGTGTATTATTAGGGGAGGTATTAGCGGCTCTCAATGATTGTAACACGGTTGCAATCCCAGAGAAATTATGTAGGCTGGATAGATACTATGCGGTACCGGCGTGTACTGATGTCTTTCCTATACCTAAGAGACTTACAGAAATTATTACTAAGGAGTGGGATAGGCCAGGTGTACCCTTTTCCCCCCCCTCCTATATTTAGAAAAATGTTTCCAATAGACGCCACCACACGGGACTTATGGCAGACGGTCCCTAAGGTGGAAGGAGCAGTTTCTACTCTGGCTAAGCGTACCACTATCCCGGTGGAGGATAGCTGTGCCTTTTCAGACCCAATGGACAAAAAATTAGAGGGTTACCTTAAGAAAATCTTTACTGAACAAGGTTTTATATTACAACCTCTCGCATGCATTGCGCCTGTCACGGCTGCGGCGGCATTTTGGTTTGAGTCTCTAGAGGAGACCATTAGCTCAGTTCCATTGGATGAAATCATAGACAAGCTTAGAGTCCTTAAGCTAGCTAATTCATGTATTTCTGATGCCGTAGTACATTTAACTAAGCTTACGGCTAAGAATTCCGGATTCGCCATCCAGGCGCGCAGAGCGCTGTGGCTAAAATCCTGGTCAGCCGATGTGACTTCTAAATCTAAATTGCTTAACATACCTTTCAAAGGGCAGACATTATTTGGGCCCGGTTTGAAAGAAATTATCGCTGACATTACTGGAGGTAAGGGACATGCCCTGCCTCAAGACAGAGCCAAACCAAGGGCTAGACAGTCTAATTTTCGTGCCTTTCGTAACTTCAAGGCAGGAGCAGCATCAACTTCCTCCGCTACAAAACAGGAAGGAACTGTTGCTCGTTACAGACAGGGCTGGAAACCTAACCAGACCTGGAACAAGGGCAAGCAGGCCAGAAAACCTGCTGCCGCCCCTAAGACAGCATGAAGTGAGGGCCCCCGATCCGGCAACGGATCTAGTAGGGGGTAGACTTTCTCTCTTCGCCCAGGCTTGGGCAAGAGATGTCCAGGATCCCTGGGCGTTAGAGATCATATCCCAGGGATATCTTCTGGACTTCAAAGCTTCTCCTCCCAAAGGGAGATTTCATCTTTCAAGGTTGTCAACAAACCAGATAAAGAAAGAGGCGTTTCTACGCTGTGTTCAAGATCTTTTGTTAATGGGAGTGATCCATCCGGTTCCGCGGTCGGAACACGGACAAGGGTTTTACTCAAATCTGTTTGTGGTTCCCAAGAAAGAGGGAACCTTCAGACCAATTTTGGATTTAAATATCCTAAACAATTTCCTAAGAGTTCCATCGTTCAAAATGGAAACTATTCGGACAATCTTACCCATGATCCAAAAGGGTCAGTACATGACCACAGTGGATCTAAAGGATGCGTACCTTCACATACCGATTCACAGGGATCATTACCGGTACCTAAGGTTTGCCTTCCTAGACAGGCATTATCAGTTTGTAGCTCTTCCCTTCGGGTTAGCTACGGCTCCAAGGATCTTTACAAAGGTCCTGGGCTCTCTTCTGGCGGTACTAAGACCGCGAGGAATAGCGGTAGCTCCGTACCTAGACGACATTCTGATACAAGCGTCAAATTTCCAAACTGCCAAGTCTCATACAGAGTTAGTTCTGGCATTTCTAAGGTCGCATGGGTGGAAGGTGAACGTAGAAAAGAGTTCTCTATTGCCACTCACAAGAGTTCCCTTCTTGGGGACTCTTATAGATTCTGTAGAAATGAAAATTTACCTGACAGAGGACAGGTTAACAAAACTTCTAAATGCTTGCCGTGTCCTTCATTCCATTCAACACCCGTCAGTGGCTCAATGCATGGAGGTAATCGGCTTAATGGTAGCGGCAATGGACATAGTACCTTTTGCACGCCTGCATATCAGACCGCTGCAATTGTGCATGCTAAGTCAGTGGAATGGGGATTACTCAGATTTGTCCCCTATGCTGAATCTGGATCAAGAGACCAGAGATTCTCTTCTATGGTGGCTTTCTCGGCCACATCTGGCCAGGGGGATGCCCTTCAGCAGGCCAGACTGGACAATTGTAACAACAGACGCCAGCCTACTAGGTTGGGGCGCTGTCTGGAATTCCCTGAAGGCTCAGGGATCATGGACTCAGGAGGAGAGTCTCCTTCCAATAAACATTCTGGAATTGAGAGCAGTTCTCAATGCCCTTCTGGCTTGGCCTCAGTTAGCAACTCTGAGGTTCATCAGGTTTCAGTCGGACAACATCACGACTGTGGCTTACATCAACCATCAGGGAGGGACAAGGAGTTCCCTAGCGATGATGGAAGTATCAAAGATAATTCGCTGGGCAGAGTCTCACTCTTGCCACCTGTCAGCGATCCACATCCCAGGCGTGGAGAACTGGGAGGCGGATTTCCTAAGTCGCCAGACTTTTCATCCGGGGGAGTGGGAACTTCATCCGGAGGTCTTTGCCCAAATACTTCGACGTTGGGGCAAACCAGATATGGATCTCATGGCGTCTCGCCAGAACGCCAAGCTTCCTTGTTACGGGTCCAGGTCCAGGGACCCGGGAGCGGTCCTGATAGATGCTTTGACAGCACCTTGGACCTTCAAGATGGCTTATGTGTTTCCACCCTTCCCGATGCTTCCTCGTTTGATTGCCAGGATCAAACAGGAGAAAGCATCGGTGATTCTAATAGCGCCTGCGTGGCCACGCAGGACCTGGTATACAGATCTAGTGGACATGTCATCCTGTCCACCTTGGTCTCTGCCTCTGAGACAGGACCTTCTAATTCAGGGTCCTTTCAAACATCAAAATCTAATTTCTCTGAAGCTGACTGCATGGAGATTGAACGCTTGATTTTATCAAAGCGTGGATTTTCGGAGTCAGTAATTGACACCTTAATACAGGCTAGGAAACCTGTTACCAGGAAAATTTACCATAAAATATGGCGTAAATATTTACACTGGTGCGAATCCAAGAATTACTCATGGAGTAAGGTTAGGATTCCTAGGATATTGTCTTTTCTACAAGAAGGTTTAGAAAAGGGTTTATCTGCAAGTTCTTTAAAGGGACAGATCTCAGCTCTGTCCATCCTTTTACACAAACGTCTGTCAGAAGTTCCAGACGTTCAGGCTTTTTGTCAGGCTTTGGCCAGGATTACGCCTGTGTTTAAGTCTGTTGCTCCACCGTGGAGCTTAAACTTAGTTCTTAACGTTTTACAGGGTGTTCCGTTTGAACCCCTTCATTCCATTGATATCAAGCTGTTATCTTGGAAAGTTCTGTTTCTAATGGCTATTTCCTCGGCTCGTAGAGTCTCAGAGTTATCGGCTTTACATTGTGATTCTCCTTATCTGATTTTTCATTCAGACAAGGTAGTTCTGCGTACTAAACCTGGGTTCTTACCTAAGGTAGTCACTAACAAGAATATCAATCAAGAGATTGTTGTTCCATCATTGTGCCCTAACCCTTCTTCAAAGAAGGAACGACTTCTGCACAATCTAGACGTAGTCCGTGCCTTGAAATTTTATTTACAGGCAACTAAAGACTTTCGCCAAACATCTTCCCTGTTTGTAGTTTATTCTGGTCAGAGGAGAGGTCAAAAAGCATCTGCTACCTCTCTCTCTTTTCGGCTTCGTAGCATAATACGTTTAGCCTATGAGACTGCTGGACAGCAGCCTCCTGAAAGAATTACAGCTCATTCTACGAGAGCTGTGGCTTCCACGTGGGCTTTTAAGAATGAGGCCTCTGTTGAACAGATTTGCAAGGCTGCAACTTGGTCTTCTCTTCATACTTTTTCCAAATTTTACAAATTTGACACTTTTGCTTCTTCTGAGGCTGTTTTTGGGAGAAAGGTTCTTCAGGCAGTGGTTCCTTCTGTGTAAAGATCCTGCCTTTCCCTCCCGTCATCCGTGTACTTCTAGCTTTGGTATTGGTATCCCATAAGTAATGGATGACCCGTGGACTGACTACACTTAACAGGAGAAAACATAATTTATGCTTACCTGATAAATTCCTTTCTCCTGTAGTGTAGTCAGTCCACGGCCCGCCCTGTTTTTTATGGCAGGTCTAAATTTTAAATTAAATTCCAGTCACCACTGCACCCTATAGTTTCTCCTTTCTCGTTTGGTTTCGGTCCAATGACTGGGTATGACGTAGAGGGGAGGAGCTATATAGCAGCTCTGCTTGGGTGATCCTCTTGCACTTCCTGTTGGGGAGGAGTTAATATCCCATAAGTAATGGATGACCCGTGGACTGACTACACTACAGGAGAAAGGAATTTATCAGGTAAGCATAAATTATGTTATCTATACGTGCCCTTTTAAGTGAGTTAGAACGCAAGATGGATGCAAGCTTCATGGATCTAAGGACCATTGCCCATGATGAGATTCATGAAAGGCATATTCAACAGCCACTGAGACCGATACCTGTCGCTACAAAGGGACCTGCTACAGAGCCTTATGTCAGCGGATACTTACTGGCCACTCCGATCCTGCTTGCTGCCGTGGGCGCTATTGGTGAGACTCGAGGCGATGCACTCAACCTGCAGATGTACAGCAGCCACACAGTGAAAGTGCGACAGAGAGCAGGTTGGGCTCTCCGACTCCGGAGGCAAAGAGGAGGCCATTGGCGACGCATGGGAAACCATAAAATGAAACAGTCCACACATGGGACACAGCCGGCTAAATACATTTGGCTGGTCGTCACATTCACAGACCCCTATCCTCCTGCATTATAAGATTGGACTGGAGCGACTACAAAGGAGAGGAGTGGGTTAGCCATAAGGATTTGGACATTTTCATACCACGGGGTACTTAGTTACCTATTGATCACATATATTCGTAGAGATCTTGCAAAGTCATACCAGAGATTTTACTATTAGTATATTATACTTTGTATAGCTCTATATTTGTTATCCCTGTATTCTTTTTTTATTTTCATTGAGTCTGCAGCTTTGTTGAAATATGTTAAAATCTGTTTGCTAATTTACATTAACTCAGATAGTAGTACTTTGATACTGTATTTGCTCAATACCACTCTCTGCACATGTTCTTCAATCTAGCTTAAAAGATATATGTACCTGTTACAGCCTGACTACATATGTTTACCTAAAGTTATCTAAATGCCTATTATCCCAGGTCTGAGGGGCAGTGTGGCATTCCCTCCTTACCAGGGTCCTACTATATATCTCCTGAAAGTAGATAAATGTGTCTCTATTTATGTCTTCATATGCCTAAATGTACAAATAAGGGCTACTAATCTTTTAAGATAAAGAGATCTGAACTAACACTGAGCCCTACGCATATTGTTGAGGATATATTTAGTGCCATCCAGGCGACCCGTAAGCTTTTAGTACTATACCAGTGACCCTTAGGTTAAGACTTATTAGCATATTTGTTTCTTTGTTCTCTCACAACACCACTGTAGTAACAGTTTTGGTATTATACACCACCTAATTCCAAGCAGTCCCAACATAGTTTAAACTTTAAGCGTTAAAAGGAGAAGAGTCCTGACTTGCTTCAAAATATTTAATATCATTTACCACATTAGGTTATACTGGTGTCATAGTATACAATCATATATCTTAAACCGGTTTTGAGTTTATTGGAGGTATTGCTTAGCTTATATTTGTTACCACTCTGGGTACTCGTATAACCCTTAATTTGAGCTCTATAAAATGATATATACCCTCACATGTTCCATATATTACCTTTAGACAGGTTACATTTTTCTTATACTAAGCCCCTTAGGTTCAAAGTTCCTGCTCATCTAATCTCAGGGATAAAGGTTTCTAAGCTTTCATGTTTTATGGGGGTATGTCTGTTATAATATCCCTTTTATTATCCTTATGCTAAGATTTATTTGTTTATTTAATTATGCAGTTTTCAGAGATACTTCAAGATAAAACTCCTTACCATTTACCTTACATTTAGATATATATATTATGCTAAAGTCATAGCCTTTTGTAAGCATTACACATGTGAGAAACCTAATATTTTCTATATCTACTACTTCTCTGTCCATATTGTGAAACTTCCCTATAGTGTTACTATGGCATAATCATAATCCTTAGACCAGTTCTTATATGGAATACATAGGTTTAGCCCCTAATATCTAAGCATTGTGCAAGACAGACCTACTGGGATGCTTCTTTGTCTTTTATATTAGACCTATAGGACTGCCTTTTGTTAGAAACGCCCAAACATTTTGCTAGTAATAATCACACTCCTATAATATATAATATTAGTTTTACTCATAGCACAGGACAGATGAGTAAAGTATCTCCCTTCACCCTTTCCCACTTTGTGAACCAGAGTGGGTCATATCCAACTTCCCTTGTCCATCTTCGTCCAGTGGTGACATTTACCCCCGAGAGGAGATACAGCATTTATCCAGTACCCGTATAAGATTACCGATGGTGAGGATAGGGGGCTAATTGCAGTAATATGGAAACTGCTCTAGTATCTGCATCTGTGCAATGTATAGCAGCCTAGCCTTATTTATGTTATCTATTACATTAAAGCTAAAATTATGTGGTCATTCAGAATAGTTTTAATTATGATGAAAACGAGGTTTTCAAAGGCCAGAGTCTGATATAGTTCCATAGCTCTCTATTCCATTGGTCTACTTTCTGCCCCTAAGCTTCCTTATTTTAACACTATACTAGTATTATTACCCCCTCGTAACTCATAATTCATAACTTATATTACAATATTCTCCTCTATGCCACTGTGGCCTATAAGATAAGACTCACTATTCCACTAAGAAAATTAGATATGTATACGTCCTGTTAACTATCTAGTATTCTCCCCTCCGAATAGAGTAGATAGGTTTAGACACATTGATTTGTGAGGTATATATAGTTGAGTACATTAGATGTTTCAATATAATATGTAAAAGGATTGGCAAGGCAGTTTGTTATTCAGAGTACTTGTGGTAAGACAAGAGAGTGTGCAGCGAATGAGGTGATATGAAGGAGCACAGACAGCATCTGTGAGAGACTGAACAGCGTGCAGGTGAATGACTTGCACTGGAGGTGCACAGACAGCGACTGTGAGAGACTGAACAGCGTATAAGTGAAATGGATAAGCTGCAGGTACACAGACAGCGTCTGTGAAAGGAGGAGATGAATTCTGGACTACTGGTAACAATAGGAGATAGAGAGTTGGTTGTACACAGACAGCGTCTGTGTGCAGTTAAAGTAACTTCCAGGGATTCAATGGTAACAAATGTTCAGTAAGCAAAAACAACTCTCAAAGTTAGAGAGCAATACTAGGCACAAGGTGTACTCAATAATCAAGCAATTTGGATAAGCAGGAAGTGGAGATTTAATGGGAGAGAGGAGAATGGGAGGTATTTAGGATTTAAAGGTAAAGGTATGTTACATGTCCCCCTCCTCAAGGAATCCGCACAGAGGATTCGGCACATGGTTTGTTAGGGAACCTCTTGTGGAAGTTAGACAATAATCGTGGAGCATGAATATCAGAAATTGGTACCCAGGAATCATCAGGCAAGGTCAAAATAACAGCTGATGGATTGATTGATCTTTTCAATAGAAAAGGGACCAATGAATTGATTGGCTAATTTCTTTGAGGGTACTCCCATGTGTAAAATGTTTGGTTGAAAGCCAAACTAAGTCTCCGACTTTATATGTAGGCGCTGGTCTATGTCGTTTGTCATAGTAAGTCTTTTGTTTAGCTTTAGCCTCAGAGAGATGTAATTTTAGAACATCGAGAGAACTCTTGATTTTAGAAGCGTAATCTTTTGCTGCAGGAAAAGTATCAGAGTGTGTTGTTATGGAAATGGTATTTGGATGATGACCATATGTGGCAAAAAATGGTGTCATTTTAGTGGAACAATTTTAGGAATTGTCATAAGAAAATTCAGCCATGGGCAACAGAGAAAACCAATCGTCCTAGAGGTGGGAAATGTAACATCTCAAATATTGCTCTAAAATCTGATTCATCCTTTCTGTAAGTCCATTAGTCTGTGAGTGGTATGATGTGGACAATCTAGAATCGATTTGTAATAATTTGCAGAGAGCCTTCCAAAACTTTGAAGTAAACTGGCTATCAGTGATGATGGTGGTCTATTACAACCATAATGGTATTACATTGTTGAGAGGGAGGCAGTTCGACAATGAAGTCCATAGAGATTACTGTCCAAGGGGTCTCTGGTATTGGAAACGGTGTAAGTAAACCAAATGTTTTTTTAGGCTCAGATTTGTTCCTGGCACAAGTATGACATGTCTTTACATATTCTTCAATGTGATTATCCACATGAGGCCACCAGAAAGATCTACGAATCAGTTCAATTGTTTTCTTAATTCCTGGATGACCTGCTAAAAGAGAATCATGAAAATGTGTCATTATGGAATGACGTAGTTCTGAAGGAATATATAGATTGTCTCCATGATAGTATAAACCATTAGAGTTTTTGTTAAGACTATTTATAGGAATATCAATATCTGAGTCAAGAGATTTTAGTATATCCATCTCCAATGTAGTTAAAGTGGCGAGAAACTTCGTAGCTGGTATAACTGTTGTTGGAGGATTAGAGTTAGGTATAACTTCAGAGACACGAGATAGGGCGTCAGCCTTCATGTTTTTTTTTCCTGGTCTGTAAGTTATGAGAAAATCGAACCTATCAAAAAATAAACTACAGCGTACCTGTCTGGAAGATAGTGTGGTATTTTTCTTTAAATATTCTAGGTTTTTATGGTCAGTGAATATCAGGAATGGTTGTAAAGCTCCTTCGAGCAAATGACGCCAGGATTCTAAAGCACATTTTATAGCCAAAAGCTCTTTGTCTCCAACTGAATAGTTGGTTTCTGCTGGTTGAAGGGTTCTTGAGTAAAATGCTATGGGATGTAATGGAAAAGACTGGTTAGATCTTTGAGAACGTATAGCTCCTATACCAGTATTTGATGCGTCAACTTCAAGTATGTATTGATGTTGTGGGTTTGGTAAATGTAATATAGGAGCTGTAGAAAATTTAGATTTGAGTCCATCAAAAGCAAATTGTGCATCTGAATTCCAAGTAAACCTTTGGTTTTGTTTTGTCAAGTTTGTTAAAGGTTTAACAATCAAAGAGAAGTTGAGGATACATTTAATATAAAAATTTAAGAATCCCAAGAATCTTTGTAGAGCTTTTACTGTATTAGGTCAGGGCCAGTTAAGGATTGCTGAGATCTTATCAGGATCCATTTCTACTGCTTTGGAGGAGATTATGTATCCAAGGAATTTAATGCGGTTAACATGGAATTGACATTTTTCAAGTTTAGCGAAAAGTTTGTGGTCTCTCAGCCTGGTTAGAATCCAACGAACATGTTTTATATGTTCTTGTATATCTTTTGAATATATCAAAATGTCATCTAGGTAAATAATTATACAAGTATCCATCAAATCTCTAAAAATATTGTTGATGAAATACTGGAATGTGGCAGGGGCGTTACATAAACCATAGGGAATTACCCTATATTCAAAAAGTCCATAACGTGTCCGAAAAGCTGTTTTCCACTCGTCAACCTCTCAAATTCTTGTATTCTTGGATTGTATGCGCCTTTTAGATCCAGTTTTGTGTATACAGTGGCATCTTTTAATCTTTCTAATAGTTCTGGGATCAGAGGTAGTGGATAACGGGTTTTAATTGTTATGTTGTTAAGTGACCTATAATCTATTATTGGTCGTAAAGTAGCATCTTTATTTTTAACAAAGAAAATACCTGATGCTGCTTGTGAGGTAGAGGGTGTTATGAAACCTTTTTCCAGGTTATTGTCTAAATATTGTCTCAAATATTTCAATTCAGGCTCAGAAAGGGGAAAAATCTTCCCAAAAGGAATCTGAGAGCCAGGTTTAATATCAATCGGACAATCAAATATCCTGTGAGGTGGCAGAACATCTGCTTCCTTTAAGTCAAACACTTCAAGCAAATCCTTATATTCTTGAGGCATGACTATGTTTAAGTTGGAAACACTTAATTGAGGATAACACGTGTTTTGTCAATAAGGGGATTTGAGGGTAACCCTTTTTTCTTTCCAATCAATGACTGGGTTGTGTTTGAACAACCATGGGTAGCTAAGTATTACTGAATATAAAGGAGTGGGTATAATATCAAATGATAAAAATTCTGTATGTCCTTCAGGTGTGGATACAAGAAGAGTGATTATGTGATGTGTTATAGGGCCATTCTGAATTAAGGTACCGTCAATAACTTTCACATGGATAGGTTTCCGTTTCATAACAATGGGTATTTTATTAACTGAGACAAATGTATGATCCATGAATAACCCATAGGCTCCTGAGTCTATTACTGCTTCAATCTTGAGTTGTTGTTGATCCCACTGTAATGATAAACTCAATGAGACATGTGATAAAGGAATATTAGGTGTAAGTGAATTTGTATTTAAATTCTTACCCCATTTTTGTATGCCTAGGATTGGGCAATTGGAAACCAGATGATCCTTACTTGCACAGTATAGACATAGATTTGCCATGCGGCGTCTGGATTTTTCTTCCCGTGACAGTGGGCCTTTAATTGTGCCAATCTCCATAGGAGTGTAACTTGAAATAGGTTTTTCTGAAAAAGAAGTTGTAGATTTTCTTGTGTAAGGTTCAGATGAAAGTCTTTCTGCTTTTCTTTCACAAATCCTTTGATCAAGTTTAATACTTAATTTAATTAATTCTTCTAAGGTATTTGGTAACTCTCTATTCTCTATAATTCATCCTTTTAAAGTCTCAGCGAGGCCTAACCTAAATTGGTTTCTTAAACTGATCTGATTCCACTCAGAATCAGCTGACAACATTTGAAACTGTAATATATTCCTCAACTGGTCTCTTCCCCTGTTTTTAAGGCTCTTAAGTGATTATCAACATTTAACTGTTTATTAACATCTTCATATAGTGTTGTCATAGCAGAAATGAAATCCACAATAGAATCCAAAATAGGGTAATTTGTCTCAAAAAATTGATCAGCCCAAGTTCTGGGTTCCCCAGATAAGAAAGAAATAGTAGTGCAAGCTTGTATTCTATCAGTTGAATAAGTATGTGGATGCGGCACGCATCTATTGGAGCAACTACACCACACTCCTGTCAACGGCTGAAGGAGGGTATGGAAAGTTAAGGCAGCACAACGGAGGTGCACGCTGGAGTCGAGGATCCACATGGGAGCAGGCGAAGGAGACCAACAAAAAGTTCAGTCGTAACCCAGCCGCCAACTTCTACCCTAAGACCGGCCACAACACAGGAAGGCAGTAGTGAGGAACATTTGTCTGGAGACTTTAATAAACGTCCGGCCCTTCTATGAACTACAGCTGCACAGACTGTAATACTACTGAATTGGGAAACCCAGCTCACAGCTTCTAGTGTTTGTTTTACTGGCTATTATAAGAATTCATAGACTCTGGAGCAGCAAGTTTTTTTCTGGACACAAAATTTTCTTTGAAAAATAATTTAACTCCCCAGCTAAGTTACAGTTGCTCTGATTTATCACAATAGAGGGCAAATCATTAGTCTTAGGCCTAATACATTATGAAACACTTTGATTCAGCTTACCACTTGGCATTAGCCACACTAGATATTTGCAGTTTCTTATTGATTATACTAAGCAGCCAATTGTTTTATGACCTCAATGTTTACAGCTACACAATCAACAGATGCCAAATGTTCTTAAGAAACCATTTGATTTATCACAATCATTTAGAAGAATGTACAGTATATAATATTTTTTTTACAGAATAAATTCCATTCAAGTCTATGGGGATTTTTGAAGAAATTAATTTTATATATTTTTAACGTTTGTGATCGCCCCCTATATGTTCAAATACAGAATCATGTGGATGCAGTATAATTTCTCCCATATCTAACTTTATGTTGTCTATTATTGTTTTTACTATAAAGGTATCTAACCTACTACCTATTTATCAGCCATGTGATAGTAAAATAGACTTATATACTTGCACTGCCATCCTAAAGGTCAAACTTGTCGTATTTCCCAAGCTGAAACCTAAGCTACATTTGTCTAAGGGATTTATTTATATTTCCATCCATCTCCCAACAGGTGCAGTTTTTTCTTTGTGGTGAAGGATCACTGCCATAGACTTTGTTTTTATGACAGCACACTCAACCAAATATCCATAGCTCTGCAATGCCCAGCTGTTTTCCAGACTTTCATCAATATCTTCCAGCATCTTCTCAACTGATTTGTTATAGTGTATTTGGATGAAATACTAGTGTCACCAGAGCGTGGTATATACGCAACAGGTTTACTGCACATGTTGTAATCCGGGCCAATATGAACTAAAATGGGAGCTGAACTAAAATGGGAGCTGAAATAAATAGCAATTAGTCATCTTAGTTTTTCAGTTTGCTGAGCCTGCGGAGTACCTCAGAATTAGAAAAAATTATAATTAATCGAAAATAAAAATTAACAATGTCAATGAAGTGTTATACAAGTAAATCTTTGAAAACTTGATTCAAGCAATTTTAAGCAACTTTCCAATTTACTCCTATTATCTGTTTTTCTTTTTTCTCTTGGTATCTTCATTTGAAAAGCAGGAATGTAAGCTTAGGAGTCTGCCCATTTTTGGTTCAGCAAGCGCTACCCACAAATTGATAATAGGACTAAATTGGAAAGTTGCTTAAAATTGCATGCTCAACCTGCATCAGGAAAGAAAAAAATGGCTTTCATATCCTTTTTAAATAGGCTCTATGCAAATTATATGCATGTTATTGTCCACAAATTTTGAAAAGACTGTGATTAAAGTTTTTTTTTTTTTTTAATCCTGCAAACAGCTATGCAAATGCCTAAACATTTTTGTACTCCTAGCTATGGGGCATTGATAAGTTGTTTTTCAACTCCATTTCTTGGTAAGTGCCTTAGTCATTATGACGAACTTAGCCGAGGTAACCCAGGTGAAGAATGCCAGGGAAGATAAGGGTTGTGAAATTTTACTTTACACCTTTACCTGTATTACAGAAATTCTAATACCATTAAAGTAGATCTTATGCCATTAAAACAAAAAATGTAATTCATAATTTTTGAATATGAGGAATAATCTTGGGGGAATTAGTGGCCTTTTGGGTGAAACCAATTTAGAGCAAATATATTAGTGAACTGATTTGTATATTCAATATCACAATTGCAATCAAAGTTGAAGCAATAATTATAGATAATTAAGTGATATGTAACCAAGCACCACCTATAAGTACCTGATGATTATTGTACAGGATGTACAGAAATTGTACTTCTTTTTTCTCTTACTTTTTTTTTTTTTTTTAATAAAGAAAAATTATTATAATAATTTAAGACATTCAGATTCTGATGAATGCAAAAAATCCCTAAACAAGTGGACCCTATAACAAAGAAAGGAAAGAATGAATGTGTGCAAAAAAACAAAATCATAATGGTAATTAGTTAAAATAATGTAAATCACAAAGAAACTATAAATGTATTTTTGATTTACAATTTATTTCTTGGTCTTTATTAAATAAAATTTAAATTAGAGTGAACCTTAAAAATATTGGACATGCTACTAAGTGTTGTTTGATGCAATATTAAGTCTCTAGCATATAATGCTAGCTAAAGGAAGATATCGGGACAGATAGCTCAGCATGCTAAGGCACTGTGGCTGAGCTCTGTAGCAACCTAAGGGTTGCAGGTTTGATCCCCGGTGAGTTCCACTCAGCCTTTCATCCTTCCGAGGTTGATAAAATGAGCAGCGCCTTGAGACCCTTACGGGTGATTAGCCGTGCTTTACAAGTACCCAATACATACATACATAATTACATACATCGGCACAAAATATTCATTCCTTAGGGAGTTTATAATACATTTTTTACACAAATTTATTTTCTATGGCAGTTGACATTGTAAATGTACTGCTTGTGTATATAGTATCTTCAGGAGTCATCTTTTCCTATATAGTCTCTCTCCATCATGCGGCCCTCATTTATTTCACACAGTGTAGTGAAGACCCCCTGGGGAAATGTCAGACTTGGCAGACAAGTAGTGTTTCATTTTGTTCATGTTAGATTCTTTACTTTATTACTAAGCTGTTTTGTCTCTCTTTACTTTGTTGTTCACCAGTGCTTTGTATGTTATATATCTTGAGTCAATTGATTTAGTATGTTTTCATTTAAATTGTATTTTGTTTTTGTATTACTCCTGATCTTTGTCTGTAGGTTTATTATATTAGCCGTACCTATCCAATTAGTTTTTGTTGTACTTTTCTTTTTCTTCGTAACAGGTTCTCCCTGTGGGTAGAGACAAATGTTAAGCTTATTAGCTGCCAAATGCTTTCCCTTTCCTACTGTATTGGATTTGGATTTGCAGTAGTTAAAATCTGGAACTATAGTTGGCTGATTTATCCAGATTAATGCTTTTCCTGTTCCATAGAGGACTATTTTTCAGGGTGGTACAATGCTGTTGATAGCTTTTCTTTTAAATACATACCTCCCAACATTTAAAATAGACTTTCTAGGATGGGAGGTTTAGGAATGTTTTGCTGACAGGGTTGTGATGTGAGGGGTTGTGATGTGAGGGGTTAGGTGGAGGAGGATCATAGATGTACCTGGGTGTCTAATGGACGAGACAAGACTGGACAGTCCCTGAAAACTGGGACACCAAGAAGCTTTGGGCGGGAAGTGAGCAAGACCTTACCACTAGATCCAAGGTGGTTCAGAGGTCTGTAATTTGGATCATGTACCAAAGGATTTTTTCTGTTCAGCTAATTAGGTGGTTGGTATGAAACAGATACATCTAGTTTTCCTGCATTAGACTGTAAACAACACAGGTGTTAGTCAGTTTTGTTGGGGTGCAGTTTAGAAATAACTCAGATTACAGGTAAAATGGCACCGTCTAGTGAAGGGTTGCCAACCCACCTTTATTTCCAGGGATCTCCCTTATTTGCCCAAACAGTTTTACAGTTTCCCAGGCTCCCTTATTTATCTGCTCTTAGGACATGTTTCTCCCTTATTTTATTTTTTAAAATCTTCATTTGAAACATTTACTATTGTACTCTTGTACTCTAATTTAGTTAATAATTTGATGTATCTGACAGTTTAATGTCTTTACTCCCACTGGGCCTTAAATGAGAAATAGACTTCAAAGATTTGCAGAAAGTTGTTGAATGTATTAAGCTAGACTGTGTGAATGAAGATGTTTTGTATGGAAAATGTTATACCAAACTGTATCAAATTGTAAAATAAAGTTTATTTTTAGTAACTGTGAAGTCTGTCAATGCCATAGTATCCATTTTTTTCTTAAAAAAAAAAAAAGGTTGGCAATTCTACTCTAGTGTCTTCATTATTACTAATAAATATTCCTTAAATCAGGTCAGTTTTTGTTTATTTAAAATTCTGGAATCCTGTTCTTCCCAGATCTATTGAGGATCCATTCTAGTCATATGACTTGCGCTCTTTATTCTTGGCTTTGCGTAAGCCAAGTTATCCAAATACCTATGCATATTGTAAACATTCATCTAAAGCGTTTCAGATTTATTTTGTACCCTTTATTTTAGTAAGACACTATCTCCATATAAGTTTAAGCTTGGTTTCATAGGCCTAGATTTAGAGTTTTGTCGGTAAGGACCCGCGTAGCTAACGCCGGCTTTTTTCTGGCCGCACCATAAAAATAACTCTGGTATTGAGAGTCCACATAAAGGCTGCGTTAGGCTCCAAAAAAAGAGCGTAGAGCATTTTTAACGCAGCTTCAACTCTCGATACCAGAGTTGCTTACGCAAGCTGCCAGCCTCAAAAACGTGCTCGTGCACGATTCCCCCATAGAAAACAATGGGGCTGTTAGAGCTGAAAAAAAAACCTAACACCTGCAAAAAAGCCGCGTTCAGATCCTAACGCAGCCCCATTGTTTGCTATGCGGAAACACTTCCTAAGTCTGCACCTAACACCCTAACATGTATCCGAGTCTAAACACCCCTAACCTTACACTTATTAACACCTATTCTGCCGCCCCCGCTATCGCTGACCCCTGCATATTATTATTAACCCCTAATCTGCCGCTCCGTAAACCGCCGCTACTTACATTATCCTTATGTACCCCTAATCTGCTGCCCTAACATCGCCGACCCCTATATTATATTTATTAACCCCTAATCTGCCCCCCACAACGTCGCCTCCACCTGCCTACACTGATTAACCCCTAATCTGCCGAGCAGACCTGAGCGCTACTATAATAAAGTTATTAACCCCTAATCCGCCTCACTAACCCTATAATAAATAGTATTAACCCCTAATCTGCCCTCCCTAACATCGCCGACACCTAACTTCAATTATTAACCCCTAATCTGCCGACCGGAGCTCACCGCTATTCTAATAAATGTATTAACCCCTAAAGCTAAGTCTAACACTAACACCCCCCTAAGTTAAATATAATTTTAATCTAACTAAATAAATTAACTCTTATTAAATAAATTATTCCTATTTAAAGCTAAATACTTACCTGTAAAATAAATCCTAATATAGCTACAATATAAATTATAATTACATTGTAGCTATTTTAGGATTAATATTTATTTTACAGGCAACTTTGTAATTATTTTAACCAGGTACAATAGCTATTAAATAGTTAAGAACTATTTAATAGTTACCTAGTTAAAATAATTACAACATTACCTGTAAAATAAATCCTAACCTAAGTTACAATTAAACCTAACACTATACTATCATTAAATTAATTAAATAAAATACCTACAATTACCTACAATTAAACCTAACACTACACTATCAATACATTAATTAAATACAATATCTACAAATAACTACAATGAAATAAACTAACTAAACTACAAAAAATAAAAATGAACTAAGTTACAAAAAATAAAAAAATATCTACAAACATAAGAAAAATATTACAACAATTTTAAACTAATTACACCTACTCTAAGCCCCCTAATAAAACAACAAAGCCCCCCCAAAATAAAAAATGCCCTACCCTATTCTAAATTACTAAAGTTAAAAGCTCTTTTACCTTACCAGCCCTGAACAGGGCCCTTTGCGGGGCATGCCCCAAGAAGTTCAGCTCTTTTGCCTGTAAAAAAAAACATACAATACCCCCCCCCCCAACATTACAACCCACCACCCACATACCCCTAATCTAACCCAAACCCCCCTTTAAATAAACCTAACACTAAGCCCCTGAAGATCTTCCTACCTTATCTTCACCATACCAGGTTCACCGATCCGTCCTGAAGAGCTCCTCCGATGTCCTGATCCAAGCCCAAGCGGGGGGCTGAAGATGTCCATGATCCGGTAGAAGTCTTCATCCAAGCGGGGCAGAAGAGGTCTTCCATCCGATTGAAGTCTTCATCCAAGCGGGGTAGAAGAGGTCTTCCATCCGATTGAAGTCTTCATCCAGGCGGCATCTTCTATCGACATCCATCTGGAGCGGAGCGGCAGCATCCTGAAGACCTCCGACGCGGAACATCCATCCTGGCCGACGACTGAACGATGAATGACGGTTCCTTTAAATGACGTCATCCAAGATGGCGTCCCTCAAATTCCGATTGGCTGATAGGATTCTATCAGCCAATCGGAATTAAGGTAGGAATATTCTGATTGGCTGATGGAATCAGCCAATCAGAATCAAGTTCAATCCGATTGGCTGATCCAATCAGCCAATCAGATTGAGCTTGCATTCTATTGGCTGTTCCGATCAGCCAATAGAATGCAAGCTAAATCTGATTGGCTGATTCCATCAGCCAATCAGAATATTCCTACCTTAATTCCGATTGGCTGATAGAATCCTATCAGCCAATCGGAATTCGAGGGACGCCATCTTGGATGACATCATTTAAAGGAACCGTCATTCGTCGTTCAGTCGTCGGCCAGGATGGATGTTCCGCGTCGGAGGTCTTCAGGATGCTGCCGCTCCGCTCCAGATGGATGTCGATAGAAGATGCCACCTGGATGAAGACTTCAATCGGATGGAAGACCTCTTCTACCCCGCTTGGATGAAGACTTCAATCGGATGGAAGACCTCTTCTGCCCCGCTTGGATGAAGACTTCTACCGGATCATGGACATCTTCAGCCCCCCGCTTGGGCTTGGATCAGGACATCGGAGGAGCTCTTCAGGACGGATCGGTGAACCTGGTATGGTGAAGATAAGGTAGGAAGATCTTCAGGGGCTTAGTGTTAGGTTTATTTAAGGGGGGTTTGGGTTAGATTAGGGGTATGTGGGTGGTGGGTTGTAATGTTGGGGGGGGGGGTATTGTATGTTTTTTTTACAGGCAAAAGAGCTGAACTTCTTGGGGCATGCCCTGCAAAGGGCCCTGTTCAGGGCTGGTAAGGTAAAAGAGCTTTGAACTTTAGTAATTTAGAATAGGGTAGGGCATTTTTTATTTTGGGGGGCTTTGTTGTTTTATTAGGGGGCTTAGAGTAGGTGTAATTAGTTTAAAATTGTTGTAATATTTTTCTTATGTTTGTAGATATTTTTTTTATTTTTTGTAACTTAGTTCTTTTTTATTTTTTGTACTTTAGTTAGTTTATTTCATTGTAGTTATTTGTAGATATTGTATTTAATTAATGTATTGATAGTGTAGTGTTAGGTTTAATTGTAGGTAATTGTAGGTATTTTATTTAATTAATTTAATGATAGTATAGTGTTAGGTTTAATTGTAACTTAGGTTAGGATTTATTTTACAGGTAATGTTGTAATTATTTTAACTAGGTAACTATTAAATAGTTCTTAACTATTTAATAGCTATTGAACCTGGTTAAAATAATTACAAAGTTGCCTGTAAAATAAATATTAATCCTAAAATAGCTACAATGTAATTATAATTTATATTGTAGCTATATTAGGATTTATTTTACAGGTAAGTACTTAGCTTTAAATAGGATTAATTTATTTAATAAGAGTTAATTAATTTCGTTAGATTAAAATTATATTTAATTTAGGGGGGTGTTAGTGTTAGGGTTAGACTTAGCTTTAGGGGTTAATACATTTATTAGAATAGCGGTGAGCTCCAGTTGGCAGATTAGGGGTTAATAATTGAAGTTAGGTGTCGGCGATGTTAGGGAGGGCAGATTAGGGGTTAATACTATTTATTATAGGGTTAGTGAGGCAGATTAGGGGTTAATAACTTTATTATAGTAGCGGTGCGGTCCGCTCGGCAGATTAGGGGTTAATAAGTGTAGGCAGGTGGAGGCGACGTTGAGGGGGGCAGATTAGGGGTTAATAAATATAATATAGGGGTCGGCGGTGTTAGGGGCAGCAGATTAGTGGTACATAAGGATAACGTAGGTGGCGGCGCTTTGCGGTCAGCAGATTAGGGGTTAATAAGTGTAGGTAGCTGGCGGCGACGTTGTGGGGGGCAGGTTAGGGGTTAATAAATATAATATAGGGGTCGGCGGGGTTAGGGGCAGCAGATTAGGGGTACATAAGTATAACGTAGTTGGCGGTCGGCAGATTAGGGGTTAAAAAAATGTATTCGAGTGGCGGCGATGTGGGGGGACCTCGGTTTAGGGGTACATAGGTAGTTTATGGGTGTTAGTGTACTTTAGAGTACAGTAGTTAAGAGCTTTATAAACCGGCGTTAGCCCAGAAAGCTCTTAACTACTGACTTTTTTCCTGCGGCTGGAGTTTTGTCGTTAGATTTCTAATGCTCACTTCAGACACGACTCTAAATACCGGAGTTAGAAAAATCCCATTGAAAAGATAGGATACGCAATTTCCGTAAGGGGATCTGCGGTATGGAAAAGTCGCGGCTGAAAAGTGAGCGTTAGACCCTTTTTTGAGTGACTCCAAATACCAGAGTTAGCCTAAAACCAGCGTTAGGAGCCTCTAACGCTGGTTTTCACGGCTAACGCCAAACTCCAAATCTAGGCCATAGTTTCTTGCTATCTCCAATGGCAAAATGCTATATAACTAGTAGTAAAGACTATATAAGCACTTTGAACATGAAAAAAAATAAAAAAATTAGCAATAAATTCTCTTTGCAAAACATACATATATTTTAATATAATCACACGGTATTATCTTCTAATCCAATCCAGTGCATACATAATTAACATTTAATTAAATTATTCAAATATAAGTAAAGTTGATTTGGCTCTGCTATGCTAAATGTTTAGACGGTCATATTATGCTTTTAATTTGAATAAATATTGTATCCAGAAAAAAACTGTGCAACTGTGCAAAAAGCTCAAAATCATATAGTAGAATAATTGGTTTTTAATTTCTGTTTAATTTTGCTTGCAGGATATATTTGGATACAAAACCAATACCTTTCGGAAAGTACTATGCATCTTTGGATACATATTCACCCTTGGGTTCCTTATGCTTTTTTTCTATTGGAAGCCAGAATGGCATGTTTGGGCTCACTGTGTCCCATCTTCTTTGGAAGAAGCCGATGTTGTATTACTCAGAACGACAGTAAGATTTTTTGTTTTGTTTTTCTTTCCCACTCCTTCTTTCTTTTTTTCAACACTCTCTTAAAAGGATTGTGATAAACGATTTAAAATGTATAGATACATTTCACGAATATTAATTTTAGTTTTTCTGTATACATGTGATAACGGCTAACATGCAGTCAGACTGTAATTATTTAAGCTTCTCAGCGGTGGTCCTCAAGTACCCCCAACAGGCCAGGCTTTCATTATAGCTGAACCAGTGCACAGGTGAAGTAATCAGCTGATTAGTAACACTGGTTACTAACCTGCTCTCACCCATCAGCTGATTATTTCACCTGTGTACTGGTTCAGCTTTAACTAAAACCTGGCCTGTTGGGGGTACTTGAGGACCACGGTTGAGAAACAATGATTTAACCCACCAACAGCTGGAACGCATAGCTTTAAGGGTCATTCTGATGCAAAAATGTCATTAGCACATGTTTGCTTTAGTGACTCTACATAACGGTAAGGACATTACCGTTGAACTTATTATGAGTAGGAATGGCATGATCACACCAAGCAACCGACTATATCCTGCTTGGGAGCTGGAAGGCTTGCATCTCTCAAGTATTTGTCTATGTTTTGTGTGAGTTAAATACATTGGCCTAGATTACAAGTAGATGTTTTCATGATTCAGATAGAGCATGCCATTTTTTTAAATTTTTTATATCTTTTATTTTGGAACCAGCAGTGCAGCGAAAAAATAACCAAATAGTTTACGCCTTGAAAGGTCATAAATCAGTACAATCATATCAAACAAAAAGAGAAAATATACTATTGACATTGTTTTAAATCACAACCTATTTAAGGCCAGAAAGCTTGGCCCAAAAAATGGCATTATACTTTCGCGATACACTACTGGGATCATTTTCTATTGTATCCTTAACCCACCAACCAACAAAACAAGAACAGGGGGGGAGAGAAAAAAATAAATAAATAAAAAGGGGAGAAAAGGAGATTAAAGGGGAGAGGGGGAATTATTTACCCACAGAACAGAGGGGAGGAAGGGGGAGGCAGATGGTGGGACGAGTATATTCACCTTATCTCTCGCTGTCCATCTTGCAGGGGTGTTACCAGATACCCAGGAGTACTAGCTCTGCGTTTCTGAACGGGAATATCATATTGTTTATCTCAGTAACAGAAAGCGATTTAATAAATACTGACCATTTACTGAAAAATTGTCTGATATCTGATTCATTGTCTATATTAGTATTCCCTCTGTTCTAATAATCATTGCTTCTTCAAACAGTTCCTAATCTCTGGGATAGATGGAATTGCTCTCGTTGTCCAGTTTTTAAGGATAAGGTATCTAACTGCAAGGATAGACAGGGTTAATACTTTGTCAATAGGTTGTTGTCCAACTTGATTTTTTAAACAGAATATGATCTGCACCTGTGTTATCTCCAGAGGGGAGATCTTTAGTGATTTATTCAACCAAAACTCTAGTTTCCACCAAAGGTGTTTGATCTTAGGGCAGTTCCAAACCATATGCATTAAGTCCGCTGCAGGAAATAAGCATTTAGGGCATTTGTTGAAGCTAAAGTTTCGAAGTTTAAAGCCTTTTTCAGGGGTGAAGTATGAGTTGTGCAAGAGTTTAACATGTGCCTCCTGCCAAGTAGCTGACAGGGTGACCTGTGATACTTTCTGAACAGATAATTGTATAAATTTAAAATCAATATTAAGCTGAGGTATCAGCCAGTTCCAGTCTGCATTGATTTTCTCTAGAATCGGGACACTCTTACTGGATTCGAGCAAATGATAGCACGGGGAGATTGACATATGCCCATTCTTAAACAATGTGAGTCAACTTTCCAGGTTACCCAAGCCCCAACACCAAGGCCTGCCTCTTTTATTAACTCTACAACAAAGTGTCTAATTTGCAGATATGCAAAAAATTCCTTGTTGCTAATACTGAATTCAGTTTTTAGTTCCTCAAAAGTTTACTATCCTGTCTAGCCCTAGGTTGTGCCATTTGTTGAATATTGCTGAGTTTAGACCTTCAGGGAATTTTGGATTTCCCATCAGTGGTAGATACTGAGAGACCTTGCAGTTTAGTGACAAGAGATTGCCTATTTTCCACCAGGCCTTAAGAGGGTTAAAGAAGGTTTTAAGTCTTTTAATTTTCCATGGTAGCTCTTAAGGTACACAGTGGATAAGTGCTAGCGGGAGAAATGAATTACAAATACTTACCTCAAGTTCGTTATTCGCCACATAGTTGTTATGAGAGATCCAGTCTGCCACTATGCGTGCTAGAAAGACATAGTTATACAAACGAATATTAGGCAGTGAGAGACCTCCGCTCTCTTTTGAGAGTGAGAGTTTATTTAACAAGATCCTGGGTCTTTTCTCCTGCCATATAAATTTGCTAAGTGCACTATTAAATGCACAAGTATCCCTTTCTAGGAGAATTATTGGGGTGTTCTGGAGGACATAGGGAAGCTTCGGGAGAAGAACCATTGGATAGTGGTAGTGTCTGCCAGCTTTTTAGTTTCTCGCTAATACTTGTTAAAACTGGGGAAATGTTGAGATTATAAGTATCACCTGGCGTAGATGGAATTAAAATCCCTAGATACTTAAGAGTCTTTGACCATCCTGAAAGGAATAATGGGGGGGGGGGGTTACTATTTTTCCTAAGCCAAAGGAGTTCAGATTTTGCTGCATTGACCTTTTAACCTGAGAAGGACCCAAATTGAGCAATGATTTCCAAGAGTATAGGTATGCTGCTTTTGGTGTCTGATAAATACAGAAGTATGTCATCCGCATACAGTGCAATTTTTACCTCCAGGCTATGTACTTTAATGCCCTTCAGTTGGTGTCTAATAATAATTGCTAGGGGTTTAATGGAGATATCGAAGAGAAGGGGGGAGAGAGGACACCCCTGGCGAGTTCCCCTTTCCAGCGTTAACTGCGGAGACTCAATGTTTTAACTATCATTCTTGTATGAGGTGCTTTATACAGATTAGTTATAAAGTTAAGGAACTCAAAACCAAAGTTAGCTAAAGAAGTAAATAGATGGTCAAAGTGTATTGAGTCAAATGCTTTCTCTGCATCGATTGAAACAATGGCTAAATCAGGAATGTCCTCTTCCCCCCCCCCCCCCTCCTAGACATCTCCAGGTTCCTATAATATTCTGTGATAACCAAGGCTTCTCTGATTTTTGTTGAAGAATTGCGCCTATACAGGAACCCGGCTTGATCTGTATGAATGATATTAGCAAGTGTTAACTGCAGCCGCTGGGCAATAATTGAACTGAGTATCTTGAAGTCTGAGTTTAAGAGGGCTATGGGTCTATATGACTCCTTCAGGGTGGGATTCTTCCCCCCTTTGAGAATTAAGATTGTATGTGAGGCATAGAAGGAGAAAGCTACTGGGTCACCATTGACATACATACTATTATATAAGCTGCTAAGATATGGGGTGATCTCAAGAGACATCATTTTGTTAAACTCATTGGGTAACCCATCGGGTCCTGATGCTTTATTCAGAGCGAGATCCGAGATAGCTTTTGCTATTTCCTTCTCAGTGATCGGGGCATTAAGAGTTTCAGCAGATTCAGCTAATATTGTGGGATGAGTAATTTTACTCCAGAAGTCATCAGACTGGGCCAGATTTGAGCTCGTAAGGGAATATAGATCTTGGTAGTATTTAACAAATGCCTCCTAGATCTCTTCAGACTTATGGAGGGTAATATCCTCCTGTTGAAGTTTCTCGATTAAGGATGACTTCTTGTCCCTTTTGACCAAATTGGCCAAGAGTTTCCCGGATTTGTTTCCAAATCTATATAGTCTAGCTTGCAGTTCTAAATTGTTCTGTGTTTCTTGAAAAACTTCAAAGGTGTCTCATTTTTAGCCCTGATATATTTTGCCCAGTTAGCTGGTGTCTCCTCCAGCAGGAAGCAGTTGTAGGAGTTGGTTACTGAATTAGTGATTTCTTTCTCTCTGTCTGAGTTTCCTAGCTCTCATGGAGCTGTATGCTATAATTTCGCCCCTAAGCACTGCCTTTGCGGCTTCCCAAAGTACAGCAGGGCGATCTATATAGTCCTGATTAAAGTGAATATAATCTCCAAATTTATTTTTAAGCCAATTTTTAAATTTTAAATTGGTTGCAAGAAATGAGGGAAAAGTAAATCGCGGGGATCTGTTTTTGGAGTGATTGAGCTGGAACTCTAAGAGGATGGGGCCATGATCTGAAAAATAGGCAATATCCCTGCCTTCACCTCCGATGTGCATAGACTTTCGTTAATTAAAAATAAATCAATTCTAGACAGTGTTTTGTGGGCCTTGGATAAACAGGTAAAGTCCCTTAGGTCGGGGTTCTGGATTCTTCACACGTCCTTGATTGCTAAGTTCTGCATAATTGTTCTAAACATCATGGCTTCTAGGTTATCCCTTTTATGTTTTAATTGTTTAGTACTCTGTCTTAATCTATCCAAGGGGCAATGCAGGGCCATATTAAAATCTCCCACGGGAACCAAGTGACCTTCAGAGAAAGAGAGAATTTTAGATTGTAACTTAACCCAGAATTCTGGGTCAAAGGTGTTGGGTGCATAGATATTGCAGAATCTGAAGACCGTTTTCAGAATTTTGACGTTTAACATCACATATCTCCCCTCCGGATCTGCCCCTGTGTGGATGACCTCCATATTAATCCTTTTCCCTACCAAGATAGCCACCCCCCACTTCCTCCCGACACTTGGTGAGGCAAAAGTTTCTTTCACCCAGGAAGTTTTAAGCTTCAAAGTTTCTTCAGAATTTAAATGTATTTCCTGAAGGAACGCTATGTCGGTGCCAACCTTCCTCAGATGGGTGAGAATTGATTTCCTTTTGATGGGGGTAGATATCCCACCCACATTCCAAGAGACTATTTTAAAATTGGCCATTGTATCGGTTACTCATGTGAACCGACATAGGGGAAAAGGAAAGGAGGGGGAAAAGAAAAAAAAAAGTTGGGGGGAAGGATAGGGACCTTATCTAAAAAAAAAAAAAAAAAAAAAAAAAAAAAACCCTGGATGCAGCTACATTCCATTCTTGGATATTGAATGACAGTAAACTGAACTAATCAACTATGCAACTGGCGAATTCAATTTGTTCATACATTTTTCTGCCTCTTGAGGTGTGTCAAATACATGAGCTTCACCTCTGACTATAACTTTTCAGCTTCGAGGGGTATATAATGGTGGCACGATAGCCTTGCTGTATGAGTTTAGTGCAAATTGGGGCTAAACCCCTTCTTTTTATTGATGTCTCCGCTGAATAGTCCTGAAATAGGAATATTTTAGCTTCCCCTATAGTGATAGGCTGATTCTTGTGGAAGTAATGGAGTAGGGTTACCTTGTCCTGAAAATTTAGTAACTTTACAATAACGGGTCTGGGCCTATGATTCCCTTTGTTATCTGACAGGGGCCTTCCTATCCTGTGCACTCTTTCAAATATTATCTGGGTGTAAGTGTGTGGAATCTTAAGGAGATGGACTAGTGACTCTGAAATAAAAGTACTTAGGTCTTCATACCGCTTACCCTCTGGGACCCCAATAAAGTGAATATTATTCCTTCGGGAGCGGTTTTCAAGGTCCTCAATTCTGGTCTGCATTTTAATGATACTAAGATTAGAGACTTCTAGATTAGAACTATGCAGTGTGGTGAGATCTTCAATATCTGACACCCTTTGCTCAACTTCATTAATTCTATTGGCAAAGTGTCTGATTTCCTGAGTTAACACTGTGATATCTTGTTTGATCTCTAGTTTAAGTGAATCAAATTTAGGAGTCAAGGCCTACGAGATCTTGGTAACCAAGGCTTGAAAATTGGTTACTTAATTTGGAGGAATTACATTTGTGGGGGCCGGGTGTACATCTACCGGAGTATCTAGAGTCTTATTAGCTCTCCTATCTCTATGCTTTGCTGCCATAGCTGGTGAGGGAGTCCTGATGTGAGTGTGAAGAAATGTATCCATGTGTTGGGAACAGTGAGTAGGAGTGAAGGGTTGATCAATCTAGGCGGGGAATCCTCCTGGTGCTCAAGGAAATAGCAGTGAAGAGGGAAAAAAAGGGGGGGAAGTGGGGGGAGGGAGGGGTGAAGAGTGATGGGGATTAGGGACATGAAGGAATACTCACGGGGTTCATTGATCCAAAAAAGGAAAAATGTGAGTAAGACTCACTTAACCAGCTGTGGACAGCAGCAATAGCGAAGGGGAGTAAGGTAGTTTAGTGGCAAGATGTGATCTTTCGAGAGGGCTGTTTTGAGCAGATTAACTGCTCTGAGGGTAACAGCTATACACAGTAGTCAAAATGACCCCCCCCTGATCACAATAAGTACAACAAACAGATGCTCTGTCCGAAATCAGATATAGTGTAATAAGGAGCTCCTAGCTGTAAAAAGAAATCAAAATTTAACCTGAATGTAACATTTGTACATACAGAGATTTATACGCAATATAGCAAAACTTTTTCATAAACAGTGTACCCAGGCCCTCCAGTGGCTATGGAGGAAACAAATTCAGATAATGGAACCTCTGATTTTTAGCAAACAATAAATAAGTAACCTTATTCTTGAAGGCCCTTCCGGCCTGTAAAATGACCTAAGATGGTTAGGAGGGACCAGCACAGAATCAGAGGCAATAAACACCTAACTCTGAGACAAGAAATAGCTAAGAAGGGAATTGAACTAAGCGGTTTATCAGACCCTTCTCATAGTCCCGGCAAGGATAATTCATTCACCTCAATACCTTAGTGTTGAGTAAAGTCTGATACCAGTGGGAAAAAAAAGAAAGAGAGAGAGGGAAAAAGACACTTTAAAAAGATAAGTAGAGATTCCTTTTTAATTCCCCTTTTCTCTGTATGCAGCCGGTGAATTCACATTAGACAGTACTTCCCAGATATAACAGTCCGGTATAATAAGACCATCACAGCCCGGGGTTCATTGTGCTATACATATAGGGAAAACAACAATTCGAACAGTACCTTCAATGGAGGGTAACAGCCGACTCCCACTTTACCCCCGATCGTAGCCTCGGTTAAGAGAAAGGAGATCCTCCTGATGCCGTTTCCTCCAGATTCCCGGAGGTATAGTTAGGGAGCATTTGGTGCGAGCCAGGAGACCCCCCCTGAAGACACCACAACCACAATGCCAGGGAGGGGGAAACATTGGCGGACGGAAACCTCTGTGTTACTTCTTGCAGTAGATGTGGGGATCTGTGAAGGGACTTAATGCTCCAAGGACAAAAGCACTCACTTCCTGAGGTCAGCCAGGAGCAGCTGAGGGAAAAAAGTATAGATACTTATCCTCCTCTAGCGCAGCACCAGTGGGAGAGGAGGAGGGCCAGCCGCAGCTCAGAGTTACCTAGCTGAAGCACTAGACCGGAGATGCGAAGCTACCTCCGTCGCTTGTAATACAACCACTTCATGGGCGGGGATCCTTCTGTTGTGACTTGGACAACGGGATGACCCGCCTCTCGATCTGCCACCTCTCTCCTTAAAGGGACAGTAAACCTCAAAAATAATGTTATATAATTCTGCACATAGTGCAGAATTATATAACATTATATTAGCGCAAACTTTATAAAACATAATATACCCTTTGAATTTTTTTTAAAAAACGGCTGTTTTACAGACCCGCTCTCTTTGCTCTTCTGAGCGGGTCTGTTTTTTTCACACAGCGCATCGGGCCAACTGTATAGTCACAGCCCAGCCCGATGCGCTGTGTGAAAAAAAACAGACCTGCTCAGAAGAGCACAGAGAGCGGGTCTGTTTTTTTCACACAGCGCATCGGGCCAGCTGTATAGTCACAGCCCGGCCCGACCACGCCATTACACTAAGTGCAGCTCGCTCCTGCTCTGTCTGACAGCAGGAGCGAACTGCACTGTGTATAATGGCGCGGTCGGGCTGGGCTGTGACTATACAGCTGGCCCGATGCGCTGTGTGAAAAAAACAGACCCGCTCAGAAGAGCAAAGAGAGCGGGTCTGTTAAACAGCCATTTTTAAAAAAAATTCAAAGGGTATATTATGTTTTATAAAGTTTGCGCTAATATAATGTTATATAATTCTGCACTATGTACGGAATTATATAACATTATTTTTAAGGTTTACTGACACTTTAAGATACGGCTCCGGGAGGTATCCTCGACAGCTCCAGACAAACGGTTCAATCACTCCCAGGTAAGTGGCTATCTGGAGATCCCCTCTCTACGGTATTGAGGATAGCAGTGCCCACAGGTCCAGCGGTGCGCTTTCTTTCTGACCACACTCCCCGGTGCCAGGTGGTCTGTTGGGGGCTTGACTTTCACCGGTCTTTGATGTATAAAATATCCCCAGCAGTCAGACCTAGATTAAGTGTGGATGCAAGAGGCAAGGGGAGCTGTGTGTGTGTGAAACCCTCTGGATTGCTGCTAGAGGTGCCGTCTGGGAGGGATTGATTTACCCTGTCAGTGTTAGGGTGCTAGCATCTGCTAGTGTAGGCAACTCTTTCCAGGCCAGCATACAGACAGAGGTACAGTTTTACCCTCCTCTCACACAGCACCGGTGGGAAAGGAGGGGAAGCTCAATCTATAATCCCCAGAAGAGATGCTAGTCCAGGGGGAATGTAGATGCAATTAGGCTGACAGCTGAAAAGTCAGCGTAGTGGGTTGAAATTCCACTACAGTGGCTCCGGCATCAATGTAAGGCGTTACTTAAACAGCTACCCCCGGTCTTAACGCTGTACGACCTGCGCTTAGACTCCTCCTCCGGAACCAAATCTGGAGAGCATGCAATTTTTCAACAACTTTCCAATTTACTCCCATTAACAAAATGCACACAGTTTTTTTTATACGGTATTTACAATTTTCGAGTCACCAGCTCTTACTGAGCATGTGCAAAAGTTTACAGAATATACGTATATGCATTTGTGATTGGCTGATGGCTGTCACATTATACAGGAGGAGTAGAAATAGACATAACTTTGAAATTTGTTGGGAAAAATTCTACTACTCATGTGAAGTTCAGACTAAGTGCTATTGCATTGTCTTGTTATCATGCATTTGTTGATTATGCACATCTACTGTATTTACTTTAGGGTAAAAAAAAGAGTGCTCACAGGTTAGAACTGGTATTACAAGTTAAAAGTAAAAAGTTAGTGCTCGAAAGAAAGACTCAGTCGCTCTAACTTCTGGACTTCGAATATCGCGTCTGGCCTAACTCCCACTCCCCATAGACTTGTGTGCTAACCTAACCTGCAACTGCTCTAGATAAACTGCGCTAAAGCTGAAAGCGTATTAGGAATACTTAAAAAAAAACAAAAAAAACAAATTAACATTTATGAAAAATTATATTTTATATTTCAAGGTAATTGACTGGAAAGGGCTCAAAAGTGTATATGTATGTGTGCACATACTGTACATATTTACACATATAAACACTTAAATACACATATATACACATGTGTATACACACATACATATAAATACATATATATATATATATATATATATATATATATATATATATATATATATATATATATATATATATATATATATATATATATATATATATATATATATATATATATATATATATATATATATATATATATATATATATATATATATATATACAAAACATGGGTGGGGTCAGCACTCTCAGGCCGGACCGGGTACACATCCTATGACCCTGCAACATGCACAGCCCTGGGTGCAAACCAGCACTCTCAGGAAGCTGCACTGTCACCAGAGTCACAGGCAGTTAACCCCAGTCAGGCCTGGGTGCAAGGACCAAACAAGGAAAATTACAAATAATATTTTTTAATATAAACACACAGAAAAAGTCCAGCACTCACTCACAAGCTCTCAACTAAGATAAAAAGCAGCAATGGAAGAATTAGTTACCGCATCTGGCCAAATGGGAAAAGCCCAGGTACCTCGTCAAGGTTTCTTCCAAATAAATCTGGGTCCCTAAACAGCCACACAATGCAGGCTCACAATCAAACAACTGTGAAAAATTATATTTTATATTTCAAGGTAATTGACTGGAAAGGGCTCAAAAGTGTATATGTATGTGTGCACATACTGTACATATTTACACGTAAATACACATATATACACATGTGTATACACACACACATATAAATATATATATATATATATATATATATATATATATATATATATATATATATATATATATATATATATATATATATATATATATTGAAAAATTGAAGAGGATATCTAGATGGACTAATCCAGCACAAACTTATACAAAGGGCAAAAAGTAAAAAAGGTACTAGTGTGCATATAATCACGAGGAGCCCAAATTCTCAGCAAAACAGAAAACCATTTATTGAGCATAATTATAAAAACATAATTAATGCAACATAAGATACTATACAGACTGCTGAAATAAGGCATAATGTGAGCAAATCCTAAAAAGTAGACAGATAGTGGGCCCTTTTAAAGGTTACTGGTATGAAAGTCCCAGAAATATACCACATATATTTGACACAGTGATTACATTGTCCTTGAAAAGTATAGAAAAGTAAACTTGTTTCCAGCAATTTTCAAATGAATTAGCAAGCCAGTTCGTTAGTCAAGCAAAGCAAAACTTGATTAGTTATGCAGGGTAATCCTTCATGATATGGTGTTTAGCAACAATACCCAAACATGCACAGATATAACAGTCCTGCGTCAGGTGTTAGTAAAGCACAGTAATAAAAGCGGATAGTAGAATTCCTTCTAGAGTGAACATTCAAGACCGGGTTCGAAAGACATACAAAGCCCACAGCTCACCGGACCATATAGTAGTTATGATCAGTTCCACAGTCCTCCCAGAGCTTCCCCTCCATCTTAACACTCACCGGATTCACACAGGTATGTGGTTGAAAGTCCTCCGCTCATGCGGCCTGTTACAAAGCTCACCGTTTTCTGCAAAAGCACTTCAATGCTGAAAATGGACATACATACTTCAATCAGGGTGTCAAGGTTTGCAGGCTCCTTATCGCCAACTTCCAAACAGCGGCGTGACTTACAGTGCTACACGCGTTTCACCCTTATCATTAGTATAGGGCAAGCATCATACTTGATTGACAATACAGGCAGGCTGTATATCATCTGTAGCTAGGCATGGTGAAATGGACCAATCGTATTGCTCATATGTCAAAAGTGCTCACACAAAATCAAAACAAAAAATTCAGATTATATACTGTACAAATTAATTTTACGTAACCTTAAAGAGACATGAAACCTGCTGGGGACTTCCGGCTGGAGGCGGGGCAGACAGGTAGCTACAGGTAGTTGCCGTCGTGGCTCCAAGTCTCTGTGAGAGACGCCATTTCACCTGCCAGCCCATGCTGTTTCCCTTGGCCTGACACGGCTCGGGTTCTAGGATCGTTGGTCCTGCATGGGAAGTCTGATGATACAGCCTATTAGTGCAGGTGGCTGATGCACAACATTTCTGTAACAATTTACCTTCCAGTCAATGTACCTGTACACTAAAGCTGCCGGACGAGTTGCGGCTAGTTGCAAACAATACAAAAGGTTAACAATGTAACCAATATAGACGCTATCTACTGCCGGGTATTGTGCTAGCAGGCTACCTACTACCTATGTCTCCTGGATGGACGGAAAAGAGTATGCGGCTTTGCTGGGCTCCGGGATAATTGCCCTGGCTGGACGGAGATACGTGAGCTCGAAGGTGTTGCCATTACAGGAAGCTACGCTCAGGTGTGCCTGGCTGCACCAGGGAGCGGTTAATGAGCCTACCTTTCATTTGGTCCTAGCCGGTGTGGAGATTGTCGTTCATTTGCAGTGCTGTGGTGCTCTGTTGGTGGTGAGCCGTGTAGCTGGCGGTGGCGGGACTGTGCCATTATTGAAAGAAGTTCTGGGCTCGCGATAGTGAGCAGTGCACACGCCGTCTTACCGCATCTAGGAACTAGCCCGGTGGGCTGATCTGATCACACTTCCTAATCGTCTTCTGACGCATCTCTCCATTCTCGGACCTGTGCGATGGGTAAAGCAGATTACTGAGGACATTGTACAGGCCTATTACTGACACTTAGAAAAGGTATCGTTTGACTTGTGCTGTTTTGTTCCTCTCGCACTTTGGTCACGGCTGCACGATACTGCAAGGAGAAATACAGGGCAGAGAAGTTGAACAGCACAAACTCTATACCGGGAGGTCGGGTAACATAGTTTCTATAAGAGTCTAGTTGCTCCTAAGGTATAGCGTAAGAGGAACTGCCTGGTAGCTGGGTTGGACGAGCGGTGGGCCAGTGAAAATCAAAGCCGGCAGAACAGTGAGACTTTGCCCCACTAAGACTATTGGCGGTTTTTATTTATGGGACCTTTTGAATCTGTCCACCATAAGAGTATTTGAGGGGTTGCTGTTATCTATACTGAAAGAAAAGAGAGGGGAAAGAAAAGGGAAAAAGAGAAAAAATAAAAGATAAAGCGATATAATGTAGATGTAGTATATCTGCTATCTACTTTTGCAATCACATAAACAGCAGAAATAAGAGTTTGTGTATCCCCCAATATATGCATATTTCTGGTCCCTCTTTTACCTGTTAAACCCTTGAGATTTAACCTTTGAGGTTACATGTACTCTTACATCTGGATACAGGGGGCCTGCTGTCAAAAATGTTGCAATAATTAGGTTTGAAGTGTACACCATTGCAGCCTTAGGTTTTGTTTTCTTTTTGTTTCTTTTTTGCAAGCATAATAATGTTTCAATAGCGATTTTTTTTTTTAAATGTGAATATCAATGTATCAATCTTTATGAATGCTTCTTGTCTAGACGTATAGCTTAAAGTGAAGGTAAAGTTTAAATGTTGGTTCAACAGAATTAAAATTAAGATTCAAATTAATTATGACTTTCATTCATCAAATTGCTTACAAATTGTCCAAAACGAAGTTTTACCTCTTTTAAAATCTTCAGATCGCATTCGGCAATATCAACCCGTTTTTCTTGCATATTCCTACTTCCTTATTACGTAATTCTTTCTTCCAATTGAAAGCCTGGCCGTTAGGCAGCCGTGACACTACGTCATTTTAACATTGGCCCATCTGTGCATGCGTCGGCCCATCTGCGCATGCGTTCCTTGTAACAAGCATATCCGATTTCACAATGCTCGTGAATGATTTGCGCTGAGGGAGACACCTGCGCATTGGAGCCGAGCAGATTAGTCAATCACATGCGCATTGTGGGTCGCATTCTTAAATCGCTCATGCGCAAATGGTCCGGATCGTTGTGAACGCGCATAGATGATACGTATAGAGCGGGTGGGACCGCTCTATACGTAAAGACTGAGAAAGCAGGAAGAATGAGATGGGAGGAGTCTGGACGCAAACGGCTCAATAAAATGTTATTAAAAAAAACAATAAATTAACATTTTTTATTAAAACAAATATGGTGATTATGTTTATATACATTGGGATAATGAGATGCTGTGTTTCAAATGTTCAAAATTAACTTTCACTTTAAGAATGTAATTTCACTGTGGGCACTTTTTTGGTAAAATACTAGAATACAGAATTTAAAGAATTTATTTAATATTTAATTGTATGAGAACATAGGCATATAGTGCAGCATTGCAGGTTATCCTATAAGGTGTGATTGTTTAAATGGGATTGTCTATGACTAATCTACACATCATAGGGGGTTAATAATAACAGGGTGGTTAGTTTGTATACTTTTATGTGGTATATATGTTATATGACTTACCTGTAAAAGAGTTATTTTTGTCAGTATCAATAAGAAGATAAGAGGTGTAAAAAGCATACAATATTATAAATATTAGAAATATAAGTATCACAGCTTGTACGGGTACTAGAGCTAGAACCTATTCTACATCTTTACAACTGGGTTAAAAAACTGGTAAGGAGACCTTGAGATTTGTAGTGCTCAGGGTGTGTTTTGACTGTTCCTCTTCTTGTCTCTGTCTCTTACGGTACCAATAATAGGTTTTGTGGATCTTTTTTTTGGTTCATGGATAGATATATGCTCAATAAGAGCTCACCCTCGAACATGCCTCCTAAGCAAAAAAAATAAGAAGGGGGGTGGGTAGTAGGAATCTGGACTCTAGTATTGAAGTAGTTCAGGAAAAAGGTCGTTTCAATCCCATGAGCAATAATATGGCAGAATTTGCAGCAGAAGTAGCCAAAATATTGACCCCCCAATTTGATCTGATTAAAACAGAGATTAAGACTGAGATATCAAATCTTACGGCTGAGTTCAGGCAGTTTTCTACAAGACTAGATGAAGTTGAAAATAGAGTCTCTGACCTGGAGGACAGGTATAATGTACAAGACCCGCTGATAGATGCACATAGTAAAACTATTGCTAATTTACAAGCTAAAATTGAAGATCTTGAGGATCGCTCAAGACGTAATAACTTGAAAGTGATTGGCCTTCCCGAATCCCCAGAATTTTCAGATCTGATGACTTTTGTCGCAGTTACATTGCCACAAGCATTACAGATTCCACTTCCTGCTACCCCCTTCCAGATTGAGAGGGTGCATAGGATTGGTTATCGCAGAGACAACAATTGGGGTAATAGACCAAGGCCGGTGATATTAAAATGTATTAATTTTCAGGATAAACTACTGTATCTTAAATATTATAGGAAATGTAATCCGTTTGCACTAGGATCACACAGGCTATTGATTTTTCAAGATTTTTCATCTAAAACCCTATCCAAGAGAAGAGACATGTCTTTTTTCTATGGTAGGTTACAGAAGGAAAATTACAATCTTAAACTGGTCTACCCCGCTAAGCTAGTTGTGATGAGAGAGGGAACCTTTCATGTTTTAAATAATGTGATGGAAGCTGAAGCATTCTGTAGAGATGCTGGTGTCCCTTAAAAGGCTGGTTGGTAAACGGAATAAAGATGATCTAGATTCCAGAAATGATAGATATTTTAAGTTTATGTGTAACAATGGTTTATG
The DNA here is from genome assembly GCF_027579735.1 of Bombina bombina. Lineage (NCBI taxonomy): Eukaryota > Metazoa > Chordata > Amphibia > Anura > Bombinatoridae > Bombina > Bombina bombina. Next base: position 412,998,417 of record NC_069502.1, read on the forward strand.
TGTTTTTGTTTTTTTTTTGTTTCTTTTTTGTTTGTTTTTTCTTTCCCTCTTTGTCTCCCCCCCCCCGCGTTCGCCCACCCGCCGTTACCTGACTCCCTTAATTATCTTACCAGCTTCTAATTAGATTCAATGGAATCTAAGTTGAACTGTCTTTCCTGGAATGTGGGCGGGATTACTTCCCCAATTAAGAGAAAATCTATAATAAAATATCTTGGAAAATTCAAGCCTGATTTAGTATTATTGCAAGAACTGCATCTTAAACCCCTTGAGATCCCCAAACTTAAAACTAAATGGGTTGGGGAGGTGGTCGCCGCCCCTTTCAATTCAAGGAAAAGAGGGGTTGCTATACTTCTGAATAAAAACCTGGAGTATCAGATACTAAACACTGACCCAATATCCAAGCATATAACCTAGTTGTCTCCGCTAGATTTGCAATACACTGGATAACCGAAAAAGATCAAATTTCTTCATTTAGCTGGGAATCTCAGTTAGTGGCACCATTTCAATTAAAGGCGCTGCAACATTGTCCTTTGACTGCACTCCCCTCAAACGTATTTTATTTATCCTTGTTTAAAAATGTCATAGTAGCTTGGAAAAAATTGTGTGCTGATTTAGAATACTCCCCGTTTGTATCTCAGTATTTACCTATCCGTGGTAATCCTAATTTTAGTCCCGGTCTGTCAAATAAGATTTTCAAAGTTTGGGAAAGAAAAGGGCTTAAATTTATGAGTCAAATTATGGGAACAGATGGTCATCCAATATTATTTGTTGAACTACTTGATAAGTTTGCCTTTACATCACGTGAATTCTATGCGTACCTCCAAGCTCGTCACTTTCTTTTGGAAATATCCCAAAAGTATGGTACAAACTGGTCTCTGGGCGAATTGCAAGACAGGATATCTAGCTATCTAAATGGACTCTACTCAATCTCCCCAATATATCTACTGTTAAACCAGAAATCATCTAGGTTGCAGGTCAGTGATATGGTTGCAAAATGGCAGAAGTGGTTTCCGGATATAAATGAACAGATTATCATTAAGAGTTTTAAAATAATACAACAAGCATGGGTATTAACATCGTGGAGAGAATCTCATATTAAAGTCTGTCCCAAAGGTATCTTACTCCAGGAACCTTGTCCAAATGGTATAAAACTAAGGTGTTCTGTTCCAGATGTAGGTCTACAGAAGTAGATATATTTCATTGTTTTTGGCAATGCCCCAAAATTTTGCAGTTTTGGCAAAAAATTAATTACTGGATGAACGCAAGTCTGCATCTGGACCATCAATGGGATCCAATGGAGAATTTTTTTTTGGTTAAGTTTCTAGGTGTTGCTAAAAACTTTAAGCTTATAAACACTATTGTATTATGTGGGTGTAACCTTATTTTAAAACACTGGAAGGCACGTTCAGCACCCAAGTTTGCCCACCTTAAAAATGCATTAATTACACAATACACGATGGAGCAATTTAATTTGCCATATCCGCATGAAGAATATCTGCCCACGTTTTTTAGGAAATGGGAGAGTTTCGTCAGGGCAGTACCAATAGCCTGCCAAAAGGAATTGATTAAACCATTTAGTAATTCAGTGTATGTTCAGGCAAATATATATGCCGGTCATTTTCCTGAATATTGGGCAGACCTGAGTCTTGTCTAATTTGTCTTGTCGTGTTTGCTTTCTGTCTGGTTTTGTGTTTTTTTTTTTTTTCGTTTTTTTTTTTGTGTTTTGTTGTTTTTTGGTAATGTCGCGTTTTTATGATACACTGTTGTTTTTGTATTATAGTTGTGTATAAGAGTTGGTATTGTTATACTATGGTGAATCAAATATGCATCTTAAATATTAACATTGTTAAGCTAGATTGGATGTATAAACAGATTGATTGTTATCTTTACTATTCAGACTTTTTGTTAGCAAGACGCATTGTTAATATTATTTACAAATACTAATCTGTATTAACATATGTTTTTTATTTATTTGTAATAAATAAAGATTTAAAAAAAAAAAAAGACATGAAACCTAAAAACTTTCTTTCACGATTCAGATAGAGAATACAATTTTAAAGAGCATTCCAATTTACTTCTATTATCTAATTTGCTTAATTCTTTAGGTATCCTTTGTTGAAGAAATAGCCATGCACATTGATGAGCCAATCAGCAGCTACTGAGTCTATCTAGATATGTTTTTCACCAAAGGATAGCAAGATAATGAAGCAAATTAGATAATAGAAGTAAATTGGAAATGTGTTTAAAATTGCATGCTCTTTCTAAATCATGAAAGAAAAAATTGGGGTTTCATGTCCCTTTAAGTAATTTTATTAAGCACAGAGAGAGATAGTGGGATTTAAAGCAAACATACATTATGTATTACGTTTAAAAATTAACATTACCATCAATAAGAGGGTAATTTTACAGCTTGTACTATCTAAATATATACAAGCAAACCTAATGACGTTCAAAGTTAACCTAGTGTGTATATATATATATATATATATATATATATATATATATATATATATTTCTTAATTTTTGAAAGTATGAATTTGCTTCACACTACATCCAGAAGACATCTTTAACTTCAACAATAGAAAAACGGTAAACATTTTTAGGGGAGTAGCTAGAACATAATTAAGTCAAAAAAGGGGCATAATTAATTTCTTCATTTAATCCAGCCGGTTTAAGCGAGTTTAAATTATATATACATTTACACTCTGCTTTTAAGAGCAAATTATCAATATCACCACCTCTGGTTTTTAGGTCTATTAACTCTAAAACCATACCTGTGTTAAGACGGAGGGGCAGCTCTGGGAGGACCGTGGAACTGATCATAACTACTATATGGTCCGGTGAGCTGTGGGCTTCATATGCCTTTTGAACCCAGTCATGAATGTTCACTCTAGGAGGAATTCTACTATCCGCTTTTATTACTGTGCTTTACTTACACCGGACGCAGGACTGTTATATCTGTGCACGTTTGGGTATTGTTGCTAAACACCATATCATGAAGGATTACCCTGCATAACTAATCAAGTGTTGCTTTGCTTTGCTTGACTAACAAACTGGCTTGCTAATTCATTTGAAAATTGCTGGACACAAGTTTACTTTTCTATACTTTTCATGGACAAAGTAACCACTGTGTCAAATATATGTGGTATATTTCTGGGACTTTCATACCAGTAACCTTTTAAAGGGCCCACTATCTGTCTACTTTTTAGGATTGCTCACATTATGCCTTATTTCAGCAGTCTGTATAGTATCTTATGTTGCTGTAATTATGTTCAAATGATTATGCTCAATAAATGGTTTTCTGTTTTGCTGAGAATTTGGGCTCTTCGTGATTATATGCACACTAGTATCTTTTTTACTTTTTGCTCTATATATTAGTTTGTGCTGGATTAGTCCATCTAGATATCCTCATTAATTTTTCAATAATTTATTTGAGGACTCCGTGTACTAAGGTGACCTGACAGTATTTAAAGTTCAGGAATCCTTTTGCTTGAGGGCATCTACAACCTATTGAGCTGGTACAATTTTTCAAATTATTTTTCTGAACTTTTGGCGAGTTCTTTCTGGTATCATGCTCAGAGGTGCTTATTTACAGGTGTGCATTCACGGGTAGCCTATAGTTTTCAGCAAAATGGCTAGTATAAATGAGAGAGAGTGGGAATATGATATTAATGAGACGTTTGCCTTAGAAACTGATAAAGATGCAGTCGTCCCATCATCAGGGTCTATATTTTATGACTACAAATGACATAAAAACAATTTAATTAAACGATTAATTAAACAATTTAAACTTAAATGGGAGATAACCAGTTTACAAATATATATTGATAGTAAGATGGTACCTCAAGGTTTACATTTAAGACAAAAACCTGGCATGAATTTAAATAATCCTCTAACTGAAGATTCAAACAGAAATGGGAAAAGTGCCTCTCTGAATGTTCCTTTAATTTGATGCGATTGATCATCAATGAGACTCAATTGAAGTTAGATCTCTTAAGTGAAAAACTTAAGGAATCAGAGAGTGCACTTGATAAATGGTCCACTAATGCTGATTATAAAAAACTAAAAGATGAAATAATAGTTGAAACTAGAAAACTAAAGGAAGAAACAAAATCTAGAAAGAGAAGGAGATTTTTAAGAGATATTTTGGATTATAAGGAAGACAAAGTATATGAATATGCTACAAGATACACTTCTGAATCTTCTGAATCAGACAAATTTGGTGCAGAAAATCAGACCACTAGGGGAAGACACCAACGTAGGAGGAGGAATTTTTTGGACAGAGGGCCCCAAGGGACAAAAAAAAAAGAAAAACCAGAAGAGGGGGGGAGAAAACATAAGAAAGGTCAATGGGAGGAGAGGTGGGTACACATTACGCAGTTCCCAGAATGTGGAGAAACAGAACTGAATACGCTTAAAAAAGTAAACTTATCTGAAAAGTTTTTGGAATCCTCACATATCAACCTATTGAAAAAGGGCTTAACATTTTGTCACATAAATAAATTGGATAGATTTACAGCAACCAAAGACTTGCATATGTTTGCGAGAAGAGTAGTTTTAAAGAAACTATATTTAAATAAACCAGATATTACTAAGCTTGATATGCATGATAAAACAAGTTTAAATGACCTTGAATTGTTACTACAAGAGAGTGAAGGCAGTGACATCCAAAATTTAAGTTCCATTGGGTTTAGCACTTTAAAATTTAAATCTAATTATATGCCATCTCTTTCCATGGTTTCTAATGTATCAAATTTGGTCAAATTGGTTGAAAAGGCTATTAAATCTTTAGACAATAACTGGTTGTCTAAAACTAACCCCAGTGAGGATGAAATATGTGCCCTAAATGAACTAATGAATGATAATAATATAATAATAAAGCCCTCGGACAAGGGAGGAAATGTGGTGATTCTGAAAAAACAGGATTATGTGCGTGAATGTTTGAGACAGGCCTTTAAGGAAGGCACTATAAACAATGAGTACAGATATATGAAAAATGAATTTCCAGTGGTACCCACTTTCTAGACAATCCCAAAGTTACATAAAAACAAAACTCCCCCTCCCAGAAGGCCCATTGTATCCGGCATTAATGGCCTATGTGAAAACATTGGCAAATATGTTGACTGGTGCTTACGTCCACATCTATTGTCATTGCCATCTGTTGGCTCTCAACAAATGACAGATAATAATAAAATAAAAAAAAATGTCAAGGATACTAGAGATGTTTTAAAAAAACTTGTCAATATTAGTGTTACTTCAACAACATTATTGGTATCAATAGATGTGGAAGCTCTATATTTATGCATCCCACACACTTTAGGCTAAGAGGCAATAAAATAGTATTTAATGCAAAGAGGACAACAGTATGAGAAACATACTAACTTTGTACTGTTGCTGCTCCAATTTTTGTTGGAATATAATTATTTTACCTTTAACAAGAAACTTTACAGACAATTAATGGGTACGGCAATGGGGGCATGTTGTGCCCCCAATTATGCCTGTCTATACCTGGGTATGTGGGAGGCCCAAAATGTCATTGATATATCAGCAGATTATGGCCAAACAATTGATTTATGGATACGCTATATTGATGGTGCTCTCCTCCTATGGAATGGCACTGTAACAGATTTGCATAAATTTATGAAAATCCTTAATAATATTTGGAATTTAAAATTCACTTATGAATACAGTGAAAAAGAACTAACTTTCCTAGATCTGAAAATTATTAAAGAAGGGGATACAATAGTCACTGAATCATATAGAAAACCAACTGCAGCAAACACACTTTTGGAAGCTAGTAGTTATCACCCTAAGGGTCAAATTGAGTCTATTCCTGTGGGGCAGTTTCTAAGACATCATAGAATCTGCTCCACAGTTAAGGGATTCAAAATTCATGCTATGGATCAGACAAAAAGATTTAAAGCCAGGGGTTATCCTAATAAATGTATCAAAAAAGGCTATAAAAGAGCTAGGGATTCTGAGCATGATATTCTTCTTTATAAAGAAAAAGAACTGAAGAAACCTATTTTCAGATATATTTCAACATATAATGATAGATGGAAGGATATTAGAGCTATACTTGGAAAACATTGGGATTTGCTTACTATAGATCCAGACTTAAGAGATATAGTGGGTGAATTTCCTTCACTCACTGGTAAAAGAGCACCATCACTTAAAGGGACATTGAACCCAATTTTTTTCTTTCATGATTTAGATAGAGAATACCATTTAAAACAACTTTCTAATTTGCTTCATTCTCTTGATATTCTTTCCTGAAAAGCATATCTAGAAAGGCTCAGTAGCTTCTGATTGGTAGCTGCACATATATGCCTCATGTGATTGGCTCACCAGTGTGCATTGCTATTTCTTTAACAAAGGATATCTAAAGATTGCAGCAAATTAGATAATAGAAGTAAATTGGAATGTTGTTTAAAATTGTATTCTCTATCTGAATCGTGAAAGAAAAATTTTGGGTTTAATGGCCCTTTAAAGACAAACTAGTCGATAGTCACTTTGTGGACAACTGTACTAATGTGAATTGGTTAGCTAAGAAAAAGAAAGAAAATGGTTATTTTATATGTGGCAAGTATGTAATTTGTAAGTTTTATGATGAAAGGTAACAAAATTACCAACCTTGAAGGAAAACGTTTCAAAGTAAAGGGACATATTAACTGTAAAAGTAGTGGAGTAGTATATTTAGTAACCTGTAAATGTCCAAAGTTTTTTTATTGTGAAAACCTATAGAGAAATCCATGAAAGAATAAAAGAGCATAGGAGAGATATTTTAAACAAAAAGATAAACAGTAGTGGGGTGGCTAGACATCTTTTGAATATCATAATAGTGAGGATACAGATTTAAGAGGGATGGATTTAGAGTTAATAAACCTAATAACCAGAGGTGCTGATATTGACAATTTGCTCTTAAAAGCAGAGTGTAAATGGATATATAATTTAAACTCGCTTAAACCGGCTGGTTTAAATGAAGAAATTAATTATGCCCCTTTTTTTTACTTAATTATGTTCTCGCTATTCCCCTAAAAATGTTTACCATGTTTCTATTATTGAAGTTAAAGATTTCTTCTGGTTGTAGTGTGAAACAAATTCATTCTTTCAAATATTAAGAAATATATGATTACTAGGTTAAAGGGACACTGTACCCAAAATGTTTCTTTCGTGATTCAGATTGAGCATGGAATTTTAAGCAACTTTCTAATTTACTCCTATTATCAAATTTTCTTCATTCTCTTGGTATCTTTATTTGAAGTGCAAGAATGTAAGTTTAGATGCTGGCCCATTTTTGGTGAACAACCTGGGTTGTCCTTGCTGATGGATAAATTCATCCACCAATAAAAAAGTGCTGTCCAGAGTACTGAAACAAAAAAAAAAAGCTTAGATGCCTTCTTTTTCAAATAATGATAGCAAGAGAATGAAGAAAAATTGATAATAGGAGTAAATTAGAAAGTTTCTTAAAATTGCATGCTCTTTCTGAATTACAAAAGAAAAAATTTGGGTTCAGTGTCCCTTTAACTTTGAATGTAATTAGGTTTGCTTGTAAATATTTAGATAGTACAAGCTGTAAAATGACCCTCTTATTGATGGTAATGTTAATTTTCAAACGTAATACATAATGTATGTTTGCTTTAAATCCCACTATCTCTCTCTGTGCTTAATCAAATTACTTAAGGTTACATAAAATTAATTTGTATATAATCTGAATTTTTTGTTTTGATTTTGTGTGAGCACTTTTGACATATGAGCAATCCGATTGGTCCATTTCACCGTGCCTATCTACAGATGATATAAAGCCTGCCTGTATTTTCAATCAAATATGACGCTTGAGAAAGCCCTATACTAATAAGAAGGGGGAAACGCGCGTAGCGATTTAAGTCGCGCCCCTGTTTGGAAGGTGGCGTGTTACGCCTGTAAGTAGATAAGGAGCCTGCAAACCTTGACACCCTGATTGAAGTACAATGTGTGTCCATTTTCAGCATTGAAGTACTTTTGCAGCAAACAATGAGCTTTGTAACAAGCCGCATGAGTGGAGGACTTTTCAACCACATACCTTTGTGAATCCGGTGAGTGTTAAGACGGAGGGGCAGCTCTGGGAGGACCGTGGAACTGATCATAACTACTATATGGTCCGGTGAGCTGTGGGCTTCATATGCCTTTTGAACACAGTCATGAATGTTCACTCTAGGAGGAATTCTACTATCCGCTTTTATTACTGTGCTTTACTAACACCTGACGCAGGACTGTTATATCTGTGCACGTTTCAGTATTGTTGCTAAACACCATATCATGAAGGATTACCCTGCATAACTAATCAAGTTTTGCCTTGCTTTGCTTGACTAACGAACTGGCTTGCTAATTCATTTGAAAATTGCTGGACACATAAATGTAACCACTGTGTCAAATATATGTGGTATATTTCTGGAACTTTCATACAAGTAACCTTTAAAAGGGCCCACTATCTGTCTACTTTTTAGGATTGCTCACATTATGCCTTATTTCAGCAGTCTGTATAGTATCTTATGTTGCTGTAATTATGTTCAAATGATTATGCTCAATAAATGGTTTTCTGTTTTGCTGAGAATTTGGGCTCTTCGTGATTATATGCACACTAGTATCTTTTTTACTTTTTGCTCTATATATTAGTTTGTGTTGGATTAGTCCATCTAGATATCCTTTTCAATTTTTCAATAATTTATTTGCAGACTCCGTGCACTATGGTGACCTGACGTTATTTAAAGTTCAGGAATTCTTTTGCTTGAGGGCAACCTTTTGAGCTGGTACAAATTTTCAAATATATATATATATATATATATATATATACAGGGAGTGCAGAATTATTAGGCAAGTTGTATTTTTGAGGATTAATTTTATTATTGAACAACAACCATGTTCTCAATGAACCCAAAATACTCATTAATATCAAATCTGAATAGTTTTGGAAGTAGTTTTTAGTTTGTTTTTAGTTATAGCTATTTTAGGGGGATATCTGTGTGTGCAGGTGACTATTACTGTGCATAATTATTAGGCAACTTAACAAAAAACAAATATATACCCATTTCAATTATTTATTTTTACCAGTGAAACCAATATAACATCTCAACATTCACAAATATACATTTCTGACATTCAAAAACAAAACAAAAACAAATCAGTGACCAATATAGCCACCTTTCTTTGCAAGGACACTCAAAAGCCTGCCATCCATGGATTCTGTCAGTGTTTTGATCTGTTCACCATCAACATTGCATGCAGCAGCAACCACAGCCTCCCAGACACTGTTCAGAGAGGTGTACTGTTTTCCCTCCTTGTAAATCTCACATTTGATGATGGACCACAGGTTCTCAATGGGGTTCAGATCAGGTGAACAAGGAGGCCATGTCATTAGATTTTCTTCTTTTATACCCTATCTTGCCAGCCACGCTGTGGAGTACTTGGACGCGTGTGATGGAGCATTGTCCTGCATGAAAATCATGTTTTTCTTGAAGGATGCAGACTTCTTCCTGTACCACTGCTTGAAGAAGGTGTCTTCCAGAAACTGGCAGTAGGACTGGGAGTTGAGCTTGACTCCATCCTAAACCCGAAAAGGCCCCACAAGCTCATCTTTGATGATACCAGCCCAAACCAGTACTCCACCTCCACCTTGCTGGCGTCTGAGTCGGACTGGAGCTCTCTGCCCTTTACCAATCCAGCCACGGGCCCATCCATCTGGCCCATCAAGACTCACTCTCATTTCATCAGTCCATAAAACCTTAGAAAAATCAGTCTTGAGATATTTCTTGGCCTAGTCTTGACGTTTCAGCTTGTGTGTCTTGTTCAGTGGTGGTCGTCTTTCAGCCTTTCTTACCTTGGCCATGTCTCTGAGTATTGCACACCTTGTGCTTTTGGGCACTCCAGTGATGTTGCAGCTCTGAAATATGGCCAAACTGGTGGCAAGTGGCATCTTGGCAGCTGCACGCTTGACTTTTCTCAGTTCATGGGCAGTTATTTTGCGCCTTGGTTTTTCCACACGCTTCTTGCGACCCTGTGACTATTTTGAATGAAACGCTTGATTGTTCGATGATCACGCTTCAGAAGCTTTGCAATTTTAAGAGTGCTGCATCCCTCTGCAAGATATCTCACTATTTTTGACTTTTCTGAGCCTGTCAAGTCCTTCTTTTGACCCATTTTGCCAAAGGAAAGGAAGTTGCCTAATAATTATGCACACCTGATATAGGGTATTGATGTCATTAGACCACACCCCTTCTCATTACAGAGATGCACATCACCTAATATGCTTAATTGGTATTAGGCTTTCGAGCCTATACAGCTTGGAGTAAGACAACATGCATAAAGAGGATGATGTGGTCAAAATACTCATTTGCCTAATAATTCTGCACTCCCTGTATATATATATATATATACATACACACACTTTTGAGCCCTTCCCATTTAAACACCCTATCTTTTTTATCTTATATTCTTTAAACCATTTTTTTATGTAAATGTGTTTTTTTTTTATTAAAAATGTGTATATGTGAGTGTAATACTTTATGTTAATATGTTTTATATGCCTTTTGTTTTTAAACCCTTATTCTTTACTTCAGGTCTCAGTTTCTGATATTTCTTCTAGCGCCATTCTGACTTTTGCTGGAGGGCATCCCTTAACTTTAAACTTGTAATATCAGCACTATTTAGTGTGATAAAGTAATGGGTGTGCTAGAGCAATGTCGATTGCACTAAACCTTCTCTGCGAAATCTATTGTGCCGTGGACCGAGGTCCAGCGATACTGCCTGTCGCATTTGGTGCTAGCATTAGCAAATCACTTATAATCTGGGCCATAGTTTATGAAAACTAATATAAAAATTACATGCTCTAACAAATTAGAGCTTTTTTTTTTTTACATAAGAATGTCCCTTGAATAATATAAAGTCTGTTGAGCCATTAGAGGCACTGACACAGGACCAATTTAAATGTTCTACACTTTTAACCATGTTTAGTTCTTAATAGGTTCTGCCCACCTACAAACAAGATGGAGTTTAAATGCAGATTACAGGCAGATTCAAGGGTCTTTCACACAATAAAAGGACTGTCTAGTCCAAAATAAACTTTCATGATTCAGATAGGGCATGTCATTTTAAACTTTTAAATTTTTCCAATTTATTTTTAGCACCAATTTTGCTTTGTTCTCTTGGTATTCTTAGTTGAAAATTTCTAAGGCCTTGAAGGCCACCTCTTCTCTCAGGGCATTGTGACAGTTTTCACCACTAGAGGGTGTTAGTTCATGTGTGTCATATAGATAACACTGTGCTCACACACGTGGAGTTTAGGTGAGCCAGCTCTGATTTGGCTAACATGCATGTCTGTCAAAAGAACTGCAATAAGTGGGCAGTTTGCATAGGCTTAGATACAAGGTAATCACAGAGGTAAAATGTTTATATAACTGTGTTGGTTATGCAAAACTAGGGAATGGGTAATAAAGGGATTATCTATCTTTTTTAAACAATACAAATTCTGGTGTAGACTGTCCCTTTAATGTATGTTAAAGCGACAGAAAACCCAAAAATGTTCCATGATTCAGATAGAGCATACCATTTTAAACAACTTTCCAATTCATTTCTGTTATCTCATTTGCTTTGTCCTCTATGTTTACTTTATTGAAAAAGCCTAGGTAGGCTCAAGAGCTAGGATGTAGCTGCTTATTGGTGGCTGCACATATATACCTCTTATTATTGTCTTACCAATATGTTCAGCTAGCTCCCAGTAGTGCTTTGATGCTCCTTCAATAAAGGATACCAAGAGAATGAAGCAAAAGTGATAATTGAAGTCATTTGGGAAGTTGTTTAAATGTACATGCTCTATCTGAATCCTGAAATAAAAAAAAATGAGTTTCATATCCCTTTAAGTTATAAAGCAAGATACTGTATTTTATTTTAAAAACCACCATGCATGTTCAATTTACAATATAATCTCTTGTGCTCCTTCAGAGCTTCAGCAAACAAATGAGAAGCTTCTAGTTAAATGAGAACAATTACATGTCAGACAATTAGGAATTTTGAGTATTAAGACTCAAAGCTATTTTTAGTGAAGAAACAAGCAAGGCAAACAATTCTTGATGCAATCTTTACTCTGTTTTTTATTTACTTTGAGCTGTTCTTAGCAAAGCTTTCCATAATCCAAAACAATTAGGTTGACCTTTGCGTATTTATTAAATGGATACTTTGTATTCCTCACTTTATTCAGAATAACATAGATAAGCAATAACTCTAATATAAACTGAAATGCATGACATTTTTTTGTTTCTTTCATACAGGTAGTGAGAGTCCGTGATCTGTTACATATGGGAATTACTTCTCTACCACCAGGAGGAGGCAAAGTTTCCCAAACCCCAAGAGCACTATAAAACCCCTCCCACCTCACACATATCTTAGTCTTAGGTATAGTCAATCATGTGAGTTAAAAAGGAATAAGAGCCAAAAAAGGAGCAGGGAAATAAAATGTGCACAAAACAAATCAACCCCAAGAAAACAACAAAGGGTGGGGGCTTGTGGACTCTCACCACCATGAAAGAAATTAATTTATCAGGTAAGCATAAATTATGTCTCCGCTGGAGGTGATTGAAGAATGAAGATGTGCATGTATTCTTCAGTGACATGGGTTTTCAGTTTGAGGCCCGGTTCCCCTCAGAGTACAGTGCTTGTCAGAGGGATGTATTTGGGGTATGGTTTATGATATGATGGTTTCGCCTCATGGGAAATCCTTCATAGGCCCTCTGTAATCGGTTGCAGGGATATGTCTTATGCCTTCATTGACAGATCTTCATTATACTCCTATTCCATTACCTCTGCTGATATGTTTCAGTACTGGTTTGGCTGTCTGCTACTTGTTTGATAGTGGACGAGTGTCTATGGGTAAGTATGTTTTATTTTTTATATAGACACTTTTATAGCTTTGTTAAATTGTTAAAAGTTTATATATGTATGTATATGTGGCCCTGGGACAGATACTCACTATTTCCCTTATTTTGCACTAACATTTTTTGGCCTGCTTTATTTTTGTGGCCAGATTCCCAATGTAGATTTGCGCTTGTCGGGTTATTACGCGTTATTCTACTTACAAGTTCCTTAGCGTTACAGGTTAGTTAGTGCACTGGATTTTTATGTCTGTCGAGTTAGCGCACGTAGGCAAATTTTAGTACACACATCAGGTTAGCACACAGCACATTGTTGTATGCACAACGCGTTAGCGCACATTTCTCGGTTATGCACGCATTGGGATGTTGGTGGGACAGTTACTGCTTAGCTTAGGCTGAGCATGCATTAAGTGCTTATTGTTTTTTTAAAGATGCTTAGGTGAGGGTATAGGTTTTCCTATACCCTTTCTTTACATTTAACTTATTTCCTGCTAACACATTGTTTTGCTGTAAGAGAATACTCACTATGACAGCCATATTATGAATTTGTAAAATCATCTGTTAGATAGCTGAAATCTGTAGAGTTCTATGTTTTTTATTTACTTTAAAGGGTCAGTGTAGCATATTTATTTGGTCCCTGGGAGGTATAAACCAAGCAACAAATGTTCAATGATATCAGAACCATAAATACTGTAGCTGATCAACATATCTAACATTGAATTCTTAAAGGGACAGTCTACACCAGAATATTTGTTTTAATAGGTAGAAAATCCCTTAATTACTCATTCCCTAGTTTTGCATAACCAGCACAGTTATATTAATACATTTATTACCTCTTGTATCTAAGCCTCTGCAAACTGCCCCTTATTTCAGTTCTTTTTACAGACTTGCATTTTAGCCAATCAGTGCTGGCTCCTAGGAACTCCACGTGCGTGAGCACAGTGTTATCTATATAAAACACATGAACTAACACTCTCTAGTGGTGAAAACATTTCCAAATGCCCTGAGCTAAGAGGTGGCCTTTAAGGGTTTAGAGATTAGCATATGAACCTCCTAGATTTAGCTTTCAACTAAGAATTGAAAAATTGTTTAAAATGACATGCCCTATCTGAATAATGAAATTTTGTTTTGGACTAGCCTGTCCCTTTAAGTTAGCATACAAAATTGTAGAGCAAAGAATCATGTATTGAAAAATAAATTGTAGTTGATACCTATATATTAATGAATAAATGTACAGAATAAGATCAATGTGACATATCTGCATATATGAGGTGTTATATATACATTATCATAATAAGGATTTCCCTCCCAAGCACATTAAAGGGACATTAAACACTTTGAGATGGTAATATAAAATGATTAATTGTATATATAAAAAAACCTCTGCAATATGCTTTAATTATTTTGTCCCCTTTTCCTTACATTCAAATCTGAAATTGTGAGCTTTTCAGTTGCCGTTAGAAATGGAAGTGCAGAACACTGTTATATTCCACACTGCCATTGGCTGCACACTCTATTGATCTATTTATAACTGTCTCTAATTGGCAACAGCATAGAAGGTAACCTAAGTTACAACATGGCAGCTCCCATTGTTTTATAGACACCAAAACTTTACACTTATTTTTTTTGTCAACATTTAAACAGCTAATGACACTTGATCATGCATCTACATGTTATTCTCAGACAAATCTTTTCTTTGAATGCATCATTCTATTTAGCATATATTTACGCCTAGATTACGAGTTTTTTCGGTAAGGCTGTGCGGTGTTAACGAGCATTTTATGCTCACCGCTCACTTAAGACAACGCTGGTATTACAGGTTTTTACAAACCCGGCGTTAGCCGCAAAAAAGTGAGCGGAGAGCAAAATTTAGCTCCACATCTCACCTCAATACCAGCTTGTGCTTATGTTAGCGGTAAGCAGGTAAAACATGCTCGTGGACGATTTCCCCATAGAGATCAATGGGGCTGAGCCGGCTGAAAAAAAGTCCCAACACCTGCAAAAAAGTAGCGTAAAGCTCCTAACGCAGCTCATTGATTCCTATGGGGAAATACTTTTTATGTCTACACCTAACACCCTAACATGAACCCCGAGTCTAAACACCACTAATCTTACACTTATTAACCCCTAATCTGCCGCCCCCGACATCGCCGCAACCTACTTTATATTTTTAACCCCTAATCTGCCGCTCCGGACTCCGCCGCCACCTACATTATACTTATAAACCCTTAATCTGCTGCCCCCAACATCGCCGACACCTACATTATATTTATTAACCCCTAATCTGCCACCCCCAATGTCACCGCAACCTAACTACACTTATTAACCCTAATCTGCCGCCCCCAATGTAGCCGCCTCTGAAATAAAGTTATTAACCCCTAAACCTAAGTCTAACCCTAACACCCCCCATAACTTAAATATAATTTAAATAAATATAAATAAATATTACTATCATTAACCAAATTATTCCTATTTAAAACTAAATACTTACCTATAAAATAAACCCTAAACTAGATACAATATAACTAATAGTTGCATTGTATCTAGCTTAGGGTTTATTTTTATTTTACAGGCAACTTTGTATTTATTTTAACTAGGTACAATAGTTATTAAATAGTTATTAACTATTTAATAACTACCTAGTTAATATAAAGACAAATTTACCTGTAAAATAAATCCTAACCTAAGTTAAAATTACACCTAACACTACACTATAATTAAAAGAATTACCGAAACTAAATACAATAGAAAAAAAGGGCCTTTTGCGGGGCATTGCCCCAAAGTAATCAGCTCTTTTACCTGTAACAAAAAATACAATACCCCCGAAACATTAAAACCCACCACCCACACAGCCAACCCTACTCTAAATCCCACCCAATCCCCCCTTAATAAAACCTAACACTAACCCCTTGAAGATCACCCTACCTTGAGAAGTCTTCACCCAGCCGGGCCGAAGTCCTCAACGAAGCTGGGCGAAGTGGTCCTCCAGATGGGCAGAAGTCTTCATACAGACGGCATCTTCTATCTTCATCCATCCGGCGTGGAGCGGCTCCATCTTCAAGACATCCGACGCGGAGCATCCTCTTCCAACGAAGTCCAACTGAAGAATGAAGGTTCCTTTAAATGATGTCATCCAAGATGGCGTCCCTTGAAATCCGATTGGAATTAAGGTAGGAAAAATCCTATTGGCTGATCAATTGGATCAGCCAATAGAATGCAAGCTCAATCCTATTGGCTGATTGGATCAGCCAATAGGATTGAATTTCAATCCTATTGGATGATTGCATCAGCCAATAGGATTTTTTCTACCTTAAAGGGGCACTGTACCCAAAATTTTTCTTTCATGATTCAGATTGAGCATGAAATTTTAAGCAACTTTCTAATTTACTTCTATTAGCAATTTTTCTTCGTTCTCTTGCTATCATTATTTGAAAAAGGCATTTTTTTGGTTTCAGTACTCTGGACAGCACTTTTTTATTGGTGGATGAATTTATCCACCAATCAGCAAGGACAACCCAGGTTGTTCACCAAAAATGGGCCGGCATCTAAACTTACATTCTTGCATTTCAAATAAATATACCAAGAGAATGAAGAAAATTTGATAATAGGAGTAAATTAGAAAGTTGCTTAAAATTTCATGCTCAATCTGACTCACGAAAGAAATTTTTTGGGTACGGTGTCCCTTTAATTCCGATTGGCTGATAGAATTCTAGAATTCTAGCGGAATTCAAGGGACGCCATCTTGGATGACGTCATTTAAAGGAACCTTCATTCTTCAGTTGGACTTCGTTGGAATAGGATGCTCCACGTCTGATGTCTTGAAGATGGAGCCGCTCCACGCCGGATGGATGAAGATAGAAGATGCCGTCTGGATGAAGACTTCTGCCCGTCTGGAGGACTTCTTCTGGCTGGCTTCGATGAAGACTTCTGCCCATCTGGAGGACCACTTCGCTCGGCTTCGTTGAGGACTTTGGCCCGGCTGGGTGAAGACTTAGGTTTTATAAGGGGGAATTGGGTGGGTTTTAGAGTAGGGTGGGGTGTGTGGGTGGTGGGTTTTAATGTTGGGGGTATTGTAATTTTTTTTTACAGGTAATAGAACTGATTACTTTGGGGCAATGCCCCGCAAAAGGCCCTTATAAGGGCTATTTGTTATTTAGTATAGGGTAGGGATTTTTATTATTTTGGGGGGCTTTTTTATTTTATTAGGGGGATTAGATTAGGTGTAATTAGTTTAAATAACTTGTAATTATTTTATTATTTTCTGTTATTTAGTGGGGGGGGGGGGGGGTTCCGTACTTTAGATAATTTTTTTCAATTGTATTTAATTGTAGTTAGTTTAGGTAATTAATTGAATTATAGTGTAGTGTTAGGTGTAATTGTAACTTAGGTTAGGATTTATTTTACAGGTATATTTGTATTTATTTTAGCTAGGTAGCTATTAAATAGTTAATAACTATTTAGTAATATTTGTACCTAGTTAAAATAAATACAAAGTTGCCTGTAAAATAAAAATAAATCCTAAAATAGCTACAATGTAACTAATAGTTATATTGTAGCTATCTTAGGGTTTATTTTATAGGTAAGTATTTAGTTTTAAATAGGAATAATTTAGTGAATGATAGTAATTTTATTTAGATTTATTTAAATTATATTTAAGTTAGGGGGTGTTAGGGTTAGACTTAGATTTAGGGCTTAATACATTTAATATAGTTGCAGCGACGTTGGGGGCGGCAGATTAGGGGTTAATGAATGTAGGTAGGTGTCGGTGATGTTAGGGATGGCAGATTAAGAGTTAATAAAATTAAACTAGTGTTTGCGATGCGGGAGTGCGGCGGTTTAGGGGTTAATATATATGTTATAGTGGCGGCGATGTCCGGTTTGGCAGATTAGGGGTTACATTTTTTTTCACTTTTTCGGCCAGACTCGAAAATACCGCAAATCCACTTACGTCAATTGCGTATCCTATTTTTTCAATGGGACTTGCATAGCGCCGGTATTACGAGTCTTCCAAAAAGTGAGCGGTAGACCCTCTCCTGTTAACACTGGTAACGCATTTTAAAGTCAGTAGTTAAGAGTTTTATGGTCTAACGCCGTAGCATAAAACTCTTAACTAAAGTGCTAAAAAGTTCACTAACACCCATAAACTACCTATTAACCCCTAAACTGAGCCCCCCCCCCCACATCGCAAACATTAAAATAACATTTTTAACCCCTAATCTGCCGAACCGGACATCGCCGCCACTATAATATATTAACCCCTAAACCGCCGCACTCCCGCCTCGCAAATACTAGTTAAATTTTATTAACCCCTAATCTGCCATCCCTAACATCGCCGACACCTACCTATATTTATTAACCCCTAATCTGCTGCCCCCAACGTCGCCGCCACTATATTAAATTTATTAACCCCTAAATCTAAGTCTAACCCTAACACCCCCCTAACTTAAATATAATTTAAATAAATCTAAATAAAATAACTACAATTAACTAAATTATACCTATTTAAAACTAAATACTTACCTATAAAATAAAGCCCAAGATAGCTACAATATAACTAATAGTTACATTGTAGCTAGCTTAGGATTTATTTTTATTTTACAGGCAACTTTGTATTTATTTTAACTAGGTACAATAGTTATTAAATAGTTACCTAGTTAAAATAAAGACAAATTTACCTGTAAAATAAAACCTAAGTTACAATTACACCTAACACTACACTATAATTAAATTAATTCCTTAAATTAACTACAATTAAATACAATTATCTAAAGTACGAAACCCCCCCACTAAATTACAGAAAATAATAAACTAATTACACCTAATCTAATCCCCCTAATAAAATAAAAAGCCCCCAAAATAATAAAAATCCCTACCCTAAACTTGTAATTATTTTATTTAAATTATTAGATTAGGCGTAATTAGTTTAAAAAACTTGTAATTATTTTATTATTTTCTGTAATTTAGTGGGGGTTTTTTCCGTACTTTAGATAATTGTATTTAATTGTAGTTAATTTAGGGAATTAATTTAATTATAGTGTAGCGTTAGGTGTAATTGTAACTTAGGTTAGGTTTTATTTTACAGGTAAAATTGTCTTTAACTAGGTAGCTATTAAATAGTTAATAACTATTTAATAACTATTCTACCTAGTTAAAATAAATACAAAGTTGCCTGTAAAATAAAAATAAATCCTAAGCTAGCTACAATGTAACTATTAGTTATATTGTAGCTAGCTTAGGGTTTATTTTATAGGTAAGTATTTAGTTTTAAATAGGAATAATTTAGTTAATGATAGTAATATTTATTTAAATTCATGTAAATTCTATTTAAGATAGGGGGGGTTAGGGTTAGACTTAGGTTTAGGGGTTAAGAACTTTAATATAGTGGTGGCGACATTGGGGGCAGCAGATTAGGGGTTAATAAGTGTAGGTAGGTGGCGGCGACATTGGGGGCGGCAGATTAGGGGTTAATAAATAAAATGTAGGTGTCGGCGATGTTGGGGGCCGCAGATTAGGGGTTCATAAGTATAATGTTAGGGTGTTAGGTGTAGACAACTTTTATTCCCCCTTAGGAATCAATGGGGCTGTGTTAGGAACTGAACGCTGCTTTTTTGCAGGTGTTAGGTTTTTTTTCAGCCGGCTCTGCCCTATTGATTCCTATGGGGAATTTGTGCACGAGCACGTTTAGCCAGCTCACCGCTAACGTAAGCAGCGTTGGTATTGAGGTGAGATGTGGAGCAAAATTTTGCCCTCAACTCACTTTTCTGCGGCTAATGCCGGGTTTGTAAAAACCTGTAATACCAGCACTGTCTGTAAGTGAGCGGTGAGCATAAACTGCTCGTTAGCACCACACAGCATTACCAACAAAACTCATAATCTAGCCGATAGTTTTTTTATTTTGGTGTAGTTGTGTGCTGGAAACAAGATTAACAGTACAGGATATCTTGCAAAAAAATGTGTCTGGGTCTGTTCATGATAGTGAGTTTTGAAACATTTCTCACACTATAAAATGTGTTTTGGAAAAAGTTTGTCTAACATTAAAACTTATTGCACCTTTTTAGAAAATATGTTTTACAGTGTAAGAAATGTTCCAAAACTCACTATTGTGACAATGAAATAATTGATATCCAATAAATTAATATCCTGTCCTGTTAATTTTGTTTTTAGACCTACAACACCCCAAAAAAAGGTTTTTTCTTTTTTTTACAATAACAAAACTTAGAAAAATGTATAATGAACAGTTTTGCAGTATAATGCATATAATATACAAATTGATAGAGCATGAGGTAATGAGGTAAATGTATGTGTTTAACCCTGGCAAAAATGTTAAATACATGGTTAAAGTTCCGCTCACACCCAGCTGCACCACTAGTGCTGCTGATTGGATCAACCTGTGCTCTGAGCCAGCAGGTCTTTGCAGGGGTTAGGCACATAGCTTTGCTAAATTGCTAATGATTTAATAACATAATCTAACAAATTAGCGCATGTAATTTTATTACTAGAATGGTCCTTTTTTGTTACCAAATTACAACACTAATTATTGTACTTTCAAAAATATCTGTGATAAATCTAGACTATTGTATATTAAAGAGACAGTGTACTTTAATTTTTTTCCACTTTTAGGGCCAGATTACAAGTGCCCATGGTAAATCCCATGTACCAGAGAAGGGTTAGCAGGGCCAACAATGCTCTAGCGCAACCTATACTTCCATTTCACATCAAGAACATTCTTTCAACAACAAATATATAAATTAAATAAGCAGTCCTAGACTGGTAAAACAATTAGTAGCATGTATAGGTACATACTTAAAGGGCCAGTAAACCCACAAAATATGTGCAGAATTATTTAACATCATTTTAGCACAAACTTTGTACCTTAAAAGATTTCAGTGAAAAAGTGCTACGAAATTTACTTTCACAGTATGCCGCTCCTGGCTCTACTGAGCGGGTCTGTTTGTTTTTCCTAAGCCATCGGGCACGCTGTCTATTCACAGTCGGCCCTATCGCTCCATTAAACTCAATGTAACTCGCTCCTGCTACCAGACCAGAGTGGGATCGAGTTACATTGAGTTTAATGGCGCGATCGGGCTGGCTGTGAATAGACAGCGTGCCCGATGCGCTTAGGGGAAACAGACCCGCTCAGTAGAGCCAGGAGCGACGAACAGTGAAAGTAAATTTCGTAGCATTTTTTCACTTTAATCTTTTAAGGTACAAAGTTTGCGCTAAGCTGATGTTATATAATTCTGCACTATGTGCAGAATTATAGAACATTATTTTGTGGGTTTACTGGCCCTTTAAGTTAAATAATGATATGGTCATGGTTAGATTAAGTGACATTAAAAAGGAAAACAAAATGAAGCAAACAAGTTTTATATTACATTTTTTGGGGGATTAATATGTCTTAAATAACTATGAACCACTATCAAAATGTTCTATTCTGATCTCAAGTAGAAAGACATTTGTATGTAAAACAAGTGAAATAGAACATTCAAAAATTTCAGTATAACTCAAGACTTCTTCAGTTGGATTTTATTTCATGTTTCTAACATATTTTATGCCTTATCTATATGCACATGAGTGTGATAATTTGTTATAATTCTTTTGTTTCTCTGATAGGATGAATTTAAAGAACATAACTGGAAGAAGGTGATGTGGTTACAGTTAACTGAGTCTGAATTCAACTCCTACAGTGCTGTAACATTAGATACAAAGTCTGTCATTGACAAAGCAATTTTAAGGCCACAGTTAAAGGTATGTTAGAGAGGCAGAAACATGAGTTTACTTGTATGGAATGTATGTAATGCACTGATTATTTTTTGTGTAATTGTGGTCTATAGTTTAGTGGTTAAAGGGAAATAAAAGCGCATAATGTATTATCTCTATTTGCTTGTCTACAATTCAGTATTCAAAGGGACATCGACCTATTTAAATGGTTCACAACCTTACCAGGAACAAGTCACACTTCAAAAAGACAAAATTTAAAAAGCTCCTCAACTTGCTTTTATAGATTATTATGGTTATAAAGACTTTTTTTTATCATTGTTATAGTCTTACTAGAGAGGTATGCAACATGAATGCATGCATATGTGTGTGTATGTATGTATGTATATATATATATATATATATATATATTTGTGTGTGCGTATGTATGTATGTATGTATGTATATATATATATATATATATATATATATATATATATATATATATATATATATATATATATATATAATTTGTGTGTGCGTATGTATGTATATATATATATATATATTTGTGTGTGCGTATGTATGTATATATATATATATATATATTTGTGTGTGCGTATGTATGTATGTATGTATATATATATATATATATATATATATATATATATATATATACATATATATATATATATATATATATATTTGTGTGTGCGTATGTATGTATGTATGTATATATTGGACAAAAAGATTTTTGGAAAGTGGTTACTGTGAAAGAAACGCAGGCACCACTGGAAGGCGCTAAATATATCAATACAATAGTGAAGCTGCTGTATGTTTGCAGATAAAGACTGACAGGGTGAACCCTCAAACCTGCCTGTCCGTGTAATGGTATATTTAAGACAAGATTAATGCATACTTCACAGCGCTAAACCTAATCCAAGTGTAAGATATATGATCCTATGAATGGTTAGAAATTTATAATATATATGTACACATACAGATCCTATATAAAAAGTATATGGAAATACCTAAATGGATGCTTATATACTATCTATGCGATCAGAACTGCATAAACACAAAGTATACAATTGAATTGATAATAATAACAATGATAATGAGAGAAAAATCAATAGGGGACAATAATAGCAGCACAAAATTCAATATCTTATCAACACTCTATTTTCAATATACAGGAATTCAAATGTTTAAAATCTATAAATTGAGGTAACAATTATGTTAAAAATATTAATCGTAGTTCTTGTAATTTTGTCCAATATCCAAAGTGATTCAGGTAGACATATAAAACAATGTATCCAGCAATGGGCTTTGTATCCTACTTACATCCGGGCACCTCAATCGTATGAGGTAAGTGTATAGCACTTTGTAAAAGCCACACCAGGACTGTTTCCGAATTTCGCCTTCTCAGTATTTCCAGGCTTTCAATCCAACATGGAGCCCAGGACTCTCTCCTTGGAGTTTGAATGTATCCGGGGTCTTTTCCACTCTTTAACAGAGTGGATATATATATATATATATATATATATATATATATATATATATATATATATACACATATATATGCACATACACATATACTGCGTGTGTGTATGTATATGTGTATATATATATATATATATATATATATATATATATATATATATATATATATATATATATATATATATATATATATATATATATATATATATATATATACACACATACATATATGTAGACATACATATATAAATACATATAGTGTAGATTCTAGTCCGTGGCACATATATGTTTTGCACTAATTGGTCTTGGTTTAGACTCCCCCAAAACCTGCCTCTGGGTTTTTTAGTTTAGGATGAGGTGGTAAAAATATATTTTCTTAAGTAAAATGGCAGGAGGTGAATATCATCTGAGGTAAATGAAAGCAGCTTAGTCCATTCAGCACATTATCCTCATTTTTTCCTCCCTTACTAAATTATTTCCCAAATCCCAGCACCTGTGTCCCCTTTAAAGAAAAGTCAGCATCTGTGGGGTCTGGAGGTTTTGGGTACACCGGAGACTCAGAGGGCTGAGCTCCCCACACACTGGAACTGTACAGTGAGAAGAGAGGAGGAGTTGGCAGGCAGGGCTGAGGGTGGGCAGAGGGGTCTGAGGGAGACATTCAGTAGGAGATAAAAAGCAGTAGGCTACTGGGTGGGCATACAGGGGAGGGAGGCCCAATTCAGCAGAAGAGAAAGAGCAGCAGGACCTTGATTTAGTGAACATGAGAAAGTTTGAGGTCCTACAGCATTAAAAGAGCAGGGGATCCCTTCAATGGGTATTTAAAGTTGAAAACAGACCTGGGTGTGACTCTGGATTTTCAATTGCAACACACTTCAATTTATATGTTGGCACACCAGTCTGCCACAGCACATTGGGTGAAAAACATGGCTCTATTATGTTACAGCATTATAATGTTTAACAAATTATTTTATCTTATAATGACAGATTCAGATCATATAGGTATTGTTTACTTAATTATGCAAAACAGAAAGAGAAGCAGTCTGCCAGGAACGAACAGCAGCATCAATAGCTTGTTCTATGGCCTGGTTGCCACCTCGGAGTGCCCAATTGTGCTTTTTACAGAGGAAAACTTTCCTGTAGTATATCAGTCTTATCCCGCCAACATGGTCAGTCCAGCCCCAAATTACCAGGCAATTCTCCTCTGAACAAGGAACATGACAACCCCAGATGATCGTTTCGGCCTCCTTTGGGCCTCGTCAGTGAGATGCAGCCATATCCCTCTAAGCACATTGGGCAAGGAGTCCACGTCTGGTTTCCCCCATCACCCTTAGGGAGACTATCCCCAGGGTCTTATTTACATATGCAAAACAGAAAGAGAAGCAGTCTGCCAGGAACGAACATCTATGGGTGAGGGGGGAAACCAGACGTGGACTCCTTGCCTGGTATTTTGGGGCTGGACTAACCTTACTTGGCGGGATCAGACTGATATACTACAGGAAAGTTTTCCTCTGTGAAAAGCACACTGGTCTAAATGATGCTGCTTCTGGGTGGTAAATCGCCATAGAACTAGCTTATGAGCTGTTGTTTGTTCCTGGTAGAGCGCTTCTCTCTTTGTATTCAAATTAATATGACCCTAGGGAGGTCTCTCTATGGGTGATGGGGGAAAACAGATGTGGACTCCTTGCCCAGTGTGCTTAGAGGAATGTGGCTGCACCTCACTGATGAGGCCCATAGGAGGCCGAAATGATCGTCTGGGTTGTCATGTTCCAAGTGAAAAATAGGTGTGTTAGGGTTTGCGCTAGCTAAAGCTTAAAAGAGTGTAAATTAAATTATTTCTAATAGAAATTATATCTGAGGATTCAATGTTTAACACAATAATACTATGAAAGTGCAATTAATAAAAAGTTTAATACAATTCAATCATACAAAATAAAAATGGATGCCGGCATCAGTAAAATAAAAAAACAATTGAATGCAATTTTATACAAATGTATCGAAATGTTTAAAAATCATTCCTAAGAGACAGATTGACAAAGGTTATATTTGGAGGAGAGAATAGTGATAATCACCTTATATTTAGGTAATAAGTACTGGTATGGATTTACCTTAATACACTGATAACTCGTGTGTATTCGCTGTTGTAATGGACCGGGACTCTCAGTATTTCTGTTGGTTAGGGTCTCTTATTTTAGAGACAGTTTCTGTTTATCGGTAGTTCTTTTATAATAAAAATAGATCAATGTTCCGCCTGTAACTTTCAGTGCGGTTAGGTGTCCGTGTCCTGAAGTTAGACGTATACTCCTATACTGGCTTTCTGGTTTGTATTAGTTCCAAAAGCTGTTTTTGAGTGTCAGCGTGGTTGTAAAATCCTGGTATTCCTGTGTGAAAGTTCTCAGTTGTGTGAGGTTAACTACAAGTGGTTCCGGAGCAGAGTTGGAGTACGATGGATTGTTTGCTAAATCACCGCTGTCTTTTGTTCACAGCGTTAAGGTGTAAGAAGGAAAGTGATCAGATCATGGGTTAGGGATTACACTTATAGAACTGCACAAGCTTATGTTTAGTTCAAAGTACCCAACCTACTGCACTATATCCGACTTTAATGAAGATATCCAAAAGTTATAGCGTTTCCAGGGAGTGAGCAAATATCTACGCGTTTCAGCCGCTTGGGCCTTTATCAAGATCTTGATAAAGGCCCAAGCGGCTGAAACGCGTAGATATTTGCTCACTCCCTGGAAACGCTATAACTTTTGGATATCTTCATTAAAGTCGGATATAGTGCAGTAGGTTGGGTACTTTGAACTAAACATAAGCTTGTGCAGTTCTATAAGTGTAATCCCTAACCCATGATCTGATCACTTTCCTTCTTACACCTTAACGCTGTGAACAAAAGACAGCGGTGATTTAGCAAACAATCCATCGTACTCCAACTCTGCTCCGGAACCACTTGTAGTTAACCTCACACAACGGAGAACTTTCACACAGGAATACCAGGATTTTACAACCACGCTGACACTCAAAAACAGCTTTTGGAACTAATACAAACCAGAAAGCCAGTATAGGAGTATACGTCTAACTTCAGGACACGGACACCTAACCGCACTGAAAGTTACGGGCGGAACATTGATCTATTTTTATTATAATAGAACTACCGATAAACAGAAACTGTCTCTAAAATAAGAGACCCTAACCAACAGAAATACTGAGAGTCCCGGTCCATTACAACAGCGAATACACACGAGTTATCAGTGTATTAAGGTAAATCCATACCAGTACTTATTACCTAAATATAAGGTGATTATCACTATTCTCTCCTCCAAATATAACCTTTGTCAATCTGTCTCTTAGGAATGATTTTTTAAACATTTCGATACATTTGTATAAAATTGCATTCAATTGTTTTTTTTATATTACTGATGCCGGCATCCATTTTTATTTTGTATGATTGAATAGTATTAAACTTTTTATTAATTGCACTTTCATAGTATTATTGTGTTAAACATTGAATCCTCAGATATAATTTCTATTAGAAATAATTTAATTTACACTCTTTTAAGCTTTAGCTAGCGCACACCCTAACACACCTATTTTTCACTATAATTCAATGATTAGTCAGGAGGTCTAATCATATTATTGGGTTTAGTCTAAGAGTTCACTGAGTGTAGCATCTTTAAATACCAACACACACATTTCACTTGTCATGTTCCAAGTTCAGAGGAGAATTGCCTGGAATTTCGGGGCTGGACTGAACTTACTTGGCGGGATCAGACTGATATACTACAGGAAAGTTTTCCTCTGTGAAAAGCACACTGGTATTAAAGAGGCTGCTCCTGGGTGGTAAATCTCCAAAGAACTAGCTGATGAGCTGTTGTTTGTTCCTGGTAGAGCACTTCTCTTTTCATATGCAAATTGTTTACTTAATTCTCTATGAAATTCCAATCAAAAAACTAAACTCATCAAAAAATGCTGTTTAAATTAATTAAATGGATCTTCAAAAGCAAATAATTTGGTTTAAGCATACCTACACAGAAACAAATGATAAGCAGCCAATGCAAAAGGAAAACATTGCCAGATGAAGATGCTTCAGCAAAAGATGTGTTGAGAAGAAAAAAAAAAAATGTGACCTAATCCTTTAGAAAAACTTTTCAATTGATTTATCTACAAATATCTGTTCAATGGAATTGAGGTCAGGACTCTTTGCAGGCCATGAGTCACAATAACAATACTCCGGGTTAGGGCAGCCGTGCTTTGGAGTACTACAGTCTAATACTTCTGTATTGAACAGAGCTGATTTCAGTCTGGAGCCACAGTGGGCGCTGTGGATACTCTGTGCAGGCCATGTCCTCTACACAAAACTCACCAAAACATGTTTTCATGGACCTCACCGTCATGCTGGAGCAGGAAAGGGCCTTCTCTAAACTGTTGCCAGAATTGGGAAACTCTCAATTGTTTAAAATGTCTGTGTATCCTGTAGCATTAGGATGTCCCTTCACTTGAACTAAGTGGCCTAGCCCAAGCCCTGAAAACCATTATACCTCCTCCATCAAACATTAAAGTAGGCACTACGCATTCAGGTAGGCAGCGTTATCCTGGAATCCACCACATCCAGATTCTTCCATCTGCCAGACAGTGAAATGTGTTGAATCATTTCAGAGAACACATTTCCACTGCTCTAGAGTCCACCACTCCATCCAATGCTTGGCATTGCGCATGTTGATGTAAGGCTTATGTACAGCTGCTCGGCCATAGAAACCCATTTCATGAAGCTGTCGACACACAGTTCTTGTGCTGATTTTGCTTCCATAGGCAGTTTGAACATAGTAGTGATTTACAGATAATCGTTAATGTTTATGAGCCATGTTATTTAACACTAGGCAGCTCTGCTCTGTGAGTTTGCATGGTCTACCACTTTGTGTTTGGGCTTTTGTTGCTCCTAGATGCTTCCACTTAACAATAATAGCACTTACAATTGACCGGGGCGTAGAGTAGAAATATCACAAACTAACTTGTAGCAAAGATGGCCTATGACAGTACCATGTTTACAGTCAATGAGCTCTTCTGTACGACCCATTGCACTGCCAATTTTGTACATGGAGATTTCATGACTATGTGCTGTATTTTATGCACCTGTTAGCAATGGTTGTGACTGAAGCACCTGAACTCAATAATTATTAGGTGTGTCTGCATACTTTTGGCTATACAGTGCATTTTATTTGTTGATTTTAATGCTAACAGCCCAATGATGTGGCTACTTCAGTTCTACCCAGGAACATAGTTCAACATCCTGGACAACCTTATTTTTTCCCTCAATAAACCCATACAGTGACTCCACTCCAGGAGTTAAGTGACCAGTAGAACTATTTGTGCATATCTTCGGCCTTTACTTATGTCATCAATTGAACTACTGATCCAAATTGTCAGTGTGTTTTGTGTTTATGCTGCTTTCTCAGGCAAATGCTACTTTGCAGCGTGTACCAGTATTTTAATCTAAGGAACTAATAAAGTTAAGAATTAAATCTACTGGACATTTTCCGTGTGTTATGTTTACTATATGATGTTATTGTGTCATCAATAGTGTTCCAGTAAGAGAACACTCAATATCTGTATGTATTATAAAGAGAAGACTATCGGACACCCTAATGAGGCCGCCCAGAGCTTTTTACTTGACTTCCAGTGTTACTTCTTTTTCAATTTGCAAACAAAACATTACTGTTACTCTATACCTCTGATTGCAAATTACGGCCTAGATTTAGAGTTTGGCGTTAGACGTGAAAACCAGCGTTAGAGGCTCCTAACGCTGGTTTTAGGCTACCGCCGGTATTTGGAGTCACTCAAAATAGGGTCTAACGCTCACTTTCCAGCCGCGACTTTTCCATACCGCAGATCCCCTTACGTAAATTGCGTATCCTATCTTTTCAATGGGATTTCTCTAACTCCGGTATTTAGAGTCGTTTCTGAAGTGAGCGTTAGACATCTAACGACAAAACTCCAGCCGCAGGAAAAAAGTCAGTAGTTAAGAGCTTTCTGGCTAACGCCGGTTTATAAAGCTCTTAACTACTGTGCTCTAAAGTACACTAACACCCATAAACTACCTATGTACCCCTAAACCGAGGTCCCCCCACATCGCCGACACTCTAAAAAAAATTTTTAACCCCTAATCTGCCGACCGCCACCTACGTTATCCTTATGTACCCCTAATCTGCTGCCCCTAACACCGCCGACCCCTGTATTATATTTATTAACCCCTAATCTGCCCCCCTCAACGTCGCCTCCACCTGCCTACACTTATTAACCCCTAATCTGCCGACCGCAAAGCGCCGCCACCTACGTTATCCTTATGTACCCCTAATCTGCTGCCCCTAACACCGCCGACCCCTATATTATATTTATTAACCCCTAATCTGCCCCCCACAACGTCGCCTCCACCTGCCTACACTTCTTAACCCCTAATCTGCTGACCGGACCTGAGCGCTACTATAATAAAGTTATTAACCCCTAATCCGCCTCACTAACCCTATCATAAATAGTATTAACCCCTAATCTGCCCTCCCTAACATCGCCAACACCTATCTTCAATTATTAACCCCTAATCTGCCGACCGAATCTCGCAGCTATTCTAATAAATGTATTAACCCCTAAAGCTAAGTCTAACCCTAACACTAACACCCCCCCTAAGTTAAATATAATTTAAATCTAACGAAATTAATTATCTCTTATTAAATAAATTATTCCTATTTAAAGCTAAATACTTACCTGTAAAATAAATCCTAATATAGCTACAATATAAATTATAATTATATTATAGCTATTTTAGGATTTATATTTATTTTACAGGTAACTTTGTATTTATTTTAACCAGGTACAATAGCTATTAAATAGTTAAGAACTATTTAATAGCTAAAATAGTTAAAATAATTACAAATTTACCTGTAAAATAAATCCTAACCTAAGTTACAAATAAACCTAACACTACACTATCAATAAATTAATTAAATAAACTACCTACAATTACCTACAATTAACCTAACACTACACTATCAATAAATTAATTAAATACAATTGCTACAAAGAAATACAATTAAATAAACTAGCTAAAGTACAAAATATAAAAAAGAACTAAGTTACAAAAAATAAAAAAAATATTTACAAACATAAGAAAAATATTACAACAATTTTAAACTAATTACACCTACTCTAAGCCCCCTAATAAAATAACAAAGCCCCCCAAAATAAAAAAATGCCCTACCCTATTCTAAATTACTAAAGTTCAAAGCTCTTTTACCTTACCAGCCCTGAACAGGGCCCTTTGCGGGGCATGCCCCAAGAAGTTCAGCTCTTTTGCCTGTAAAAGAAAAAATACAATACCCCCCCCCAACATTACAACCCACCACCCACATACCCCTAATCTAACCCAAACCCCCCTTAAATAAACCTAACACTAAGCCCCTGAAGATCATCCTACCTTGTCTTCACCATACCAGGTTCACCGATCGGTCCAGAAGAGCTCCTCCGATGTCCTGATCCAAGCCCAAGCGGGGGGCTGAAGAGGTCCATGATCCGGCTGAAGTCTTCATCCAAGCGGGCCAGAAGAGGTCTTCCATCCGATTGAAGTCTTCATCCAAGCGGCATCCATCCGGAGCGAAGCGGCAGCATCCTGAAGACCTCCACCGCGGAACATCCATCCTGGCCGACGACTGAACGACGAATGACGGTTCCTTTAAATGACGTCATCCAAGATGGCGTCCCTCAAATTCCGATTGGCTGATAGGATTCTATCAGCCAATCGGAATTAAGGTAGGAATATTCTGATTGGCTGATGGAATCAGCCAATCAGAATCAAGTTCAATCCGATTGGCTGATCCGATCAGCCAATCAGATTGAGCTCGCATTCTATTGGCTGTTCCGATAGTTCGTTTTTCGGGTCGTTACCGACAAAACTCCAAATCTAGGCCTACTAATTTCAAGTGAATTTTTATAGAAGTAATGTTTTTTGAAATAAATGTTTTTATTGAACTTTTTGTAAAGAGAAAAAGGTAACAACATCCTCTGATACATCTGGTACAATACATCTGTATGGAGCATAAACAATCAGCCATTGGACAAAAATGTCTACATTACAGTAAATTACATATGGTTAGATTTAACGCTGAAGGCAGAATATCATGAACAGGGTAGACATTGCATTCATAATACTGCTTATGAGATGAAAAAAAGAAATGTTATCGATAAACATCTAATTGTGGCGTTTCTCATGTCCAACCTATGTATCTAAAAGAACCCGAGACATCATTGCTGTTATGTAATATTGGTAGGGTCTTGTTCCCATAGGAATATGACATCTAGTATAAAATCCTGTTTTCCTATATAGCTATAGTAATTTTTTTCCAATTTTAAAACCAAATTAACCACTTAAATCCATTGTGTTAGGTTTGGAATTTCCTGTTTCTTCCAAAGCCTTGGAATCAATCTTTTTGCACAATTTAACATTGAAGATAATATTTTTTTTTCCTGTAAGCATAACCTATTTTGGGAATCTGGTTCAACAGAACTACTGTAGGGTTCAGTCTGATATTGATTTCCATTATACCCGTTATGTATTCGGAGATCTGGTCCCAGAATGGTTTTAATTTGGACATGACTACCAAATGTGTGTCATGGTCCCTATTTCACCACAATGTCTCAAGCATAAGGGGACACTGTAGGAAAGATATTATGTACCTTATGTGGTGTAAGATACCATCTTGTAGTTTAATTCTACTAGCGTTGGGGAAATGGAGGATTTTTTGGTTGAGATGAATGAATGGGACCATTGTGTCTCTGTAAACTCTATCTGTAATTCATGTTCCCATTGTTTTATGTAGGATGGTGGGAATTTAGGAATTTTTTTCTTAGTAATGTATAAATAATGGAAATATGAGACCTATTCACAGTGGTTGTTGTGCATAATTTCTCAAAAGGTGTGAGAGCTCTCAAAAGATCAGACTTTTGTGTGCTGGGCATAATTGAGTGACTAGATTGTACGTAGACAAACCATTTATCGAAAGGTGGTCCTATCTCCTTTTGCAAATCGGAGCGGATTTTAAATAAACCATTGTGTGTCAGTACGTATATAGGGATATTTGTGTATATGTCAGGGGAGTTAGGAAGACCCTCTGTTTGATTTGGAAGGAAATATGGGTTGTTGAATAAGGGGGATAATGGTGATATGTTAGTAGAAAGATCGCCTTGTTCTTTAAGTACCTTATCCCAAACATCTAGAGTGACTTTTATTATCTTATTAGTACCCTTTTGATGTGGCCTATGCTTCTTTAATAACCAAGGTAAGTTAGATATATTTGGCATCTCTACCAACTGAGATTCCATCTGGACCCATGGCTTTGATGGATTGTTATGACACCATGCCACTATACGTGCTAGGTGAGTTGCATAGTAATAATTTCAGAGAATCGGTATATTCAGTCCCCCATCATCTTTAGTGAGATATACATTTTTCCTCACCACTCTGGGCTTATTGTGGAACCAGATGAATGACTCTATTAGTTTTTGATGTGTGATGAAAAAATGTTGAGGTGTGTATATATATATATATATATGGGTAGTGCTTAGAACAAGTAAAGATATTTAGGTATTATTGACATTTTTATTGTGTTAATGCACCCCAACCATGATAAGTGTCCCTGTTTGTGCCAGGTGTCCAATAGTTGGCTGATTTCTGTGTATAAAGATGAAAAGTTTTTGTTATAGACTTCAAATGGATTTTCTGGTATAATTGTCCCTAGATATTTGACTGAATTGACTGAGTCAAATTTTGTATGGACGGAGAGGTATAATGATTTGTCGAGGTTAATGGAGAAATTGGAGACCTGTTTATATTCCTGGAATATTTTCAATAAAGGTGGCACTGAGGTCTTTGGGTCATTCAGGGTAAATATAATATCATCAGCGAAGAGTAAGCACTTCTGGGTTTGTGGGCCATATGTGTACCCTTTAATATCAGGATGGTTTCTTATAATTGTCGCAAGTATATCTACTGTGAAAACAATTAATAAGGGCGAGAGGGGGCATCCCTGTCTCGTACCATTTCTAATTGGAAAGCTTTTAGATTGGGTGCTATTGATTACTCCTCTGGCTGAGGGAGTTGTGTATAAGGTTTTTATTCTGTTAATAAATTTGTTGGAAAAATTAAATTTCGTCAATGTCGCCCACATGAATTCCCAGTCTACTCTGTCAAATGCCTTTTCGGCGTCTGTTGAAAGGAATATCATGGGAGTATTGCCAGTCGCGTTTTGTAGTGTTCTTGTGGTGTTGTCTTTTGCTTCCTGTCATTGTATAAAACCTACCTGATCTACATGGATTATTTGGGGGAGAATGTTGTTTAGTCTTACGGCCAAGAGCTTTGCATATATTTTCATGTCTAAGTTGATTAAGGAGATTGGCCGATAATTTTGAACTTTGTCAACTGATTTCCCTGGCATTGGAAGGACTGTTATGGATGCTTCTAATAGTGGTTGAGAGAACCTTGAGCCAGAATCTATGGCTTAATAGAGTGTTAAATGTTGTTTGCTTAGATTTGATCTGAACAGTTGATAAAATTTAGATGTAAGCCCATCTGGACCTGGTGCCTTGCCTGATGGTAATATTTTAATAGTATCTAAGACTTCCTGCAAAGTAATTGGCGCATCTATGTTTCCTTTGTTATTGTCAGACAGTGAGGGGAGCCTTATTTTGGAAATATATTGTTGTATTACCTCTAGTTTGTTAGGAGTGCCATAGGTGTTTAGATTGTATAAAGATTTATAATAGTCTGCAAAACTTTCCACAATGTCTTCATTTTGATTGTGAGTTATACCATCTGACCCATTTATTGTGCGTATGTATGTTTGTAATTTTTTCTTTTTTAATGATCTAGCTAGCATCTTCCCTGCTCTATTATTTTCAATAAAAAATGTAGCTTTAGTGGTCAATGTGCGAAGGTGTGCATTGTGTGTTAGATGTGCATTCAATGCTTCTCTGGCCAGTTCAAGTCAATTCATTTTTGGGGCACTTTGGGGTCTGACTTGTGAACTAGCTCCGCCTGCTGTAAGTTTTTTAGGATGGAGTGATATACCGTTGATCTCTTTTTACGAAGCCTGTGTGTGTGTTGAATTATCTCTCCCCTGATGTTGCATTTATATGCCTCCCAGTTGTTTACTGCCGAGGTGGCCTTTGGATCATTATGTATGAAAAATTCCTCTGTGCGTTTGTCAATAGTCTCTACCACTGTGGGGTCTGTGAATATGTTATTGTTTAGTCTCCAATTGTTTCTCACCTTAGGTTTTGAAGCCCAGACGAAAGAACTCGAGACCATGCTATGATCAGACCATGAGGTGTGTGATATTTTCGAATGTTTGAGATTTTGTGAGCATATTTTGGGAACACAGTATGAAGTCTATTCTAGAGAAACTACGCTGGGGATTGGAGAAAAATGTGAAGTCTTTAGTTACAGGGTTCACCCATCTCCAGGTATCGAACAATGTGGGAATTTAAAGTGTTGAATAATTGGATTTGATATGTCTAGTGGGGATATAAGATTTCCCTGACGAAGTATCTAGAGATGGACATATTGGAAAGTTCAGGTCACCACCAAGCAAAATTGGGCCTTTCGCTATATCTAATAAGTTCCTAGTGATTAATCTAAAGAAAGGTGGTGTTGGTCGATTGGGTGCGTATACATTTGCTATGGTGATGGGTCTGCCGTATAATAATCCCACTAAAATAAGGATCCTGCCCTCTTTGTCACAATAGCTATCAAGTAATTTGAAGGCTAAGCCACGTCTGATAGAGGTGCACATGCCATTTTTCCGGTCCGATCATAAACCGAAGAAATGTTGAGCGTAATATTTATTGGAGATGGATGGTTCTTTGTTTCTTTTAAAATGGGTCTCTTGAGTTAATATTGTGTCTATTTTTTTCTTGAAGAAGTCATGGAATGCAATAGAGCGTTTCTCTGCAGATAGGAAGGCTTTAACGTTTTGTTAAACTCTCCAATGGGTGTTAAAGGTGTCATTCTTAGGCTGTAAGATCTATTAAATTTTCTTATATGAAAATATGCCTGAGGGTTTCACGTTATATAGTACCTTGCAGTGTTGCCTTTTAGAGGATATGAATAAGTAACTAAAAACAAAAATTAAAAGATAAGATGTTACAGAAAATAAGTAAAGTCTATTTAAGTATGTGTGTGTGGTAAAAGTATGTGTTGGTGTATGTGTGTTTACTATGTGTGTACGTGTAATTATACACCTTAGTGTGTCAACAATGTAAAATACTAGTAAAAAGTAAAAAAAAAAAAAAAAAAAAAGTTAGTTGAGGGAAAAGTCACAGAAATTAGGCTGAATACCTATATTTACTTGCGTATGCGGAAGGTCATCTATTCTAACTTAGATGCATAAGATCAAGAACTTTTAAAACATTATTCAACTGACAATCATCATACAACTTACAATGCAATATACAGAATTATCTCTGGTGAATATGCAGGAACAATCAATCGCCTAGATTTAGAGTTTTGTCGGTAAAGACCCACGTAGCTAACGCTGCTTTTTTTTCAGTGCACCCTTCCAACAACGCTGGTATTTAGAGTTGTCTGATGGGCTGCGTTAGGCTCAAAAAAGGGTGCGTTGAGCCTAACTTAGCTCCACTTCAACCCTCAATACCAGCGTTGCTTACGGTAGCGGTAAGCTGGCAAAACGTGCTCGTGCACGATATCCCCATAGGAAACAATGGGGCATTTTGGGCTGAAAAAAAACCTAACACCTGCAAAAAAGCAGCGTTCAGCTCCTAACGCAGCCCCATTGTTTCCTATGGGGAAACACTTTCTAAGTCTGCACCTAACACCCTAACATGAACCCCGAGTCTTAACACCCCTAACCTTACACTTATAAACCTCTAATCTGCCGCCCCCGCTATCGCTGACCCCTGCATATTATTATTAACCCCTAGTCTTCTGCTCCCTACACCGCCGCAACCTACATTATCCCTATGAACCCCTAATCTGCTGCCCCTAACACCGCCGACCCCTATATTATATTTATTAACCCCTAATCTGCCCCCCCAATGTCGCCGCTACCTTACCTACACTTATTAACCCCTAATCTGCCGACCGGACCTTGCCGCCACTGTAATAAATGTATTAACCCCTAAACCGCCGCACTCCTGCCTCGCAAACACTATAATAAATTGTATTAACCCCTAATCTGATCCTCCCTAACATAGCCGCCACCTACCTACAATTATTAACCCCTAATCTCCTTCCCGCACCATCGCTGCTACTATAATAAAGTTATTAACCCCTAAACCTAACTCTAACCCTAACACCCCCCTAACATAAATATAATTTAAATTAAACTAAATAATATTCCTAAAATTAACAAAATTATTCCTATTTAAAACAAAATACTTACCAAAAAAATTAAACCCTAATATAGCTACAATATAACTAATAGTTACATTGTAGCTATTTTAGGATTTATATTTATTTTACAGGCAACTTTGTATTTATTTTAACTAGGTACAATAGCTATTAAATAGTTAATAACTATTTAATAGCTACCTAGTTAAAATAACTACAAAATTACCTGTAAAATAAATCCTAACCTAAGTTACAATTAAACCTACAATCAATTCCGATTGGCTGATAGAATTCTATCAGCCAATCGGAATTAAGTTAAAAAAAAATCTGATTGGCTGATGCAATCAGCCAATCAGATTGAAGTTCAATCCGATTGGATGATCCAATCAGCCAATCGTATTGAACTCACATTCGATTGGCTGTTCCGATCAGCCAATAGAATGCGAGTTCAATACGATTGGCTGATTGGATCATCCAATCGGATTGAACTTCAATCTGATTGGCTGATTGCATCAGCCAATCAGATTTTTTTTACCTTAATTCCGATTGGCTGATAGAATTCTATCAGCCAATCGGAATTGAAGGGACACCATCTTGGATGACGTCCCTTAAAGGAACCTTCATTCGTCGTTAGTCCGTCGGTAGAAGAGGATGGCTCCGCGTTGGCTCCTTTGAAGATGGCTCCGCTCCGAATGGATGAAGATTGAAGACGCTGCCTGGATGAAGACTTCTACCGGATGGAGGACCTCTTCTTGCCCCGCTTAGATGAAGACTTCTACCGGATGATGGACCTCCTCTGCTCGGCTCGGCTGAGTGAAGACGACTCAAGGTAGGGAGATCTTCAGGGGGTTAGCGATAGGTTTTTTTAAGGGGGGTTTGGGTGGGTTAGAGTAGGGGGATGTGGGTGGTGGGTTGTAATGTTGGGGGGGATTGTATTTTTATTTTCATGCAAAAGAGCTGATTACTTTGGGGCAAGGCCCCACAAAAAGCAGATTTAACCTCTAATTTGCCAC
Organism: Bombina bombina; assembly: GCF_027579735.1. Classification (NCBI taxonomy): domain Eukaryota; kingdom Metazoa; phylum Chordata; class Amphibia; order Anura; family Bombinatoridae; genus Bombina; species Bombina bombina. Next base: position 413,035,916 of record NC_069502.1, read on the forward strand.
CCCCGCTATTGCTGACCCCTGCATATTATTATTAACCCCTAGTCTTCCGCTCCGGACACCGCCACAACCTACATTATCCCTATGAACCCCTAATCTGCTGCCCCTAACACCTCCGACCCCTATATTATATTTATTAACCCCTAATCTGCCCCCCCCCCAACGTCGCCGCTACCTTACCTACACTTATTAACCCCTAATCCGCCGACCGGACCTTGCTGCCACTATAATAAATGTATTAACCCCTAAACCGCCGCACTCCGGCCTCGCAAACACTATAATAAATTGTATTAACCCCTAATCTGCCCTCCCTAACATAGCCGCCACCTACCTACAATTATTAACCCCTAATCTCCTGCCCGCAACCATCGCCGCTACTATAATAAAGTTATTAACCCCTAAACCTAACCCTAACACCCCCTAACATAAATATAATTTAAATTAAACGAAATAATATTCCTAAAATTAACTAAATTATTCCTATTTAAAACTAAATACTTACCTATAAAATAAACCCTAATATAGCTACAATATAACTAATAGTTACATTGTAGCTATTTTAGGATTTATATTTATTTTACAGGCAACTTTGTATTTATTTTAACTAGGTACAATAGCTATTAAATAGTTAATAACTATTTAATAGCTACCTAGTTAAAATAACTACAAAATTACCTGTAAAATAAATCCTAACCTAAGTTACAATTAAACCTACAATTAAGTTAGAAAAAATCTGATTGGCTGATGCAATCAGCCAATCAGATTGAAGTTCAATCCGATTGCATGATCCAATCAGCCAAATGTATTGAACTCGCATTCGATTGGCTGTTCCAATCAGCCAATAGAATGCGAGTTCAATACGATTGGCTGATTGGATCATCCAATCGGATTGAACTTCAATCTGATTGGCTGATTGCATCAGCCAATTAGATTTTTTTTTTTTACCTTAATTCCGATTGGCTGATAGAATTCTATCAGCCAATCGGAATTGAAGGGACACCATCTTGGATGATGTCCCTTAAAGGAACCTTCATTCGTCGTTAGTCCGTCGGTAGAAGAGGATGGCTCCGCGTTGGCTCCTTTGAAGATGGCTACGCTCCGGATGGATGAAGATTGAAGACGCCGCCTGGATGAACACTACCGGATGGAGGACCTCTTCTTGCCCCGCTTAGATGAAGACTTCTACCGGATGATGGACCTCCTCTGCGCACCTTGGATGAAGAATTTGGCTCGGCTGAGTGAAGACGACTCAAGGTAGGGAGATCTTCAGGGGGTTAGCGATATGTTTTTTTAAGGGGGGTTTGGGTGGGTTAGAGTAGGGGGTTGTGGGTGGTGGGTTGTAATGTTGGGGGGGGGTTGTATTTTTATTTTCATGCAAAAGAGCTGATTACTTTGGGGCAAGGCCCCACAAAAAGCCCTTTTAAGGGCTGGTAAAAGAGCTGATTACTTTTGTATTTTAGAATAGGGTAGGGAATTTTTTATTTTGGGGGGCTTTTTTTATTAGGGGGCTTAGATTAGGTGTAATTAGTTTAAACTGCTTTTTTATTTTTTGTAATTTAATGTTTGTTTTTTTTGTATTATAGAATAGTTAATTTTATTGTATTTTATTTTATGTAATTGTAGGTAATTTATTTAATTAATGTAATGATAGTGTAGTGTTAGGTTTAATTGTAACTTAGGTTAGGATTTATTTTACAGGTAATTTTGTAGTTATTTTAACTAGGTAGCTATTAAATAGTTATTAACTATTTAATGGCTATTGTACCTAGTTAAAATAAATACCAAGTTGCCTGTAAAATAAATATAAATCCTAAAATAGCTACAATGCAACTATTAGTTATATTGTAGCTATAATAGGGTTTATTTTATAGGTAAGTATTTAGTTTTAAATAGGAATAATTTAGTTAATTTTAGGAATATTATTTTGTTTAATTTAAATTATATTTATGTTAGGGGGTGTTAAGGTTAGGGTTAGGTTTAGGGGTTAATAACTTTATTATAGTAGCGGCGATGGTTGCGGGCAGGAGATTAGGGGTTAATAATTGTAGGTAGGTGGCGGCTATGTTAGGGAGGGCAGATTAGGGGTTAATACAATTTATTATAGTGTTTGCGAGGCAGGAGTGCGGCGGTTTAGGGGGTTAATACATTTATTATAGTGGCGGCAAGGTCCGGTCGGCAGATTAGGGGTTAATAAGTGTAGGTAAAGTAGCGGCGATGTTGGGGGGCAGATTAGGGGTTAATAAATATAATATAGGGGTCGGAGGTGTTAGGGGCAGCAGGGGCGATGGTGCGGGTGGGAGATTAGGGGTTAATAATTGTAGGTAGGTGGCAATGTTAGGGAGGGCAGATTAGGGGTTAATACAATTTATTAGAGTGTTTGCAAGGCAGGAGTGCGGCGTTTTAGCACCTAATCTAAGCCCCCTGGCGGCAGCGAGGTCTGGTCGGCATATTAGGGGTTAATAAGTGTAGTTGGGTAGCAGTGACGTTGGGGGGGCAGATTAGGGGTTAATAAATATAATGTAGGGGTCGGCGATGTTCGGGGCAGCAAATTAGGGGTTCATAGGGATAATGTAGGTGGCGGCGGTGTCTGGTCGGCAGATTAGGGGTTAAAAGATTCATTACAGTGGCGGCAATGTGGGGGGGCCTCGGTTTAGGGGTACATAGGTAGTTTATGGGTGTTAGTGTACTTTAGAGCACAGTAGTTAATAACTTTATATTCATGCATTAGCCCATAAAGCTCTTAACTACTGACTTTTTTTTGTGGTTGGAGTCTTGTCGGTAGAGGCTCTACCGCTGACTTCTCCCAAAACTCCAAATATGCGTTAGGCAGATCCCATTGAAAAGATGAGATACGCAATTGGCATAAGGGGATCTGCGGTAGCCTGGAATCGCGGTAGGGAAGGGAGCGGTAGACCTGTAACTGCCTGACTCTAAATACCAGCGGGCGGCCAAAAGCAGCATTAGGAGCCCTTAACGCTGCTTTTGACGGCTAACGCAGAACTCTAAATCTAGGTGTATGTGTTAGAACATACAGTATATTAGATAAATACAACTTCACCCACATCTGCGGTCCATATGGACATGCCTTTTGAGTGTTATTCTGGCCGGTAGCGTTAGTGAGATAACTTTAAACCTTAAACAATAAATATCAAACCTTTGAACTACCAAATACCTGGGGAAGTTAACCCACCCCATCTGCTTTCAACCGTCAATGTCCCATTCCCATATAGTTCTGTGAGACACCATGCAACAGCCTATTGCATAGTCAGGTGGTGATAGTTTTCATTATTCTGGGACCTCAGCTGCAGCTGGTTGATATGTAGTTTCAGCAAATTATTGTCTCTTGGGGGGGCATAGAGTCTCAATTTGATAGGGCATTTTGTCTAGGAGAGCCATTCAATGTTCTCTCAAATACTAACAACAAATGTGTCAACTGAAGGTGAATCTTACCCAAGTCTTTATCTTGTCAAGGTGGTTCTTGAGTTTCAGGTGGGCCTGCTAGTTGGCGTTTTCGTGGAAGGCGTTTTGATGGAGGTTGCCAAGTCTTGCGTTGCGGTTTAGGAAGCTGTGTAGCTTCCTTATTGGGTGGGGTCCCCGATCGGTTATTTGCTGGAGCAGGTATTCCTATTTGCTTGCAAAATTGTGGTATGTCTGATGGGTTTTTACATTCGTATCTACTTCCGTAAACTGGGAACCCCCATCTGTATGTGATCTTCATGTTGCGCAAATGTGCGGACAATTCAGTGTAGTTTTTCCTCTGTTGTAATGTTCGGAAAGAGAGATCTTGAAATTTTTGATCCTTGATGTGATATGTTAGAATGGTGTATAGCAGTAGACAAAATCTTTTCCTTATCTTGGTAATTTTGGAAACATACTATGATGTCTCTAGGTGGTTGTCCATCCTGCGGTTTTGGCCTTAAAATGCGATAAGCCCTTTCCAGTGGAATATGTTGCTCTTCTTCTCAGTCTGTCTGAAGCATAGTATGAAACAAACCTTGCAGGAATTGTTTTATATCCTCCCCAGAGACGTCTTCTGGAATGCCTCTGAATCTCAGATTGCTTCTTCTTGTTCTGTTTTCAAGATCATCCAGTTTATTCTCTAATTCCTGTATGATGTTATCATGTTGGAATACTGTATGGTTGATCTCAGTGATATTGGCACAGATATCCTCATGATCCCTTTCTAGCATTTCAACTCTGGCCCCCAAGTCAGTAATGTCCTTTTTGAGTTCTGCACATTCATGTTTAATGCAGTTTTTTTTAAACTTGGTCGATAAGTGCTCACTGTCTCTGAGTGTAGCTGGTTGATCTGTTTCTCTGTCTGCGGCAGAATGCGGTGATTTGGGGGAACTAGGTTGAGAGCCATTAATTTGTTCTGCGTCTTCTTCCTCTATTAAGAGTTGTTCTGGTGATTTTTTCCTCTCCGTGTTTTTAAAAAATTGGAGACCGCATTCTGCGTAGTGCTAGCGGATTTCATTTGTCTGGCGGTTTACGAAGCGCCATCTTAGCTAGTAGTTTAATTTGACCCACTATCTAAAGTTTTGATAAGGACTGTGACACTTTTCAATATAAATTTTTGGCAAATGTTGACCTTAATATATTGATACTGCAATGTGTATCAGAGATCTACTTGCAGTGTCCATAATGATTTTAATATACACCTCTTTTAAATAAAGGAGGTATCACTTAACTTCGGAATGTGTAATCAGTAAGCTTGACACATTTATTGTCCTTGTGTGGTCATACAACCTGCTTTCTCTAATAAGCCTTATTTTAAGCAATTCATTTGTGGGGTGGATTTGTGCAGCTTATAATTCCAGCATGGCGTCTTACCATCCTTGTGATACTATTTTTTTTCCCTTGTATCCGGTACCTGGAGCCAGAACTTTGATGCCATCCACGGTATGTATACTTGAGCGGCTGTGCTGAGGTGCCTCGGGTCTCCGATTCAGCTAGATGCTCCTGTGTAGGCCTTGGATTTTGTGCTCAGTACTCTGACGCTTTGCGACCAGATTTACCGGTTTTGAAGGTATCGATCAGCTCCTAGGTCTGTAGATGTTCTCTCATACCCCACCAGAAGACTTGTGTGTGCATATGACCTGCATTATTTGGATCAGCCCTGACTCTGTGTACGGAGCTTCAGTAACTCGCAGCCATCATGGATGCCTGCAGGCTCCGCCCCCAGAAGTAATGTTTTTTATTTATTTTAGTAGAAATTCTAAACTATTTTCCTTCACCCTAGGAAAGGAACAAATAAATCATAGCAGCATCAGACAGGGAGACTTTGGATACCCATGCAATGGATTTGTACTGCAACAATTGTATTCAAGAGACATGGGCATAAGTAAAACAAATTAAACATTTCAGTGCTTATCCTTAAGTAAAATATGTTTAAAAACAGTTTCAAATTTTTTTAGGACCATTATTTATAGTCTGAAATAAAGTCTACTAGAAATGGAGATAGGGATTTTGATAATAATAATAAAAAAATATTATAGATGACGGAGTAGGAAGGAGAAACCTGAAAAAAAAAACACTTAATTGCTAGTGACTTGTGTTACATGCTCTTTATGAAGTTAACAAACTAGTTTCTCTGATATCAGTTTGTGTAATCAGTTTCATGGTATCTCAGCTCAATAGGAGGAGGCACCTGGATTAACCTGAAATGTTAAAGGGACATTAAAGTATTTTTTTATTTGCTAATTCTAAAATAGGTGTGTGTGTATGTATGTGTGTATATATATATATATATATATATATATATATATATATATATATGTATATATGTGTGTGTGGGGCATGTCACTATCAACCTTACAGCTTTAGAACTTTTATGTATCAGCCAGTGAGCTTTTATTACACTGGCCGCTGTTGCACAAAATGCACTTCAAATCAAACTAAGCAGCTTTAACTTATTATTTGTTTCACGCAAACATTTAATTGATTCCAATAACTACAGGGATTTCCTCATAGCCTGTGTGTATCATTTAAATTTTATGATGCAACAATCCCCCCCCCCTCCAAAGTAGAATGTGTGTAACATCTGTTTTGGTTGGTTGACGGAGTTTCCTCTCAAGTTTTAGAAACAAAGCAGATTACTAATTACCATTGTGTCTATAAATATATCTTTCATTTTTTTTAATAATCACATAATTTTTCATATCTTAAAAAGGGATTTAATATTAGTAAAACTGCTCTTCTGTGCTAGTAAATTTGTATATTTTATAGATTAATAAAAGAGGTAAAAAACTATTTTCTTCTTATGTTTAAAGTTTCTTTACAGAGTGAACGGTGCACTAATCTAGATTACTTGTTCTTAAAATGTTTTAGAAGGAATTGATTTATGATTAGATCTTCATAAAAGTACATTTATTAGGAGGGGGTCATTTATTTCCTAGCACAAAGAAATTTGCTTGGGATTATAACTATTGTAATTACATTCTTGACTAAACACAATGTAACATCATTTTTGTTATGTTTGCTTCTAAGAGATTCATGCCAAGCGTGAGCAATAACCTTTAAAGGGACAGTCATGTCAAAATTAAAGGTTCATGATTCAGATGTAGCACACAATTTGAGATGACTTTTCAATTCACTTCCATTTTCTAAATGTGCACAATATTTGTATTTGCACATTGCCTGAGGCACCAGCTCCTACTAAGCATGTGCAAGATTCACAGGATATACATATATGCATTTTGTGATTGGCTGGTGGCTGTCATATGATGCATTAGGAAAGAAAATGTAACTAACTGTCATTGTTAGAAAAAAAATCTACTAATGTGAAATTGAAACTGTGTTTTTGCATTGTCTTTTTATCATGCATTTATTGAATATGCTAATCTATTGTGTTTAGTGTTCCTTTAAGGCCTTATAATGAGACAACAATAACATGTTATGCTTGTACAGTTTTGATAGGAACTATGCAATTAATTTGATTTGTAAATGTGTGAACTCCAGATTTATTTATAGATTTTATGATGCGCCCTCTTTAGACATCTATCATTTACACTCCTTTACTTCTTATGCACATCTTTAATTTGTTTATGCCTTTGATTTAATTGTCACCAAAGAAGTGCAATTAGTTTGAAGAAGAAATATTATATTTTACTCAGGCTGACAAATTAAAATCAACTTAAACTGGGAGTAATACATTCATGCTCAGAAAGACAAAATTTGAGTTTGATCCAATCAACTGTTCTCAATGTTCTTGTTGGTTAAAATAAATCGAATCCCGTTTTCTATACCTGCCCAGGCTATACTTCTACACGACTCTAGGGGTTCTGTGAGCAGTTGGGTGTAGCTGTGTACATTATCATTTAACCCACTTTACATTTTCATTGGTATGCTTCACACTTTATGCATGGCTTGTTAACATCTGCATGTGCCACATTTATGTCATGACTGTTTTGACTTGCTGCAACCCTGTAGGAATGTATTATCGATAACCTAGATCCCGATTTCTAAACCTGCCCAGGCTATACCCTCATTTTGTTGGTGAAGGTTCTGTGTGCAGCTGGGTGTAGTTATTTGAAATATATTCCGCTCATGTATTACTATTTGATGTAATTTTTGCCTTTGCCATTGGGGTACACTCTGACCGGTCAGTTTTAGTGTTCTATATACTATTTTATCTCTTATAGTTTGTCACACTATACCTGTACACTTCCCTTCCTGGGAAATATGGTGCGTCACAAGATTTGATTGCTTATGTCAATAAAGTGTCATTTAGATTCATTTTAAACTTTGGAGCTTTAATTTTTGAAGAGTGCTGAAGTTCCTGTCTTTTTTTGAAACAGCTACAATTTTATTTGCTTCCACTTTTATCTCATGTATTCTTGATATATATTTTATAAGGGTCTGCACCATTAGTTGCATGTGAATTCTAAAGAGTAGAAACAATTATTGCATCTTATTCCTAAAAGCTCTGTAAACTAGCAATTGCTTCCCATTTTGATACTTTACTTGAATTAAAATAAATCTAAGTAGTGCCTAGTGCATTTTGCACACTCAAATGCACACATGTAAGGATGTCTGGATCTTGCAATTTAACTTCTTACAAAATGGATAGCAGTGCCTTCTCCCCAATCTCCTGCTATTGGAAAACAATTGCACCAAACAAGGTGTTAATGCGTAACATTTTTTTCACACCCAGCTAGAATGTTCATTATTAAAAAAACACAGAAATATATTGTAATTCTGGGATGTCCCTTTAAATTCTACAATCTCTAGTACTTGGTAGGAATATTCAATTATCTCTGTCCACAATTAAAGGGATAGTTTGCCCAACATATTTCTCCCCTTTTAATTTGTTCACAATGATCGATTTTACCTGCTGGAGTGTATTACATTGCTTACAAGTAGCTCCTTAAAGGGACAGTATACACTCATTTTCATATAACTGCATGTAATAGACATCACTATAAAGAATAAGATGCACAGATACTGATATAAAAATCCAGTATAAAATGGTTTAAAAACGTACTTAGAAGCTTTCAGTTTAGCTCTGTTGAAAAGGCAGTTGGAAAGACCACTGCAAGTGGCAAATAAGACACTCCCCCCTCCCCCTTCTTTTGCATATGAAAAGACCCTTTACACAAACAGGAGCAAGCTGCAGAAGGTAGCTGACGGTATTCAAATAAAACTTTGGGGCTTGGTTAGGAGTCTGAAAATCAGAGCAATGTTATTTAAAAATAAGCAAAATTATACATTTTTAAAAAAAACAAAAAACTTTATGGGCTTAATAAATAGATCATCTACAAAACATTTATGCAAAGAAAAAATGAGTGTATAATGGCCCTTTAACTAGGCTGACCATATTGCCGCTTTAAGAAGGAACACATATAAAAAATACATATGTGAGGGTTCTTTTGCAAAACCATTTATTTAAACAGCCCTGAAAACAGCCCTAACATATGTATTTTTCATATGTGTCCCTTTTTAAAGCGGCAATATGGTCAGCCTATCCTTAACCCTTATTTCAGCATTTGAAATAGCTGATTTAGCCTGTGGTTTCCCCACCTATACTGAACATTTCTATACTTAAGTCAAGGCTATTGACAAGCAATGTACTCTAAACACGTCCAGCAGAAGAAATTACGCTCCCGGTGGGGTGTAGAAGAGATAACTAATAAAATTATAATTTTCCATTTTTTTCTTTAAAGGGACAGTTTACTCAAAACAATTCTCCCCTTTAATTTGTTCCCAATGATCCACTTTACCTGCTGGAGTGTATTAAATTGTTTACAAGTATTTCCATTACCCTTTTATTGGCATTTGAATTAGTTTATTTAGCCTGTGGTATCTCCACCCATCCTGAAAGTTTTTGTTAACACAGCCAGTAGAAGAAATTATAGGAGAGATAAGGTAATAAAATTTTAATTTTCCATTGTTCTCTCCAATTATTGGTGATTGGTTTATGGAGAGATATAAGATAAAGAACCAGGTATATTTACACAATGTGATAAAGTAATGAGATCGGATTATACCTACAAGCTCAACCCATTTTATTAGGTTGTGGCTTCAAAACGCAAAATAAGCTAATTCATATACACAAATAAACCTTAAAAAGCGAATCTCATACATTTTATACGCTGCAGCTGGTAAAAAAGTAATTGGAAACACATTAAGGGAAAAACTATTTTATAGTATACTGTCCCTTTAAGTATTGGGCTTTGGTTTATAAACCGATATAAGATAAGGAAGCAAGTATACTTATATGTACTTATATGTATAAGTGATAACATAATGATATCTAATTTTACCTGCAAGTTTAACCCATTGTAATAGGTTGTGGTTTCAGAGCAGAAAACCAGATATTTATATGCACAAATAAACCTGAAGAGGCAATTTCTCATACATTTTCTACTCTGCAGCTGGTATAACAAGTCATTGGAAATACATTAAAGGGACAGGAAGTCCATTTTTTTCATGATTAAGAAACAGCATAGAATTTTAAACAACTCTCAAATTTAGTTATATTATCTAAGTTGCTTTATTCTCTTGATACACTTTGTATAAAAGCATATCTAAATATGCTCAGTAGCTTTTGATTGGCGGTTGCCCATATATGCCTTGTAAGATTAGCTCACCCATGTGCATTGCTATTTCTTCAACAAAGGATATCTAAAGAATGAAGCAAATTGAATAATAGTAAATTTAAATGTTGTTTAAAATTGTATTCTCTATCTAATTCATGAAAGAAACATTTTGGGTTTCATGTCCCTTTAAGGGAAACATTTTAACAATATACTGTTCCTTTAAACTTTACTTCACCAATAAGATCACTGATGGGGGTAGATTTACCAATATCTGTCCGACATGATATGCTGGCGTTTATCATTGCACAAGCAGTTCAACAGAACTGCTTGTGCAATGCCGGCCCCTGCAGATCCGTAGCCGATCGGATGCTAGCAGGGGGTGTCAATCAGCCTGATCGTATAGGATCAGGCGAATTGAAGACCGCAGCCTTAGAGGCAGAGAACAAGTTATGGAGCAGCCTCCATAACTGAAGGCTCGCATGGAAAGGAGGGCTATTCCGCCCTTGTTAAATCTACCCCATGGTGTCATACTCAGACACTGTAGCAAAAGCTCTTTTAAATATTTCACTATAACCACGGTTTCTAATCATTATATAGCTAGGCTACAAAAACTGTCAATACACCTGAATTTCTCCACCTTTATAAAATAACCAAAAGATTTTGTATTGCATTAATGCATTTCCTTCTCTGTCCTGTGTTTTTATTGATAGAATTCATGTCCTGAATAGGGACACCAAAACAGGTCATAATTGTTCTGAAGCAGAATAAAGCAGAATAAATTCTGGCTCCAAAGCAGTTACCTTAAACTTCTGCATACAAAGTTATTTTCCTTTTTGTCACCAGCTTTATTTAAATGTAGCTATTATGACCTGACTTGTATAGGTAGGGCCTATGTTCATGACGGTGCCTTGAAGTCAGAGTGTTCCTGTATAACTTTACAGACTGGAAAAGTAGCTTGGCACAATGATAAAAGTTAAACCTTCCTTAAATCAAAAAATAAATGTTGATGGATTGAAATTTGACTCAAGACTTGGCTGTTTTAATCATGAGTATACACAAACTAGTCTTAGCCGGACTTCTATACTCCTCCCTCATTTATTAAAATAATCCGATAAATAAAATCAAGTTTTTAGCTGTCCTGAGCTACAGTGAAGCTGTTGAGCATTACAAGATATCTAGTAAAAGAAAAAAAATAATTCCTATACATTGCAGCAAGCCAAAATACAATCATATATAAACATATATCTGAAAATGTAATAAAGAAGACCGTATGTCTTATGTTATAGCGCTACTTGCATATTGCGTCTCTTCAACAAGCAATAACCTCAATGTCCTCCTAGTAATTCTCATTATTTTTCCTTCACTTTTATTTTTAATGAGTAAATAACAAGGATTTTGTTCTGTACCTAATACTACATTGTGGGTTAAAAAAAAAAAGTTATAAAACATAGCACCGAGTAGTGTATATACCTATCAAATATTGAAAAGGAGATTTCATAACTATTAAGATGGTAATTAGGTACTTATCGGTGCAATACTTTAATTATTTTTTTATAGTTCCTGTAACTTTGATCTGCTAAAAGCTAACCATTTTTTTGCTTTACATAGGTGAGATATATACAGGTGCAAAAAATTCGCTACCTCTGGGATAATTGTGCAAAGCAATTTACAAAAGCTGGGTAAGATTTTCATGTTCAGGAATATTTTTACTCAATAACATTATTCATTAAGAGCTCTAACTGACCATTTTTGTTGCAGAGTCCTGGATGATCGTAACACATGTGCAGCTGTGCATGCAAAGTATGGCTCTGGTTTTTCAAAAGAGGAACAGGATGTCAGGTAGGTACATATCAGTTGTAGGGGTCATTTAAATGTCTTTGGCCAAATCTCTATCTAATCTTTTTTTTTTAAATAATTTTTATTGAGGTAATAACAATAGAATAAACAATATGTCCAGGCACGGATCATAAATAATAACAATACTTGCACATTTCCAAATGAGATAAATGTAGGCTAAAACATTGGTGTACTAAGGAAGCAGTTGATCTCACGCTGTCTAACCCGTGGTGGTGACATATATCTATATGGATAGTAGAATAACAGTTAACATGGTTTATAGCACCACCTTTACCACCATGAAGAAAAAATGTAAAACCATATATAAGAAACAAAGGTGACTGAAACATATATCTATGAAACCTCGATGGTTTTTATATTATATAACTAATTAATGATCCCTACCTCGAAATGAGAGGTATTTTATAAACTATAAATTATAGGAGGTAGGGAATTGGCTTTTGTCCGACCTCTCAGAGGTCTGAGTATGTGGGGTGGGGGGGGGAGTTGCAGCGGGCAAGAGCTGCTCAAAATAGGGGGGAAATGGAGGGCAGAGCCAGCCAGGATGTTGGAAAGATCAAAACTACAGGGCCATTAACCTTAATAGTTAAAGGGGCTCTGATGTAATGTCAGCAAAATAGTCATACATTTATATTGACCAACATACCATACCATACATCTTAGCTAAATATTATACTGGGGTTCATATGGAGGCCACACCTCTTAAGCTGATTCTAGTCACTCTAATCCTCTACGTACACCATGAGGAAATTCAAGCTAGGGGATGCAAAAGTAAGGGTAGTTTCCTATAGAGTAATGGGAACAGGGGAGGATAGTTAAATATATATGGGAAGCAAAGAACTGCCATAAGAACCCCTCTCCTTGGGAGATGCCAGCTATAGGCGATGTGGGAAAAAGGAGAAGGGATATGACCCGCAGGTAATAAATGCCGGCGGGAAAGGGAGGAGAGGGGTCAAATAGAGGTGATGGATGGAAATAAAATGATAAATGAGAAATAATATAAGAAACGGTGCAGCATGGATATAGTGTGAGCCTTCTAGGGGGTATTCCCCAAATATGAACTACCCAACCTAAATATCACATGAACAACTGTAGATATAGGACTAAGACATTAACATGCATATAATAACTATAAATAAGCTAAGCTTATGCAATACAGTACGGACACAGAACCATAAGGCAAATATAAACTTCGTACCCCTAGTACTCCAGTTAACTTGAGGCATATAAACAGAGACCATAACCTGACTGTTAGTAAAAAGGTATGGCTCTAGCTATTAAAAGTTTAACCAAGACAGTTGTGTTGAGTTCTGAGCCAAGATACAAATTTGAAATTTAGAGAAAATTCATAATGCACTATACCTCATGTAGTGACTGAGCTATGTTACTGTCACAAGCAGTTGTTGGCTAATAACATATAACTATTCTTGGCTATAGAAACAGCGAATAAGAGCTATACCAAATGGGGCCTCAAGTATCCAGAGCTAACTGTTTTGATAAGAGAGATGCAGACTATGAGTGACATGGGGATGACATATCAGTAAGAGGGAATATGGGCATATTATGACATCACGTTTTCCATTGTATTAAACAGTTATGATGTAACCCCTCATGAACAGCATATAATTGCAACTAAAACATAGAACAATGCTTGATATGCGGTTGCTTGTGATAAGGAGGGTAAGGGTAGTGTCAGTTGCATTAAATATAGCTAAACAATCATTGTTGCAGATATAAAAGGAAGGGGATTTTGAACTAAGAGGGCAGCCCTAGTTTAAGAGTTATCTAAGCAGTGTTAACCCCCACAGTAAAAGCAATTGTAGTGGTAGAGAAGACCTTTAGATAGAGCCCTTAATTAACTGATATCTTTCACAATAAACCCATATATTAGTAAACAAATTTTGATAAATAACATGTCCCCCAGCAAAACACTTATGAACGAAACCCAAAATAACATCATAGGATCTATAAAACATAGCAGAAAAAAAAAAAAAAGTAAATATACTTCACTCTGTTTAGTATATTCTTCTTAATAACATGACCCCCAGCAGAATGCCAATAAACCAATAGATCTTATAAAAAAAAAGCTAACTCAATTTAGCAAACTAAGAGGTTGTAAGATACAACGTTAAACATTTGGAAAAGGGAAGAGCTATGTTAAAAAAGAAGCTTGCTAGCTCATGAGCAGGTCCGTTTACGGAGTATTCCCTCCGGACCCTATATCAGTACTACCTAGTAAAGGGTACATGAGTTCTCCTCACAAGGCTAGGAAATGCGATCAGAGTTCAGTCAATGCCACTTCGATAATAGCAAAAGTCCAGGGGCCTAGTGAAGGTAGTGTTCTGCAAATCTCTATGCACTCAAGGTGAACCCATCCCGGGACTTGTATATGGGAAGGAGGGAGAGATTAGTAAGGCTCCGTTATATGATAAAGCCTCCACAGTTCTCAAACTCCCCTTCTCTATGTGGCAGTCATCTCCTAAGGCAGTGTGCATCAACAAGCGCTGTTTGGATTCCAGCGCTTCAACTCCCATAGCCAGGGAGCTGTCTGCAGTATCTCCATCAACTCCATAAGCCACAAGAATAGCTGCATCTCCCCACTTCTTAGGACACCTACCACTGCCGGAGCATGAAGCGGGTCTCTCTGCTGAGGCAAGCGTTTGCCATGGTGACCGGACATCACTGTCCAGAGAAGCAAAATGGTGAGCACCCGTGTACGGGCAGTTTAGATCTCGGCTGTGTTCAGGTCCCCGCTGTGTTAAAGAGGAAGAGCCGACCGGTGGTATGAGACCGAGGTTATGTATACGCTGTGATCTCCCCATGCTGAGTCCACTCTCCTCTCTCGTTGTATTCCGGTCAGAAACAAGTTCAATCTGTAGTGAGAGGAATTGGGTGTCAAGCTTGTCTCCCAGCTGTCTAAGGAGGAGAATGATTTCCGCCATTTTGGGTATAAGTGCGCTCTGCAATGGTATAGCAGATCCACAATACAATTAGTGTTTTGGGTATTTATACTGAGTGATATTGTAATGTATAGAAGTAGAGCTGCTTCTTAACAAGATTACTGCTGCTTATGATCCGCGTTGTCAGATATCTCCCCAGGCCATGGTGTACAATGCCGCGTGGCTATCCTCAGATCAAGAAGCTGAATCTCTTGTAGGTTTCTGCGCTTCTAGCTATCTCTAAGCTCCAGAAGTGGCATTATCTCTTCAAAAGCATCGTTCCTAGAGCATTTTGTGAGAGCGTACATAAATAAAAGTAGTTTTACAGTATATAGAATCAGGAGCTCTGTCAGGGCACGTCTTACTCCCTTGATGGATAGCTCCACCCCCTCTATCTAATCTTTATCTATCTATCTATCTATCTATCTATCTATCTATCTATCTATCTATCTATCTATCATTAGTCTGACACTGCATTAAAGCAATAGTAAATGTTTAATACATGTATTTATGCTATTTTTTCCCAATAAGAATACATGTTTTATATATTATTGTTGAAAGCATTGCTTTGTGTGTCTCGTATGAAAGTGGGAGAGAGGCCCTAGTTACACTGGGTTATAACACGTGTGGGTAATTTTGTCTGTCTGTCTATCTATCTTTCTCTCCCTCTATCATCTATATGTTAGTCTATCTATCTATCTATCTATCTATCTATCTATCTATCTATCTATCTATCTATCTATCTATCTATCTATCTATCTATCTATCTATCTATCTATATCTATCTCATGCGAGCCAGCTGCTGTTGTAGGTGCTACAAAGCTGCATTTGCTAAATTGCTTTATTATAGATATTGTTTCTGCTCACAATTTTTCATATACAAAACATCAGTGGAGGAAATGATAAAATACTGAAACTTTAGAAGACTAAATTTCTATGGAACTTGTATCTGTTGCAGGAGACTTATATGTGGACAAAACATAATTGATGTTGGTATTGTTCCAATATGGAAATTGCTTTTTAAAGAGGTAAGACTTAATTTGTGTTCATCTTTCTTAGCTGAGTATGTTTAAATAAAGAAGCCAATGCAGTAGGTTGTACAGCCCCTGTATACTACATTCTCAACAAAGAGGTTGTAACTATTGTGCCTCTGTGGATTCTGCAGACACATGCATGTATTTAGCCCGGTCATACTGTCATGTCTTTCTAATGTGAAATCCTAATATTTTCTATTATGGAATTACATATAATAATTTATTTGTTTTTGTGCCCATGGTGAAACAAAGATGTAACAATCAAAAATGTATTTATATATACATACATGTATACATTGTTCAGTAGGGTCTGGTGCCTCTGAAAGTGTGCATATAAAAAACCTGCACAATATGATAATGGAAATAAGATGGGGGGGGGGTTTCCCCTCAAAATTGTATGCTCTGTCTGAATCATGAAAGTTTTATTTGTAATTTCTTTCATGTAATTAGCAAGAGTCCATGAGCTAGTGACGTATGGGATATACATTCCTACCAGGAGGGGCAAAGTTTCCCAAACCTCAAAATGCCTATAAATACACCCCTCACCACACCCACAAATCAGTTTTACAAACTTTGCCTCCTGTGGAGGTGGTGAAGTAAGTTTGTGCTAGATTCTACGTTGATATGCGCTCTGCAACAGGTTGGAGCCCGGTTTTCCTCTCAGCGTGCAGTGAATGTCAGAGGGATGTGAAGAGAGTATTGCCTATTTGAATTCAATGATCTCCTTCTACGGGGTCTATTTCATAGGTTCTCTGTTATCGGTCGTAGAGATTCATCTCTTACCTCCCTTTTCAGATCGACGATATACTCTTATATATACCATTACCTCTACTGATTCTCGTTTCAGTACTGGTTTGGCTTTCTACTACATGTAGATGAGTGTCCTGGGGTAAGTAAGTCTTATTTTCTGTGACACTCTAAGCTATGGTTGGGCACTTTTATATAAAGTTCTAAATATATGTGTTTAAACATTTATTTGCCTTGATTCAGGATGTTCAACGTTCCTTATTTCAGACAGTCAGTTTCATATTTGGGATAATGCATATGAATAAATCAATTTTTTCTTACCTTAAAATTTGACTTTTTTCCTGTGGGCTGCTAGGCTCGCGGGGGCTGAAAATGCTTCATTTTATTGCGTCATTCTTGGCGCGGACTTTCTTGGCGCAAAAATTTTCTTGTCATTTCCGGCGTCATACGTGTCGCCGGAAGTTGCGTCCTTTTTTTGACGTTTTTGCGCCAAAAAATGTCGGCGTTACCGGATGTGGCGCCATTTTTGGTGCCAAAAGCATTTAGGCGCCAAATAATGTGGGCGGCTTTTTTGGCGCTAAAAAATTCGAGCGTCATTGTTGTCTCCACAATATTTAAGTCTCATTATTTATTGCTTCTGGTTGCTAGAAGCTTGTTCATTGGCATTTTTTTCCCATTCCTGAAACTGTCATTTAAGGAATTTGATCTTTTTTGCTTTATATGTTGTTTTTTTCTATTACATATTGCAAGATGTCTCAGATTGACCCTGAATCAGAAGCCACTTCTGGAAAAACGCTTAACTGAGTTTCAGTTCTACCAAAGCTAAGTTCATTTATTTTAGATGTTATAAATGTTTATCTTTAGCTATGGTTTGTAATAAGTTATTATGATATACTTTTACATGCAGATTCCATTAGTGTTTATGCTTTATATATTTCCATTCTTACATCTTATGTACAAGAAA
Source organism: Bombina bombina (assembly GCF_027579735.1). Taxonomy (NCBI): domain Eukaryota; kingdom Metazoa; phylum Chordata; class Amphibia; order Anura; family Bombinatoridae; genus Bombina; species Bombina bombina. The sequence goes on from NC_069502.1 coordinate 413,053,494, forward strand.
TATTTAGAAGATTTATAAGAAATATTTTTCTAATTCTATTTTAAAGGCTTTGTCTGACTTCGTGCCTTCTAATAAAATTTTTAGGTCTTTTTTACTTCTTTTTTAATTATTGAAGTTTCAAATGACCAACAACATACTGATTTATCCTTCTCTGATGATGTTTTTTCTCTTTCAGAAATTTTCTTCATCAGATATTGACACTAACAAATCTACTTTTTTATTATTTTTCTATTATTAAAGTACATTTGTTCTTTGTTGAAAAGGTGTTGATTATTTTGGATATTAAGGTAACTAGTTCTTTAAGACTAGCTGACACTATTTCTGCCTATTTATTTCTTCTGTGTTTTCAGAGGTTTTCTTTCCAATTCCCCATTCTAGGGAATGGAATAGGCTGAGAATTTTCTTTTATTCCTTCTTCAAAGGTTTTAAACTATATTCTTTGCCAGCAGTTAAATTCAATTTGGAGGGTTCTCCAATTTATTGGGGCTATCTCTACTTCTACTAATTATGCTATTGTTTCTATAGCAAAATAGTATTTATTTTCCTTTAGATAGTTGTATCTTATTTATGGAAAATTATTTAGTTTCAGGTACTTTTCTTGGTCCTGTGATTTATTTGGATATTGCAATTGCTTCATTTTTTCTGTTTACTTTAAGATCAAGTATCAGATTATGATTTATTTTAGCATTGTTAAGGGACAACATTTACTAGACTAGGTGCTGTTGCATTTGTCTTGTTGTTTTGCATTTATTGATTATGCAAGTCCACTGTATTGACTGGTCCTTTAAACTGGACTATCATGCTAATAATTTCATTTGTGTCTTCATTTTATTGAATATTTTCTCAAATGAGGGTTAATCTATGTTTTTAGCTATTTTAGTTAGAAGAATTTTGTGATTTTTTTAAAAAAATAAATAAAAAATCCATATTTCTTTTGTTGTTACTCTGGGCTTCAAGAGTGAGTTCTAAGACTAAAACTTTAAGCTTATACTAGTTTGGTTGTTCTTATTAAGGAACGAATTCCTGCGTTCTTTCCCAAGTAACATGTTTATAATTGGGGTTCGAAATCAGCTCCCTAATATTGCGATGTACTTGCCGTATTCCAGCTTGGCTGGTAAGGGGCAGGTTAAGACTTCTTTGAAATTTATTTGGTTCTATTTTGTCCAAATTTCTTTGATTTTATTCCAGTAAGGCTAACACTTTCTTTAAGTGTGTTTCTGTCCTATATATTTTGGGTACTGTTGAAGCATGGCTGGGCACCCATGGGGTTCAAGCGCTGCTCAGACCTGGAATCTTCTGGGGTATTTCTTCCAGTTCCTTTTTTAGGAACCGGGTTTGGAGTTTTATTCAAACTATTTTGCCTTTTTATGGTCATTGATAGCATTATTTGTTTTCATTAGATACAATAAATGCATATTTTCATTTTTCTGTTTTCATTCAGATTATTTTCTGAGGATGCGGAATCTCATATGATTCACTTGCTCTTCAGGACATAGTTAGAGGATCTTTTTTTCGAAAGCTCTTGATTCCTCACACAAGGGTCACCTTTTTTAGGTTTCCAGATAGTTTGTGTCACTGTCTTTGTCTCTATCAGACAAGGGATAATTCTATTGGGTTCTGTCTGTCGGTACCTTTAGTCTCTATTTTTTCCTTCAGTTGCTATTTATGCATAGAAGTTTTAGGTCTTATGGCCACAGCATTGGATTCAATTCCCTTTGCTCATTTTCACTAGAAAGAACATTTCCAGTCTTTTATGAGTGTTGTTTCTTCTAGAACATGGTTGGAGGATCAATTTACCAAAAAGTTTGTTGATTCCTCAGACAAGGGTAACCTTTTTAGGTTTCCTGATAGATTCAGTGTCCTTGACTCTGTCTCTGACGGACAAGAGACGTCTGAAATTGGTTTCAGCTTGTCGAAACCTTCAGTCTCAATCTTTCCCTTCAGTAGCCTTATGCATGGAAATTCTAGGTCTTATGACTGCTGCATTGGACGCGGTTCCCTTTGCTCGTTTTCACATGCGACCTCTTCAGCTCTGTATGCTGAACCAGTGGTGCAGGGATTATACAAAGATATTTCAATTAATATCTTTAAAACCGATTGTACGACACTCTCTGACGTGGTGGACAGACCACCATCCTTTAGTTCAGGGGGCTTCTTTTGTTCTTCCAACCTGGACTGTGATTTCAACAGATGCAAGTCTGACAGGTTGGGGAGCTGTTTGGGGGTCTCTGACAGCACAAGGGGTTTGGGAATCTCAGGAGGTGAGATTACCAATCAATATTTTGGAACTCCGTGCGATTTTCAGAGCTCTTCAGTCATGGCCTCTTCTAAAGAGAGAGTCGTTCATTTGTTTTCAGACGGACAATGTCACAACTGTGGCATATGTCAATCATCAAGGAGGGACTCACAGTCCTCTGGCTATGAAAGAAGTATCTCGAATTCTGGTATGTGCGGAATCCAGCTCCTGTCTAATTTCTGCGGTTCATATCCCAGGTATAGACAATTGGGAAGCGGATTATCTCAGTCGCCAAACGTTACATCCGGGCGAATGGTCTCTTCACCCAGAGGTATTTCTTCAGATTGTTCAAATGTGGGGACTTCCAGAAATAGATCTGATAGCTTCTCATCTAAACAAGAAGCTTCCCAGGTATCTGTCCAGATCCAGGGATCCTCAGGCGGAGGCAGTGGATGCATTGTCACTTCCTTGGAAGTATCATCCTGCCTATATCTTTCCGCCTCTAGTTCTTCTGCCAAGATTCTAAGGAGTGCTCGTTTGTTCTGCTGGTGGCTCCAGCATGGTCTCACAGGTTTGGGTATGCGGATCTTGTCCGGATGGCCACTTGCCAACCGTGGACTCTTCCGTTAAGACCAGACCTTCTATCACAAGGTCCTTTTTTCCATCAGGATCTCAAATCCTTAAATTTGAAGGTATGGAGATTGAACGCTTCATTCTCAGTCATAGAGGTTTCTCTGACTCTCTGATTAATACTATGTTACAGGCTCGTAAATCTGTATCTAGGAAGATATATTATCAAGTCTGGAAGATTTACATTTCTTGGTGTTTTTCTTATCATTTTTCTTGGCATTCTTTTAGAATTCCTAGAATTTTACAGTTTCTTCAGGATGGTTTGGATAAAGGTTTGTCTGCAAGTTCCTTGAAAGGAAAAATCTCTGCTCTTTCTGTTCTTTTTCACAGAAAGATTGCTAGACTTCCTGATATTCATTGTTTTGTACAAGCTTTGGTTCGTATAAAACCTGTTATTAAGTCAATTTCTCCTCCTTGGAGTTTGAATTTGGTTCTGGGGGCTCTTCAAGCTCCTCCGTTTGAACCTATGCATTCGCTGGACATTAAATTACTTTCTTGGAAAGTTTTGTTTCTTTTGGCCATCTCTTCTGCTAGAAGAGTTTCTGATTTATCTGCTCTTTCTTGTGAGTCTCCTTTTCTGATTTTTCATCAGGATAAGGCGGTGTTGCAAACTTCTTTTAAATTTTTTCCTAAGGTTGTGAATTCTAACAACATTAGTAGAGAAATTGTGGTTCCTTCATTGTGTCCTAATCCTAAGAATTCTAAGGAAAGATCGTTGCATTCTTTGGATGTAGTTAGAGCTTTGAAATATTATGTTGAAGCTACTAAAAATTTCTGAAAGACTTCTAGTCTATTTGTTATCTTTTCCGGTTCTAGGAAAGGTCAGAAGGCCTCTGCCATTTCTTTGGCGTTTTGGTTAAAGTCTTTGATTCATCATGCTTATGTCGAGTCGGGTAAAACTCCGCCTCAAAGGATTACAGCTCATTCTACTAGGTCAGTTTCTACTTCCTGGGCATTTAGGAATGAAGCTTCGGTTGATCAGATTTGCAAAGCAGCAACTTGGTCTTCTTTGCATACTTTTACTAAATTCTACCATTTTGATGTGTTTTCTTCTTCTGAAGCAGTTTTTGGTAGAAAAGTACTTCAGGCAGCTGTTTCAGTTTGATTCTTCTGCTTATAATTTCAGTTTTTTTCATTATAAGATTTAAACTTTATTTTGGGTGTGGATTATTTTCAGCGGAATTGGCTGTCTTTATTTTATCCCTCCCTCTCTAGTGACTCTTGCGTGGAAGATCCACATCTTGGGTATTCATTATCCCATACGTCACTAGCTCATGGACTCTTGCTAATTACATGAAAGAAAACATAATTTATGTAAGAACTTACCTGATAAATTCATTTCTTTCATATTAGCAAGAGTCCATGAGGCCCACCCTTTTTTGTGGTGGTTATGATTTTTTTTTATAAAGCACAATTATTCCAATTCCTTATTTTTTATGCTTTCGCACTTTTGTCTTATCACCCCACTTCTTGGCTATGCGTTAAACTGATTTGTGGGTGTGGTGAGGGGTGTATTTATAGGCATTTTGAGGTTTGAGAAACTTTGTTCCTCCTGGTAGGAATGTATATCCCATACGTCACTAGCTCATGGACTCTTGCTAATATGAAAGAAATGAATTTATCACGTAAGTTCTTACATAAATTATGTTTTTGGCATCCCTTTAACTAGGAAAACAATATTTCTTTTTAAAGACACAATGAGTCCACGGATCATCATCCTTACTTGTGGGAACTACACCTCCTGGTCAGCAAGAGGAGGCAAAGATCACCACAGCAGAGCTGCTATATATAGCTCCTCCCTTCCCTCCCACTCCAGTCATTCTCTTTGCCTACGTTAGTGATAGGAAGAGGTAAAGTGAGGTGTTAGTTTTAGATTCTTCAATCAAGAGTTTGTTATTTTAAAGTAGTGCCAGAGAGTGCTACTTTGTTCTGGTGTGTAGCCTGGTTCCATTTCAGTCTCTACAGTAGAGCTTTGGTGGCTTTAGAGCAATGGGAACTTGTGGGACATAATTCTCACTGCGCCTCCAATATTTGTGCTGCCCTATCTCCTTCAGTCTGATCTGCCCTATCTCCTTCAGTACTTCTTGACTCAGCATGTATTTATTTCTCGGGCCAATGTGAGGGAGAGGACCTCTCAAGCTTGGGAACTGCCTTCCTGCCAGGCAGTGTTTAAGGTAAGTGCTGCCTTTTTTTCCTGGGACCTAAGGAGACTCAGTATGTTTGGTATAAAAAGCACTATGGAACATAAGGGGTTAATGGTTAAAGCCTTGTTTATGTTGGGACTCGTTTTAACTTTCAATGGAAGGTTTTTTTGTGGCAGTGAGATATATTGCAGGCACTGGGGCTGGAGATAGGTTGCTTTTATTGTTGGGGAAGGCTCCGGTGGTTTCACTATAATTTTTTTCACGGAGAGACATTGATCTTTAGGAACGCCCACGATGGGCGGGACTTCCGGTTTTTGCGCGCCTTTCTGTAAGAGCGCACTTTTCTCTGGTATTTTAACTTCATCATTGAGCTGGACAAGTTGCTTATCTGCTCTGGATGCGTTTCTAGTGCAGATGAGTTAGAATCGTTTCCAGAGTTTCCTGGCAGTGTGACTGTTAACGGATCAATAGCAGAGGGATGCGGTATCATTTATAATGGTAGGAGCACCTCAGCAGGCTGCAGAGGTTTATTTCATTAGTCATTTTTCTTAAATATTGGGCTTAGGAATAGATTCTCAAATCTGACAGAAAAATAGTGAAACCGTTTGTATTTAAAGGGGCAGTAACGTTTTTTTTTATTATTATCATTGCTTGATATTTATTATTTTTTCTATTTGTTACTTGAAAATTTGTCATGAAAGATGTACCAAGAGGGTGTACAATATGTTACATGTGCTTTGTGTCTTGATGCAAATGTGGAACCACCAATCCCTTTCTGTCCTACATGTGTTGAAAGGACTGTAAGTTTTAGGGATAAAAAAAATTCTGAGCCAATCTCCTCTCAGGCAGATGTTGTCCAAGAGTCTTCTGATGAGGGTCAATTTATGCCGCAACTTTCTCCCCAAGCGTCCCAAAAATTAACGCCCCCACCAGCAGTGCCCTGCACTTCTGCGCTAGTACCTGCTGCAGTTACTTTAAAAGACATAGCGGAGGTTATGTCTTCCACAATTTCTGTTGCGTTGTCTGCTTTTCCTATACTTCAAGGCAAGCGCAAGAGGAAAGACAAGCATGTTATCAGTGAGGTTTCTGATGCCATGGTGGCTATCTCTGAGGTACCCTCTCAGGGAACTGAGATGGAGGGTATAGACGTTTTATCAGATGGCGAGATTTCAGATTCAGAATCTTTGACTGATTCAGAGGTTGTCTCTTTCCGATTTAAACTAGAACACCTCCGTCTGTTACTCAGGGAGGTGTTGGTTACCTTAGACAACTGTGATTCTACAGTAGTAGTCTCTCCTGTGAAGGCGAGTAAATTGGACAAATATTTTGAAGTTCCAACTTTCTCAGATGTTTTTCCAGTTCCTAAGCGAGCTTTGGAGATTGTTTCTAAGGAATGGAAGAGACCAGGTATTCCCTTCTCTCCGTCTCCTATTTTCAGAAAGATGTTTCCTATAGCTGACACTATCAAGGAAACTTGGCAAATGGTTCCTATGGTAGAAGGGGCTATCTCCACCTTAGCTAAGCGAACTACTATTCCTATTGAGGATAGTTGTGCTTTTAAAGACCCCATGGACAAGAAGTTGGAGGGTCTACTTAAAAAGATTTATGTTTACCAGGGTCTGCTGTTGCAGCCGGCTGCGTGCATTGCTACTGTCACTAGTGCAGCAGCCTATTGGTTTGATGCTCTGTCTGAGTCTCTTAAATCGGAGACTTCTTTGGAGGAGATCCAAGACAGGATTAAAGCACTGAAGTTAGCCAATGCTTTTATTACGGATGCTTCTCTGCAAATTACTAAATTAGCAGCTAAGAGTTCGGGGTTCTCTATCCTAGCCCGCAGAGCCTTATGGTTAAAACCTTGGTCTGCAGACGTTTCATCCAAGTCTAAACTTCTAGCTATTCCTTACAAGGGAAAGACCTTGTTTGGACCTGACTTGAAGGAAATTATCTCTGACATCACTGGAGGTAAGGGTCATCTTCTTCCTCAAGATAAGAGAAATAAACTAAAAGGACGACAAAATAATTTTCGTTCCTTTCGCAATTTCAAGGGAAATTCTTTCTCTTCCTCCTCTAAACAGGAAGGAAACTATTCGCAATCCAAACCCACTTGGAGACCCAGCCAACCTTGGAACAAAGGTAAACAGTCCAAGAAGCCTGCTGCTGACTCCAAAACAGCATGAAGATCCAGGACCAGATCTGGTGGGGGGCAGACTTTATTTTTTCGTTCAAGCTTGGGTGCGAGACGTTCAGGATCCCTGGGCTATAGAAGTAGTGTCCCAGGGATACAAACTGGAGTTCAAGAATTTTCCTCCTCAAGGAAGATTTCTTCTTTCAAAATTATCTGCAAACCAGATAAAAAGAGAGGTGTTCTTACTTTGTGTAAGAGACCTCTCCTCCCTGGGAGTGATTATTCCCATTCCTGTACAGGAACATGGGCAGGGTTTTTTTTAAAATCTGTTTGTAGTTCCCAAGAAGGAGGAAACTTTCAGACCTATTTTAGACATCAAGAGTCTGAAGAAGTTTCTCAGAGTTCCATCTTTCAAGATGGAAACTATTCGTACCATTCTTCCATTGATCCAGGAGGGTCAATTTATGATGATAGTGGACTTAAAGGATGCATATCTGCATGTTCCTATCCAAAGAGATCATCACAAGTTCCTAAGATTTGCCTTTCTGGACAGACACTTTTAGTTTGTGGCTCTTCTTTTCGGGCTGGCCATGGCACCCAGAATTTTCACAAAGGTTCTGGGGTCTCTGCTGTCAGTTTTAAGACCACGGGGCATTGCGGCGGCGCCTTATCTGGATGATATTCTAATCCAGACGCCATCTTGCCAACAAGCAAAGTCCCATACCGACATTGTACTATCTTTCGGCCAAAAAGTCTCCCGCTTGTTAAGTATATTCTCCCTATCACCACAGGTGATAGGGAGAATATACTTAACAAGCGGGAGACTTTTTGGATTAATGAGTTAAATACCCTATGGCCCAAGGGACTCAATAGGGAATGCAACTGGACAGCATTTTGGTTAATTTATGAGATGTGTTTTCATGGAATTAAATTTATTGTGTATGACATACCTATTTCTTTGTGTTTAATATTATCTGACCAATTCCATTTATGAATATATTTAATATATATTTTTTTGAGTATCTTTTTGTTTGACTAATTTATATATGTGCTTATTGGATTTTTTTCTAATTTTCACATATAGGATGTTTTTAAATGATAGAATTAATTGTGGTCTTATGAGATCAAATTATATTTTAGTGGTTAATTGATGAATATATGTTTTTAGTAATGTGTACCATTAGTTAAAATACAATGTTTTAAGATTCACGGGACATGTATTTGAAATTGATACATGATATATTATGCACTGAATGTTACTTTTGTGTTCACTTAACCTATTGAATATATTTTGATACAATTTTGTATAATATGGTGTTTCACCACTAGATGGCATCCTTGTCATTATTTTACCACAATTATTTGGCGCCATTAGGGCTATTTAAATTTTGTTGTATTCATGTTTTGTCAAGCTTGAAAAAGGGCTGATTGTTTGCCCGAAACATAGCTGTTGTGGACCCTATTTTGCACAATAAAGGTCTTTGGATTTATTCACTAGCTGGAGGATTTGTCTTTCTTCAATGGACATGTCATCCTTGCCACCTTGGAAACTTCCATTGAGGAAGGCCCTTCTCATTCAAGGACCCTTCCTTCATCCAAATCTAGCTTCTCTGAAACTGACTGCTTGGAGATTGAACGATTAATCCTATCCAAGCGGGGTTTTTCTGATTTAGTCATAGAGACCTTAATTCAGGCGCGTAAACTTGTAACTAGAAAGATTTACCATAAGATATGGTGTAAATATCTTTATTGGTGTGAATCCAAGGGTTACTCATGGAGTAGGGTTAGGATTCCCAGAATGTTGTCTTTTCTCCAAGAAGGATTGGAGAAGGGTTTATCTGTAAGTTCCCTAAAGGGTCAGAACTCTGCCTTATCTATTTTGTTACACAAGCATCTGGCTGATGTCCCAGATGTTCAATCCTTTTTGTCAGGCCTTGGTTAGGATCAGGCCTGTGTTCAAACCAGTTACTCCTCCATGGAGTCTGAATTTAGTTCTTAAGGTTTTTCAAGGGGCTCCGTTTGAGCCTATGCATCCCTTAGATATTAAGTTGTTGTCTTGGAAAGTTTTATTTCTTGTTGCCATTTCTTCAGCTCGAAGAGTATCTGAGCTTTCGGTGTTGCAATACAATTCGCCTTACCTTATTTTTCATTCGGATAAGGTAGTTTTACGTACTACACTAGGGTTCCTTCCTAAGGTTGTTTCAGACAGGAACATAAATCAGGAGATTGTTGTTCCTTCCTTGAGTCCTAATCCTTCTTCTCAGAAGGAACGTATTATGAACAATTTGGACGTAGTCCGTGCTTTAAAGTTTTACTTACAAGCAACCAAAGACTTTCGTCAGTCTTCTTCTCTGTTTATAATTTTCTCGGAAAACGTAAGGGTCAGAAAGCTACGGCTACCTCTCTTTCTTTCTGGTTGAGGAGTATCATCTGCTTTGCATATGAGACTGCTGGACAGCAGCTTCCTGAAAGAATTACGGCTCATTCTACTAGGGCGGTTACTTCCTCATGGGCATTCAAAAATGAAGCTTCTATGGAGCAGATTTGCAAGGCTGCAACTTGGTCTTCTCTTCACACTTTTTCTAAATTTTACAAATTTGATAGCTTTGCCTCAGCTGAGGCTGTTTTTGGGAGAAAGGTTCTTCAAGCTGTGGTGCCTTCCGTTTAGGTTCCCTGTCTTGTCCCTCCCTTATCATCTGTGTACTCTAACTTTGTTATTGTATCCCACAAGTAAGGATAAGGATCCGTGGACTCATCGTGTCTTTAAAAAGAAAAGAAAATTTATGCTTACCTGATAAATTTGTTTCTTTTTAGACACGATGAGTCCACGGCCCACCCTGTTCTTTTTAAGACAGGGAGTTATTTTTTGTAAACTCAGACACCTCTGCACCTTGGCTTTTCCTTTCTCTTCCTAACTTTGGTCGAATGACTGGAGTGGGAGGGAAGGGAGGAGCTATATATAGCAGCTCTGCTGTGGTGCTCTTTGCCTCCTCCTGCTGAACAGGAGGTGTAGTTCCCACAAGTAACGATGATGATCTGTGGACTCATCGTGTCTAAAAAGAAACAAATTTATCAGGTAAGCATAAATTTTCTTTTTTGACTGACATCTGAAGAATCTTGATCTTCATTTACTTTGTGCCTTTAATGCACACTATGGGGCATATTTATCAAGCACACACTAAAAACAACATGTAACAGTGAACTGTGTGTAATGTCAACTAGTTTTCTGTAATGTTAAAGTTGCTTTGTAGGCACAAGCAAGTTTTTGTATCTGGAGATTGGCATTTGGCCCTATATTGGGCTAATGGGCACTAGACCATGCACACCCCCAGAAAATAAATACACTGCGTGTATAAATATTTCAGTAATGTTACATTTGAAGTCATATACAGCCATAACTTTTGGAATATTGACACTTTGTTTGGGCACACCCGTGTGCAGAGATGACGGTGGGTAGGTTATTTACACAAAGTTAACTGACATATGCCTAGATTACAAATGGGAACAAAAATTCAAGCATTAGGTAGAGCTAATAACAATATTGCTAAATCCATACTGCTGCCATGTTTACACTCACATTACAAATTTCTGGTTAATTTTTTTGTGTCCCATGATAATATTGTGAGCACTATTCATTGCACTAGTAAAAACAAAGTTGCACTAGCAAAATGTCTAGCAACGGCACAAAAAATGAATCTTAATATTAAAATTAAACCTTTTCCTAACTACTTTGCAAAAACCACCACAACCCAAAAATGAAAAAAAAAACCACAACTACATTACTAACCCCTAACATTACTAACAACACTATTAACTACTAAACTAACACAACCCCCATCATAAACCACCTACAGTATAAAGGCATAAACTGCCACAACCTCAATTGCAAACCCCCCAACTAATTATTTACCCATAAACTGCCACTACCTCAGTCACCCTTCACCCTTCTTGCTTCTGTAACTGATAAGACCTTTCCATTTCTTAAATCTATAATATCTTTGATGTGTTTGATTGTACAAGAACCTAAGCGTGAAACAAATGGGTGTTGATTTCTTGGTACAAAATGAGGCTTGCCCTGTAGGGGCATATATTGGGTGAGTTCTAAACCAGATTTAAAATGTTTATTTACTTGTCTGCATATCCACAATGTATCTTTTAAGAGTAGGCTATTTTTTTGTGAGGTTGTAAGTTCATTTTTCTTTGCAAATGGTAAATATGTCAGTGCTAGAGGAGCTTCCATTTTTTGTTCCAAATCTTGCCATATAACATTTCCTTTACTTATTACCCATTCTATATTATACCTCATTATATATATGTGTGTGTGTATGTATGTATGTATGTATATATATATATATATATATATATATATATATATATATATATATATATATATATATATATATATATATATATATAATTTATATATATATATATATATATATATATATACTTATATATTTTGTACTAAAGAATAAAAAAAGAACACAAAAGATTAATATATATTAACCCTTATCCAAACCTAAATAAGAAATTAATTCTGTGGTTGTTTCATACTGAAATAAAGAATGTAACAGTCAAGAATGCATTATCTAATAATGTTAATTATTGTTTTCCTTGTTTTCAGGTCTTGAACCCATTCTATGTTTTCCAACTTTTCAGTGTGTGTCTTTGGTTTGCTGAAGAATATATTGAATATTCTGTTGCAATTATATTGATGTCACTAATTTGCATAATTTTGTCCGTGTACACGCTGAGGCAGGTAAGATGCTTTACATAATAGTAAATCATGTGTATTTTAAGCTAATGGATTGTTTTGAAATTGCAGTAACAGTTTAAATTGACATGAGCCTTTATGTAAAATTATATACTACAAATTTACTTTATAGGTTAAAGGAGAATGTATCTTTAAAGGGACAGTCTACTCCAGAATTTGTATTGTTTTAAAAGATAGATAATCTCTTTATTACCCGTTCCCCAGTTTTGCATAACCAATACTGTTATATTAGTCCACTTTTTACCTCTGTGATTACCTTGTTACTAAGCCTCTGCAGACTGCCCCCTTTTCTCAGTTCTTTTGACAGACATGCATTTTAGCCAATCAGTGCTGAGTCTTAAATAACTCCACGGGAGTGAGCACAATGTTATATATATGACACACACAAACTAGCACTGTCTAACTGTCAAAACTGTCAAAATCCACTGAGTTACGAGGGAGTTCAACAGCTTAGAAATTAGCATATCAGCCTACCTAGGTTTAGCTATCCACAAAAAATACCAAGAGAGCAAAGCAAATTTGATGATAAAAGTAAATTGGAAAGTTGTTTAAAATTGCATGTTCTATTGGAATCATAAATGTTTAATTTTGACTAGATTGTCCTTTAAGTAATCTTTATAAAATATTCTAGTGCATGGGCTTTTGGGGACTACCAAAGTCTTCTCTGTTTAATATCACTGCACATTTTAAGGCTACTGTATTAAACTTCATTACAATGTTTACCTAAAATATAGCAATTTCATTATTTATACTTGTATATTTATTAGCCTGCACGCATTTATGAATATTTACTCATTCATATAGCACAAACATTTTTTTAGAGAAAGCAATTAGCTAGCCAAAGTAAGGATTACACTGCACTCCCTTCTATTATGGAAAATTAATTTTACTACTAGGTACTCATATTTAAAAAAAAATAAAAAAAATACCCTTCATCATTTAAGTCAATCATTAATTATGAGGGGCGTTCTTTGGAATATAAGTTTAACCACCACCTGTTCTACCTCCAATGAAAAATAGTCCAATAATATAATATATTAAAGGTTATTTGCTATTTCTAATAGAAATATAGGGGGCGTAGATTTGACCATACACACAATATCCCAGGCTGTCACCTGCCAAAATATTACTGCACCTATTACGTAATCGTATGAATGCATATATATGACTAAGTATTTGGTTCTTTATAAAATTCTCAAATAGAAATAAAAAGCAGTAAATGTTATATTTCACCCTGCTTCTAACACTTTACACAAATCTGCTTCCCTAATTTACAGCAATCAATAAAACTGCACAGACTAGTTGAATCTCATAATAACATCTTGGTTTCTGTGTACGGCAAACACAAAGGTGAGTTGTCTAGAGACTGAAGCCCTAAATTTGTTTGTATAACATGCCTTGACCAAGATTTTAAAATATATTAATTGCAATATTAGAAAACGTATTATATCTTATACTATTTACAGTTGGAGAAGATAATAAAATACATTATTTTACCAGATTTATAGAAATGGCTGAAAAGAGCTTTAGTAGTCAGTTATTTATATCTGTTATAATGAAGTTAAGACAATTAAAGGGACAGCTAAGTAAAAATGAAACTTCAACATTTCAAATAGAGCATGCCATTTTAAACAATTTCCCCATTTTACTTGTATTTAATTTTCTTTTTTCTTTTGGTATCCTTTGTTGAAAAGCATATATGTATAGGCTCAGGGCGCAGCAATGTACTACTTGTAGCTAGCTGCTGATTGATGGCTGCACATATATGGCTTTTGTCATTGGCTCATTATAAGTGTCCAGCTATCTCACAGTAGTGCATTGCTTCTCCTTAAACACAGGATACCAAGAGAATGAAACAAATGTAAAACAGAAGTAATTTGGAAAGTTATTTAAAACTGTATGCGTTATCTGAATCATGAAAGAAAAAATGTAATTGCCCCTTTAAATGTTAGTTAGCTCAGGGCTATATAAAGCTGCAGTGTGACGATGTGTTGGTCATTTAAATAACTCTCTGATTCCTGGAAAGTTTACATTTGCTACATTTGTAATGCGTTTTTTTGAAAGGCCATTCATTTGTTTACAGGATGCACCATGCGCAGGTGTTTGCCAATGTTTATATTAGCGGTGAAAGGTTCTCCACTTCATCGCTTTATGCAGCAACAGTGGATTCATGGTAGTTTGCAAACTTTCTAAACATGAAAGAGAATTAATAAAGGAAATAAAGTGTGTTTTCCCCCAGACTGTCTGCTAATATGCTCATTGCTCACTGGCATTTTATTTATATGAGCTTTAAAATGTATGTATTTTATTTTTGACAAAAGCAGCTATCTATTTTAAAAATTAAAAAAAAACATTATATATTTATATCCTAAGTTTGTTATGCAAACTCTCATTTTATATTCAACTTTGGTGGGGTCTTTTTGCTTCTTTTTCTAAGTCATTCCAATCCATTTGAAGTGCTACCATTTGAATTGGCTAAGCCACCAGAAGTATGTGATTAATGATTATCTAATGTTATTGGTTAAGTGAAAAAACTTGAATTCATGATGTGCCCAATAAACATTTTCATATATTTATTTTTTTTAATTTAAAATCAATATTTTTAAATACTCAAATATTTATATGGAAACATAAATGATCATTCAGATCATTTTAAGTTGTGTGCAACTTTCATTGTTTGAAAGTGTAATCTGAATTAAAGTACTGTGAAGTCCCACAAAGCCACCTATATAATGAACTACAGAATAAAAACACCTTTTTAAATGGAAAGGTTTGGGTTGAAAGGATATAGGAGTGTGCTGTGATAATGAGTCCATTGCATGCTGCCCCTTATTTTTTTCTTTTAAGAATAAGTCTTTTTTTTTTATTATATAATCTACGTCTGCTCATTAAAGGACTACAGAGAACAAAGTGTGTGAGAGATTTTACTAAGAAAATTAATTTTCAGTAAATCCAATCTAATTTTATTAAATTGATTTTAAGCACAATCATTATAAAGCAAATTTGCTAGCAGAAGTAAATTGGAAAGTTGTAAAAAAAAAAAGTGTGTTTTATCCAAAACATATAAGAAATATTTTGGAATACATGCATATATATGTTTTTAATATGGCATTCTGAATTTAAAATCTAAAATCCTTTTTATGAGTTACTTGCTTTACACAGAACAACCTAAGCTCTTGATTTATGGAAAAGGTTCAGGACTCCTCATGCAAATGTTCCTTCTTTTTATTGCTATTTAAAACAATCATTTCCACCACCATTTAATTCATGCCTAACTATAGCCTCAGTTTCATCAGTAATTATATACCAGTAACCACCATCATTAGTGTCCAACAACAAATGTTGTTTCTTTTTCTGGGAGTTTTGTTCCTGATGAAATCTGGTCATTGTCTTGTACCTAGTAAAAAAAAAAAAAGCCTAATAACAGGAAGTATAATTTGCTTTCTTCCATTCTCACTTATTCTTCAGGTGTTATTGAGGAAGAGTCCCGGCATCTGGCTCCCGGGGACATCATTGTTATAAAAAGAAACACTATTTTACCATGTGATGCTTTGCTTATTAACGGGGGATGCATTGTAAATGAGAGCATGCTTACAGGTAAATGAGACCTTTTATATAGTAGCTGCTCCTGCAGGATCCAACCTGCCCAGTGCTCTACTCATGCAGTCAATTACAAGTCCCAAATTGGAATAAAAATACACAACTTTATTAAATCATCTAAAATATCCGCAAAAACAAAGAAATACATGATGTTTCACTGCAAACACACACTTTTGCAAATGTCACAAACAAATTGAATAATATAAATAATCTCTTTGTGCTATTTCACAAAGGTTTGTATGAAAATATTACATATTGCTTAGTTTTTAGATGTGTGTGTGTGTATGTGTGTGTGTATGTATGTATATATATATATATATATATACACACATACACACACAGTGTGCATGTGTATATATTACAAAAAAGGGAAAAAAATCCAATAAACACCTCCCTAAATAAGCTGTTTTAAACAGAGTCATCTTTTATATTATAGTGTATATGTTGCGGACAAAGTCCAAAACTGGGTAATACTAGCATTACCCAGATAAAGCTGACATTACCCAAGCGGCTCTGAGTAAATCTTCCTAGAGTGCATTGAGTCACTGCATTAAACATATATATATATACGATGCACTGTAATTCACACATCTTCACTATCTTTTTTGCCTTCGCCAGGGTTCACTTGGGGTGGATGCCAGAGGATCGTTGGGGTACCTTACTACAACTCCCTAGGCAGAGGCAAAAAAAATAGTTTAGATGGGGGAATTACATTACTTTGGGCTTTACCCAGAGCCGCTTGGGTAATGTCAGCTTTACCTGAGTAATCCTCAAACTTCCCTGATTTCAGACTTTACACATAACATATACATTATATACTGTAATACCATACTTGGTTTCTGAAATCATCTAAAATTTGTTTTATGCAATAATCTAAAATGTGTTTAGAATGCTAATAGTTATACTGTTTAGTGACTAATTTGTTTTTCTATATATGTATTAAATATTAAATACCCTGTCAACTCTACAAATCAATAGAATAAATAAAACAATGGGAGCTGGCATCACTTATTGCTATGATCATTTGCAATACAATGGGGGAATTACAGCAGAAGAGCATACTTAAAAGTTCAAAATTTAATTTTTGTTTTCTGTCATATTCATCAAATTTCATTTTTTATTGAAAAGGTGAAAGTATTCCTGTTACTAAGACTCCCCTGCCAAAATCAGATGATACTGAGCCATGGAAGGTTCATAGTGTAAATGACTACAAGCGACACATTCTTTTCTGTGGGACTGAAGTCATCCAGAGCAGAGCTTCCGACCAAAACCTAGTTAAAGCTGTTGTAATGAGAACAGGTGATTGTTTAATTCCATAATGGTTTAAAATTGAAGAACAACATTCAGAGGCTCAACCTCATTTATAATTTTAAGTACTATAAAAATGTTTGATTCACATTGATGCATCTGATACTCATCTTGTTGTGTAATATACAATGTATTCTAAACATAAATCCATTTAATTAACAAGAGAGGTTGTTTCTTTCATTTTTGCTTGAGTAAGAATTATAGGTTAGTCTGAAAGTCAAGTATATTTAAAAAATGACAGCTGAGGATGTTTAGTTACTATTCTTTAACTATATAAGTTAAAGGGATAGTCTACTTGAAAATGTTTGTTTAAAAAGATAGGTAATCCCTTTATTTACCATTCCTGGGTTTTGCTTAACCAACACTGTTATATTAATGCACTTTTTACCTCTGTGATTACATTGTATCTAAGACTCTGCAGACTGCCCTCTTCTCTCAGTTCTTTTGACAGACTTGCATTTTAGCCAAACAGTGCTGACTCATAAATAACTCCAGGTGAGATAAGAGGTGGCCTTCAAGGGCTTAGAAATTAGCATATAAGTCTACCTAGGTTTAGCTTTAAAAAAAGAATAACAAGAGAACAAAGCAAAAGTGACGATAAAAGTAAATTGGAAAGTTGACATGCCCTATCTGAATCATGAAAGTTTAATTTTGATTAGACTGTCCCTTTAAAACAACATAGATTGTATTATTATTTACAAAGTATACATATATATATATATATATATATATATATATATATATATATATATATATATATATATATATATATATATATATATATATATATATATAAAAAGAGTAAAAATAATCCAGAAACATACATTTTGGTACGTTTAAGGTTATTATAATTTCTATATATTCCTGCACATACTGTTAAAATACATTATATAAGCCTAAATGAATTTAACACATTTGTTACATTTGGTCCTATTACTTTATATGTTCTCCTTCTTTTAAGGTTTTAATACAGCGAAAGGTGATTTGGTTCGATCCATTCTTTACCCGAAGCCTGTGAATTATAAACTGTACAGAGATGCTTTGATATTCCTCTGCAGCCTTATTGGACTTTCACTCATAGGAATGATCTATGCTGTCTGTGTGTTTGCTATAGATGGGGTATGTTGACCTGTAAACTTTATATTTCATACTGAAAATGAAAGTATCTTATTAGATACTGGCATTTAGGCTATAAAACAAGTCTTCGTCTTCCTTGTTTCTAATATCCAATTGTTTGTATGAGTGTGTGTAGCTATTTTGTGCATTGGACTTATTTTAGCAATCTATGTGGTTGATTTTGAAAACCTAAATGCGAGTTTAACTTGAGTCTTACTTTCCGAGTTAGCTAAAGGGTTTCCCACAATATTAATTATCAAAAAATTCTTTTGATTATAACTTTGATATTCTTTTATGATTAAGAAAATACACTAAGAACAGAAAACCTAGGAAGCTATTCAGAAAGTTTGTATTGTGAAAGTGGTTTATTTCTATTGACAGTAAAGGGATATGAAAACGTGATTCTTTCGTAAAAACAGATATGTTAAATCAAAGTAAATATAAAAAGATTGTGTAAAATAAAACAAAGTTCTTGTTTTCTTGCAAAATAAACACTTACCGCTAGATTTAGAGTTTTGACGGTAAAAACCCGCATAGCTAACGCTGCTTTTTTTTCCCAACGCACCCTTCCAACAACGCTAGTATTTAGAGTTGTCTGAAGGCTGCGTTAGGCTCAAAAAAGGGTGCGTTAGGCTCAAAAAAGGGTGCGTTGAGCATAATTTAGCTCCACTTCAACCCTCAATACCAGTGTTGCTTACGGTAGCGGTAAACTGGGAAAACGTGCTCGTGCACGATATCCCCATAGGAAACAATGGGGCTGAGCTGGCTGAAAAAAACCTAACACCTGCAAAAAAGCAGCGTTCAGCTCCTAACGCAGCCCCATTGTTTCCTATGGGGAAACACTCTCTAAGTCTGCACCTAACACCCTAACATGAACCCCTAGTCTAAACACCCCTAACCTTACACTTATTAACCCCTAATCTGCTGCCCCCGCTATCGCTGACACCTGCATTATACTATTAACCCCTAATATGCCGCTCCGGACACCGCCGCAAACTACATTATACCTATGAACCCCTAATCTGCTGCCCCTATCACCGCCGACCCCTATATTATATTTATTAACCCCTAATCTGCCCCCCAATGTCGCCGCTACCTTACCTACACTTATTAACCCATAATCTGCTGACCAGACATCGCCGCCACTATAATAAATGTATTAACCCCTAAACCGCCGCACTCCCGCATCGCAAACACTATAATAAATAGTATTAACTCCTAATCTGCCCTCCCTAACATCGCCGCAACCTACCAACAATTATTAACCGCTAATCTCCCGCCTTCAACGTGGCAGCTACTATAATACATTTATTAACGCCTAAACCTAAGTCTAACCGTAACACCCCCCAAACAAAAATATAATTTAAATTAAACAAAATAATATTCCTATTAATAACTAAATTAATCCTATTTAAAACTAAATACTTACCTATCAAATAAACCCTAATATAGCTACAATATAACTAATAGTTACATTGTAGCTATTTTAGGATTTATATTTATTTTACAGGCAACTTTGTATTTATTTTAACTAGGTACAATAGCTATTAAATAATAACTATTTAATAGCTACCTAGTTAAAATAAATACAAAATTACCTGTAAAATAAATCCTAACCTAAGTTACAAATACACCTAACACTACACTATCATTAAATTAATTAAATAAATTACCTACAATTACCTGGGGATGCCCTAAGGTAAATCAATTTTGGATGAAGGTAGAAAAAGATTCAGCTAACACGAGACTCTATTCTTTTTTTAAGATCCCACGTCGCTTGGGATAAGGATGTTGATTTTATACTAGTAGCATTAATAATTATTAGAACACTTCTCTTTAAATATTGGATTTCTTGTAAGACACCCACTATCCCAGAAGTGAGGAAAGCATTATTAGATTCATCAATTAAGGCAGCGTATGAATCAAAATTGGGGGGGCCCTCAGGAGAGAAATTCTGTAGAAGGTTGAGGGTTTTCGTCGGCCTTCAGGGAAATGACTTCGTACAATATATAGAACAAATCATTAACACTAAACTAGATTGGGGGGGTTGGGGGACGTGGTGGGGGGGCGAGAGGAGAGAGGGAATATTTTTTATTTTTCTCACTACCCATTTTTTTTTTTTTTTTGAGTTGTCCGGGAAAGGGTTTTGGCTATTTGGCTTTTGTCCCTTCTTATACATTTCTATTTTATGCTGTAATCTCCATGTATGGAGAAATGTGTGTTTTTGTACAATAAACATTTAATAAAAAAAATAAAAAAATAAAATAAAAAAATAAAAAATTACCTACAATTACCTAAAAATAAAATACAATAAAATAAACTATTCTATAATACAACCCTCCCACTAAATTACAAAAAATAAAAAAGAATTACAAGAAGTTTAAACTAATTACACCTAATCTAAGCCTCCTAATAAAATAAAAAAGCCCCCCAAAATAAAAAAATTCCCTACCCTATTCTAAAATACAAAAGTAATCAGCTCTTTTACCAGCCCTTAAAAGGGTTTTTTGCGGGGCATTGCCCCAAAGTAATCAGCTCTTTTACCTGAAAATAAAAATACAATACACCCCCCAACATTACAACCCACCACCCACATACCCCTACTATAACCCACCCAAACCCCCCTTAAATAAACCTATCGCTAACCCCCTGAAGATCATCCTACCTTGAGTCGTCTTCACTCAGCCGAGCCGAATTCTTCATCCAAGGTGCGCAGAGGAAGTCCTTCATCCAGTAGAAGTCTTCATCCAAGCGGGGCAAGAAGAGGTCCTCCATCCGGTAGAAGTGATCCAATCAGCCAATCGTATTGAACTCGCATTCTATTGGCTGATCGGAACAGCCAATAGAATGAGAGTTCAATACGATTGGCTGATTGGATCAGCCAATCGGATTGAACTTCAATCTGATTGGCTGATTGCATCAGCCAATCAGATTTTTTTGTACCTTAATTCCGATTGGCTGATAGAATTCTATCAGCCAATCGGAATTGAAGGGACGCCATCTTGGATGACGTCCCTTAAAGGAACCTTCGTCGTTAGTCCGTCGGTTGAAGAGGATGGCTGCGCGTCGGCTCCGTTGAAGATGGCTCCGCTCCGGATGGATGCAGATTGAAGACGCCGCGTGGATGAACACTTCTACCAGATGGAGGACCTCTTCTTGCCCCGCTTGGATTTAGACTTCTACCGGATGAAGGACCTCCTCTGCGCACCTTGGATGAAGAATTCGGCTTGGCTGAGTGAAGACGACTCAAGGCAGGATGATCTTCACGGGGTTAGCAATAGGTTTATTTAAGGGGGCTTTGGGTGGGTTAGAGTAGGAGTATGTGGGTGGTGGGTTGTAATGTTGGGGGAGTATTGTATTTTTATTTTCAGGTAAAAGAGCTGATTACTTTGGGGCAATGCCCCGCAAAAAGCCCTTTTAAGGGCTGGTAAAAGAGCTGATTACTTTTGTATTTTAGAATAGGGTAGGGAATTTTTATTTTGGGGGGCTTTTTTATTTTATTAGGGGGCTTAGATTAGGTGTAATTAGTGTAAAGCAGTTAACTGCTTGTTATTTTTTGTAATTTAGTGGGGTTTTTTTTGTATTATAGAATAGTTTATTTTATTGTATTTTATTTTAGGTAATTGTAGGTAATTTATTTAATTAATTTAATGATAGTGTAGTGTTAGGTGTATTTGTAACTTAGGTTAGGATTTATTTTACAGGTAATTTTGTATTTATTTTAACTAGGTAGCTATTAAATAGTTATTAACTATTTAATAGCTATTGTACCTAGTTAAAATAAATACCAAGTTGCCTGTAAAATAAATATAAATCCTAAAATAGCTACAATGTAATTATTAGTTATATTGTAGCTATATTAGGGTTTATTTGATAGGTAAGTATTTAGTTTTAAATAGGATTAATTTAGTTAATTTTAGGAATATTTTTTCTTTTAATTTAAATTATATTTATGTTAGGGGGGTGTTAGGGGTAGGGTTAGAGTTAGGTTTAGGGGTTAATAACTTTATGATAGTAGCGGCGACGGTGCAGGCGGGAGATTAGGGGTTAATAATTGTAGGTAGGTGGCGGCGATGTTAGGGAGGGCAGATTAGGGGTTTGCGAGGTGGGAGTGCGGCGGTTTAGGGATTAATACATTTATTATAGTGGCGGCGAGATCCGGTCAGCAGATTAGCTGTTGATAAGTGTAGTTAGGTAGCAACGATGTTGGGGGGGGGGGGGGCAGATTAGGGGGTAATAAATATAATATAGGGGTCGGTGATGTTAGGGGCAGCAGATTAGGGGTTCATAGGTATAATGTAGGTGGCGGCGGTGTCCGGTCGGCAGATTAGGGGTTAAAAAAAATTAGGGGTTAAAAAAAATTATTACAGTGGCGGCGATGTGGGGAGGCCTCGGTTTAGGGGTACATAGGTAGTTTATGGGTGTTAGTATACTTTAGAGCACAGTAGTTAAGAGCTTTATATTCACGCGTTAGCCCATAAAGCTCTTAACTACTGACTTTTTTTGTCGGCATGAGTCTTGTCGGTAGAGGCTCTACCGCTCACTTCTCCCAAGACTCCAAATACCGGCGTTAGGCAGATCCCATTGAAAACATAGGATACGCAATTGGCGTAAGGGGATCTGCGGTAGCCTGGAATCGCGGTAGGGAAGTGAGCGGTAGACCCTTTCCTGCCTGACTCTAAATACCAGCGGGCGGTAAAAAGCAGCGTTAGGACCCCTTAACGCTGCTTTTGATGGCTAACGCAGAACTCTAAATCTAGGTGTTAGAATTTCTCATTGTAGCCACTGACCTCAGGAAGATGTTTTTTTTTAACTTAAGTTACATTCTGCCTTTTCTCAGCATGAGCAAAGCAGACTTACTGTCTCTCTAGTATTATTCGAATAGTAAACCAACTCAAGTTACTCTAGAAGTTTTATTACTTCAAGCTAGATAAGCCTTCCTGTTTATACCCCAGCCTCCTTGTAGGGCTGTGACAGGAATCAATGGACACTGCACAAATGAAGTTAAAAAATAAATAAAAGGTAAAATCATTTAAAATGATAAATTATACATAATGCAAGGATTTCTATTAAGTTAAACCCACTGCTTAGTGTTTTCTTATTACAACAATAAAGCAGACAGTTTAATATTCCTTTAACAAATGCTTCCTAACAGGTTCTTGTTTATTTTTTCATTGTGTATTACTGTACAAGCTATTGATTTTGTTCCCACAATGTTAGAAATGCCCTTTAAATTTACTATGGTAAATAGTGCAGTGCATTTTAAACAATTTAGCCTTTAAAAACTAAAAATGTTAGTCTATAAAATCGTGCTACCCCCTACAATAAACTTTTGGTATCATTTTGCATGTTATCTTTTTATTAGCAAGAAGCCGGAGAAGTTGTGAAAAAGGCCCTTGATGTTATCACCATTGCAGTTCCACCTGCCCTACCTGCAGCTCTCACAGCAGGAATAATTTATGCACAAAAAAGACTTGAAAATGCTGGAATCTTCTGCATCAGTCCCCAAAGGATCAACCTATGTGGAACTCTAAACCTTTTCTGCTTTGATAAGGTAAGTCACTTGGTTCAAGCAAAAATAGTTTTTCTAAATAAGTGTTTAATACAACTTAAGGGTTAATGGAAAGGCATCAAAGTTTGAAGATTATTCGCTAATGTGTAGTTAACCCTGTACAGATCCAAGGATGCTTAGTAGTTAAAATTAGTCAATTGTATTTCATGTATTAAAAGTAATAATTCCAAGTGGTAAATACACTCACAGTCACATCTCGCTGTGCCCCAGCCAGCATGCCATCTGAAGCGTTTCGCTTGCTGCTTTCTCAAAGATAGCTATCTGCAAGCAAACACTGATTGCATTTAAATCCCCTGGTCGTGCAATGGTCACTCGAGAACCGGACGTGACGTGTCCACCTTTTTGAATCAGGCAAAATAGGTGGATTTAGACAGATACCACTAAAACACAGCCCCTCCTGTCTGGGAGAACAAGCACAAAAAATGCGGACACGTCGCTTACGGTTCTCGAGTGAACAGTATGTAACCAGGGGATTTAAATGCAATCGATGCTATCTTTGAGAAAGCAGCAAGTGAAATGCGTCAGATGGCATGCTGGCTGGGGCACAGCGCAATATGACTGTGAGTGTATTTACCAGTTGGAATTATTACTTTTAATACATGAAATATGATTTACAAATTTTAACTACAAAGTATCCTCAGATCTGTACTTTGATGCTTTGATATTGCTCAGGACCTACTATTTGCAAATACTTGCCATTTTTTTGTGGCTTGGGATTGGGCCACTGAAGATATGTTCAGTGAAACAGTATTTTATGGGTTATTTTACCTAGTAATTAAGGGTTAATGGCCCTTGTATTGATGTTTTATCACATTTTATTGCCACCTTCCTTATGCAAGTCTTATTATTTCTTCAGATAACTTCCAATTAAGGGCTAGATTACAAGTGGAGCGCTAATTTATTGCATGCCCGTTTACAGGCGTGCGATAAATAACCAACCATTACAAGATTAGATCTCTTGGTAATTCTCAAAAAGTGCCCCAATTTCCCCCCCAAAAATGTGTTATTTTTAATAAAAAATGAATTGTAGCATTTATTTTTTAATTAAAATGACTGCACTAAGCAGTTTTTAGGAGTTAAATTGAGCAGGTGTGGGGTGTTAAACAAAATAAATGGCACTGAAAAGTGCCTTTACATTGCGGTCTATGGGGACAGTGTGTTCTCTCTAAATATAAATTTATATGCTTATATACATATATATTTGTGTTAATATGTGTATATACACATATTAACACATGAATATATATGTATAAAAAAAAGAGCTGATTGCCCTTTTCATGGCATGGCAAAAGAGCTAAATGCCCTTTTAAGGGCAATGGTTAGCTTAGGTTTATTTAGATAGGTTTTTATTTGGGGGGTTTGGTTGGGTGGGTGTGGGTTTTACTGTTGAGGGTGATTGTATTTTTTTTTACAGGTAAAAGAGCTGATTTCTTTGGGGTAATGCCCCGCAAAAGGCCCTTTTAAGGGCTATTGGCAGTTTAGTGTAGGCTAGGGTTTTTTTTTTTATTTTGTGGGGACTTTTTTATTTTAATAGGGCTATTAGATTAGGAGTAATTCGTTTTTATTTTTGATAATTTAGTTTTTTATTTTTTGTAATTTACATAATTGTATTTTAATTTAATGTATTTTATTTTATTGTAATGTTTTATTTTACAGGTAACTTTGTATTTATTTTAACTAGGTAGTTAGTAAATAGTTAATATCTATTTACTAACTAGTCTACCTAGTTAAAATAAATACAAACTTACCTGTGAAATAAAAATAAAACCTTAGCTAGCTACAATGTAACTATAAGTTATATTGTAGCTAGCTTAGGTTTTATTTTACAGGTAAGTATGTATTTAGTTTTAAATAGGTTATTTAGGTAATAATTGTAAGTTTTATTTAGATTTATTTTAATTATATTTAAGTTAGGGGGGTTAGGGCTAGACTTAGGGTTACATTAGGGTTAGGTTTATGCTTAGGGTTAGGGTTACATTAGGGTTAGGTTTAGGGGTTAATATATTTATTTAGTGTTAGTGATGTGGGAAGCCAGAGGTTTAGGGGTTGATAACGTTAGTATAGTAGCGGCGACATTGAGGGCGGCAGATTGGGGTTAATAACTGTAATGAAGGTGGCGGTGATATCGGGAGCGGCAGATAAGGGGTTAATATTTTTGTTTAGGTGGCAGTGATGTTAGAGGTGGCAGATTAGGGGTTAATAACATTATGTAGATTGCGGCGATGTTAGGGGCAGCAGATTAGGGGTGTTTAGACATGGTTTTTATGTTAGGGTGTTAGGTTTAAACATAACTTTTTCTTTCCCCATAGACATCAATGGGGCTGCATTGCGGATCTTTTGTTTTGCGATCGCAGGTGTTAGGCTTTTTTTTTTAGCAGACTCTCCCCATTCATGTCTATGGGAAATCATGCACGAGCACGTCAAAACACTGCTTGTATTTGGGGGAGTTTTGGAGCTCAACGCAACCATATCGCCCGCGCAAGCCAGGTTTTACAAAACCTGTAATAGCAGCGCTAAAGGAAGGTTAAATATAGCCGCTTTTGTGCTGAACGTTAATTTCCCTATAGTGCTCAAAACTCGTAATCTAGCTATATGTTAATAATCCTTTTCAATCTGGATTTTAACATTTTTGCTTTTGAGGTTTTTTCCTATTCAATATACTATCTGTATTATATTCTAGAAAATGGTTATTCTGATTCCCTCTTGGGACTGTACTACTATTTATATGGATATTGGTACTTGTTTTCAGGATTCTTTAGAATTTGAATATAACCTTAGTAGAGCATATTCACGTACTGTTTATATTTTAAGATCAGCTTTATCTGTGGATGACATTACTCTTCTCTCATCCTTTGTTGAACAGTTAGCATAAGCAGTTTTCAGATACTTTCAGATTAAGTATATAACTCTGTTTATTTACTTTAGATGTATTCATTTAATTATGTTTACTATATCTATTATTATCATTTCAAATATATTTTATTATCTCTCTTGTTAGGATAATAATTTGTTTGATTTCTATTATCTCCACTATTTCTGGAGGTTTAGAGTTTTTTTCTGCCCTACTTTTTGTCCGGTGATGTAGATCAGTTGGTGAATGTTCTGACTACAAATGCTTGTTCTAGTCCCAAGGGTCATAGATTAATTTCCCGGCAGGGTTAGTACAGCCCTTTGGCCTTTGAGGTCAATTTATTGTATACCATTTATTTGGGTAATAATAACTACTGTTTTTATCAGCTGCTAATTTGGTTTACTCCGAGTGTAAGCACTGAACAAGCTTTTTTTTGTTTCCTTCTGGGAGAAAAACGCTATATAATTACTAGTTATTAGACTGCATGAAGGTGCGGTTCTCAAACCAGTCCTTCTGGTGGGGGGCAGATTAAATTGTTTTTGGATGAACCCAGTCTAAATTCTATATTATTCTTAGGGTTTGAATAGATTTTTAGAATGACCTCCTATTCTTTTTCTCAAAGAAGAAAGGTTTATTCAGTCCAATCTTGGATCTGAAGACTTTTATATTGTTTTGTTAGAGTCTCCACTTTTCAGTTGGCGATTATAAGGACTATTATGCCTTTTTGTTAAGGCCATTTCATGTCCACTCCATTTTTTAGGATGTTTATCCTAATATTTTATTTCATTCAGCTCACTTGTGGATTCTGAGATTTTATTTGTAAGCTTTACCAATTTGTCCCTTTTCCATTGGGTTTAGTGCCAGCATTATGAATCTTTTCAAGGTTCTTGGTGCCCTTCTTTCTGTCTTCAGACAGTAGGGTATTGTGGTGCTTCCTTATTTGGATGGTATCTTGGTATTAGCTTAAACTTTTCTTTTATTAAAGCCAGACAGATAGCTCAGCATGCTAATGCACTGTGATTGAGCTCTATAGCAACCTGAGGGTTGCAGGTTCGATTCCCGGGAAGGTACATTCAGTCTTTCATCCTTTCGAGGTTGTTTAATTGAGCAGTGTCTTGAGTCCCTTAAGGGTGATTAGACGCACTTTACAAGTACCCAATACATACATATGAAAGAGCAGTATTTAAATATATGGGATTTTATTTTTGTCGAATCCCTCATGAATCAACTAAGTTTTGTTTCTTCAAGACATGGTTAGAGGATTTAATTTACCTAAGAGTTTCGTGATTTCTCAGACAAGGGTCACCTCTTTTTGGGTTTCTAGATAGATTTTGTGTTCATGTCTTTGTCTTTATCGGACAAAAGTTATAAGTTAAGTTAAAAATTATAAGTGGCGTTAACTTGTCTAACTTACAGTCTAAAACATTTCTTTCAGTGGCTATGTGCTTGGAAGTTTTTAGGTCTCATAACTGCAGCATCGGGCATGGTTCCCTTTCCTCGTTTTTCATCTGAGGTCTCTTTTTGATTTGCATACTGAATCAATGAACAGGGTTTGTTTTTAAATATCACAGTTGATATTTTTAAATCCTAACACTCTACTCTCCCTGTTTTGGTGATTAGTCTATCATCATTTTATTCAGGGGGCCTGCTTTTGTTCATCCTTCCTGGACTGTATTCTTAATGGATGCAAGTCTTACAGGTTGGGGAGCTGTCTGAGTGTCTTTTGACAGCACAAGGGGTTTGGAAACTTCAAGAGGCAAGGTTTCCAATCGATATTTTGGAACTCTGTGTTATTTTTCAGATCTCTTTCATGCTTGGCCTCTCTTATGGGATAACTTTATCATTTTTTGCTTTCAGACATACAATATCACAACTGTGGTATATGTCAATCAACAATAGGGACTTGTAGTTCCTTAGCAATTAAGAAGTATCTTGAATATGTTCTTAGATGGAATTCATCTCCTGTCTACTTTCTACAATTTTAGACATTTGGGAGGTGGATTATCTCAGCCGTCAGTCTTTACAAACCCGGGAGAGTGGTGTCTCTATACAGATGTGTTTTCTCAATTTCCCAGGTACCTTTTCAGGTCCAGGGATCCTAAGGTGGAGATGATGGATGCATTAGTAGTGTCATGGTTTTGCAACCTGACTACATATTTCCGCCTTTGTTTTTTATTCCAAAGGTGATTTCCAAGATCATATTGGAACAGTTTCATGTTTTTCTGATAGCATCAGCATGGCCTCACAGGTTTGGTATGTGGATCTTGTTCAGATGTCCATTTGCCATCCTTGGCCACTTACTCTTTGGCCAGCCCTCTTGTTTTAGGGGCTATTTTTCCATCGGGATCTCAAATTACTAATTTCGGGGTATATAAATTGATTAGTGTTTAGTTATAGAAGTTTCTATTTTTTAGCAATATGTTGCAGGCTTATAAGTCTGTTTCAAGGAAACATGTATTATCAGGTTTGGAAAACCTATATTGTTCTTCTCATAAATTCTCTTGGTATTCTTTTAGAATTCCTAGGATTTTACAATTTTTTAGGATGGTTTGGAGAAGTTTGTCTGCAAATTTTAACTTCCTAATATTCACTGTTTTGTTCAGGGTTTGGTTGGTATCAAGCCTGTTCATTTATTCATTTCTCATTTATGGAGTCTTATTTGGTTTAAAGATTTTGTAGGTTCTTTTCTTTTGAGCCTATATTTTCTTTGAAGATTATCTACTTTCTTGGAAAGTGTTGTTTCTTTTGACTATCTCTTCTGCTACAAGAGTTTCTGATTTATCAGCTCTCTCTCGTGTGTCTCCTTATCTGTTTTTTTTCATTTAGATAAGTTGTTTTTGTGGACTTCTTTTTTTCCTAAGGTTGTGAATTTGAACAACATTAGTAGAGAAATTGTTGTCCCTTCTTTGTATCCTAATCCTAAAGAATTATTTGATAGTTCTTTACATCCTTTGAATGTGGTAAATACTTTATAATTCTATATCGTGGTTACTAGGATTTCAGAAGACTTCTAGTCTATATGCTGTTTTTCCGGTTCCAGAAAAGGTTAGGAAGTCTCTGCCATTTCTTTGGCATCTTGATTAAAGCTTTTGTTTTTCAAAGCTTATTTCGAGGCAGGACAGGCTCCGCCTCAGAGTTTTACAGCTCATTCTACTAGGCTTAGTCGCCTTTTCTTGGGCTTTTTCAGGTTGAAGCTTAGGTTGATCAAATTTGCAAATCAGTAATTTGGTCTTCTTTGCTTACTTTTATTGTTTTTACCATTTTGATGTATTTGCTTCTTCTGAAGCAGTCTTTGGTAGAAAAAGTTCTTCAGGCAGCTGTTTCAGTTTGATTCTACTGCTTTTGATTTAAGTTTTTTTGAGAAAAACTTAATTATTATGTGGGTTTCATTTCTCAGCAGAAATAGCTGTTGTTATTTTATCCCTCCCTCTCTAGTGACTCTTCTGTGGACTTCAACATCTTAGGTATTTCTACCCATACGTCACTAGCTCATGGACTCTTGCCAATTACATGAAAGAAAACATAATTTATGTAAGAACTTACCTGATAAATTAATTTCTTTCATATTGGCAAGAGTCCATGAGGCCCACCCTTTTTATGGTGGTTATGATTTTTGTATAAAAGCACAATTATTTGTCCACTTCCTCTTTTTGTATGCTTTTCTACTCCTTATTTTATCACCCCACTACTTGGCTATTCGTTAAACTGAATTGTGGGTGTGGTGAGGGGTGTATTTATAGGCATTTTGAGGTTTGGGAAACTTTGCCCCTCCTGGTAGGATTGTATATCCCATACGTCACTAGCTCATGGACTCTTGCCAATATGAAAGAAATTAATTTATCAGGTAAGTTCTTACATAAATTATGTTTTTTCCTATGCAGTCAAAAAATCCTGGATGTGCCCAAGGTGAGAATATCATCATGTTTTTTTTTAAATTTTTTACTTTATAACCATTTACATGATGGCTCTTTTCTGTACAGTATACATTCTGAAAATGTTGCTTGCTTATTTGATAACTATATGTAATCATGAAACTTTTGCTACATCCACTAGCTATTACCATGAACAAAATCACATGACTGTATGTTAGGTTTGGTCTACTCATGTGTTTCAGTGTACTGTTAATAAAATCTGTATGGAAACCATGTAAAAACTGTTAGAATTTATGGTACATAAAACACATTTAAACACCAATCAGCAAGCGCTACCCACGTCCGGCTCCTAAACTTACATTCATGCATTTTCAAATAAAGATAAGAAGACAACAAAGCCAAATTGATAATAGGAGTAAATTAGAAAGTTGTTTAAAATTGCATGCTCTGTCTAAATCATTAGTTTAATTTAATAATGCACACAGTAGAAATAATAATAATAAAATAACAATACAGATGCAGAAAATACACTGAAAGTCAAACTTATAAGTACAAAATTCTTATTGTAAAATGAGTTGTCCAAGCTCTGCTAGAGGGCGCAGGGCCGCCATCAGGGGGTGACAGGGGTGACTCCTGTCAGGGGCCCAATGGGCCAGGGGGGCCCCATGAGGCAAGAACTAAAAAAACAAAAAACAAAAATATATTTTTTTTAATTTTATTTTACATTTTGGCAGCCACCAGTAGGTACTATAGCAGAGTGCTAATTGAGCATGGGAATTGTTATTACAAGGAGTAAAGTATTTGCATTTGAGAGGATTTCTGAGTGTGCACTAAACCACTATGCACATACACATTGTCTGTTCCTTTTTAGGACATTTTGGCCGTACTACTGATTATTCACATCTTTCTACAGACTTTGAGACTAACAAGACCTTTCCGGAAGTCACCAATCTACCATTTAACCTTTAAATTATTGTTTAGGCAGTTCAGGGCCCTTCCTTTCAGCCACTGCATGCTGTTGTCATCATTTAGTTGGCATCTTCCTTTGCAAAAATATAATCAGAACTCCATATTTTGTTTTCTAAATCTCCTCATTTTTTCACAAAACTGTAATTTACCTCATTACTTGTCAGGTCAATGTAAACAAGTGCTGAGTGTCTGTGTCTGAGTGTGTTTCTTTGCGTGCCTGCTAGAGTGTCTATATGTGAATCCTTATGTGTGAGTGTGTGTGTGTTTCAGTGTATGAGTGTGTCTGTGTGTTTGTATGTTACTACCTTTACAACAATTCCAATTTAAATAGACACTTAAGAATAAAGTGCATATACGTTTTAGTCACTTGGTCAAAAATTGCACATGTCAAAGGGGGGGGGGGGCCCTGATCAATGGTTAAGTCAGGGGCCCCAAAATTTCTAGTGGCGGCCCTGAGAGGGCGGAACAGGGCCATAGTGGAGAAACCTTTTTTTGAGATCTCTGTAGTTTCTCTAAACATTTCCGCCTACAGATCTCACTGTTTTAGCTCAAAATGAAAGGTTTTGATATTGTGTCAACATAATAAAAATGCATGCATTTGAAAAAAGAGATGATCTTAATATACGCTGAAAACAGGGTAATTTGATTTGTTTTGGCTGCAGTATTTATTTTGAAAGTGTGCCCCCTGTTTCATTTTCCAGCGAATCATACAGATTTATGTTGCAGTGGTTTCTGGAGGATCTAGAAAGGATGTGAAGCTAACATGTAAAATAAGGTCTATTCTAGAATTATTTAATTTTGTGGATTCAATTAGATAAGATGCTGCCAAGGAGATCAAATTATTTGCTTTTCATATGCAACTTAGCAATATTTGCCAGCTTAGTAGTCCGTTTTGAGAGTCTAGAAGACAGCCTCGCTAATCTTCTATTAATTATCAAGAAGAGTATCAGTGGCACACAGGCTTTGATCTAACTAAGTAACTATTTCATTATGGAATTTACAGTGCTTTTCATAACGCTCATATTGATTTACTGTTCCTTGGAAAAATTTCTTAGTATCCTTAGTTTAAAAAAAAGCAATGGTTTCCACAGCATCTCTAATAAATTCTGCAAACTGTATCTAGGACTAGTGCACATGACTGGGATGTCAGATGTTGTTGACACACCTTTGTTTTGCCACCACAAAAAAATATTAAAATTACATTGAAATATGTCTAGTATTGTTTTATATGCATTTAAGTATACTATTTTCTATTACCCTTTGTAAAACATTTTGAGATATTTGTATTTAATTTGACATAACTTATAAATAGGGACTCTAACTTGACAATAAGACTCTTGGGGGATGTGTATCAAAGCGTCAACTATATTGCATTTGCGGGTGTCAATATGCTCGTCTAACATCGCCAAACATCGCACCTGCGGATATCAATTTGATCTCCATATTATTAAAAAAAGCCGTCAAAAGCACACGCACCAAGTACAGGGCAATGAGTATCGGACTGCTGTTAACTAACAATTATCGATGACGCTGCTATTCATGTTTTCCCCAACTTTTTTTATACCAACTAAACTGCTGCAAAGTACACTAACACCCATAAACTACCTATTAACCCTTAAACCGCCGACCCCTCCCGCATCGCCTTCACTGTAATAAAACTTATAACCCCTAATCTGCCGCTCCCGACATCACCACCACTAATATAAATATTAACCCCTATTCCACCACTACCCGACATCGCCGCCACTAAATAAACTTATTAACCCCTAAACCTCTGGCCTCCCACATCACCACCACTAACTAAACCTATTAACCTCTAAACTGTCATCCCCCCATATTGCAACATCCTAAATTAAGCTATTAACCCCTAAACCTAACAACCCCCTAACTTTAAATTAAAATTACAACATCCCTATCTTAATATAAATTAAAATTTACCTGAAGAATTAAAATAAACTATTTTTAAACTATTAATTAACCTACCCTAGCTTTTATACTACAATTACATTAAACTATCAATTAAATAAACTAAATTACATATTAAAAAACCTAACCCTACTAAAATTATTTAAATATACAATTAAACTTTATTAAAAATACTAAATCACACGATTTTGATAGGGCTATTAGATTAGGTGTAATTGTTTTACATAATTTAGTGTTTGTTTGTTTGTTTGTTTTTTTGGTAATTTAGTGGGGTGTTTTTTTGTACTTTCGGACTTTGTAATAATGTTTAATTGTAGATTTAAATAATTTTAGTAGGGTTAGGTTTTTTTAATATATATAAAGACAAAAAGAAAAGGACGTCAGCACCCATTTATTTATCAAAAATATATCCTTTATTTCATAGTAACTTTGAAGACAAAACAGCAACGTTTCGGATCTATCTGATCCAGGACGTTAGCACCCACTTATTTATCAAAAATATATCCTTTATTTCATAGTAACTTTGAAGACAAAACAGCAACGTTTCGGATCTATTTGATCCTTAGTCATGGACTAAGGATCAGATAGATCCGAAACGTTGCTGTTTTGTCTTCAAAGTTACTATGAAATAAAGGATATATTTTTGATAAATAAGTGGGTGCTAACGTCCTTCTCTTTTTGCCTTACATTAGGGGTGTGCAGGATCCCCTGACGTT
Organism: Bombina bombina; assembly: GCF_027579735.1. Lineage (NCBI taxonomy): Eukaryota > Metazoa > Chordata > Amphibia > Anura > Bombinatoridae > Bombina > Bombina bombina. The sequence goes on from NC_069502.1 coordinate 413,087,333, forward strand.
CGTGCACCCCACAAAGCAAAGAAAAGAAAAGAAAAGAAAACTGATTTTCCATCTATTTGGTAACTGTGCTGGAACCTCCATTTTTTTATATATATTATATAAAAATAAATATCTATTTAAAATACTTAGGACATATTCCCCTATGTGAATAAAATTGGAATGTGAATTTTTTTCAGTACATACACACTAAAATTTTTATAAAATATGAATATTGAATAAATAGGATTTCTCATATTTTTAGCTACTTGACTGCGAAGGTCTCCAATGCATATATATATATTCATTAAAATTATGGTGTAGATAAAAATCTGAGATTAAAATCCTCCATGTCTCAAAAGTAAATCAATACAACATCCAATTTACTTTTATCATCAAATTTGCTTTTTTCTCTTGGTATTCTTAGTTTAAACTAAACAAAGGTAGGCTCATATGCTAATGTCTAAGCCCTTGAAGGCTGCCTCTTATCACATGCTTTTTAAATCTCTTTTCAACACAAAGAGACAGAAAGTACACGTGGGCCATATAGATAACACTGTGTTCAGGCACAGGGGGTTATTTAAGATTTAGCACAAAACAATGCTAAATTTAAGACAATAGATAATAAACAGTCACAGTCATGTGATCAGGGGGCTGGAAGAAGGTTCCTAGATATAAGGTAATCACAGAGGTAAAAAGTATATTAATATAACTGTGTTGGTTATGCAAAACTGGGGAATGGGTAATAAAGGAATTATCTATCTTTTAAAACAATAACAATTCTATGGTAGACTGTCCCTTTAACTTAGTTTAATTATATATTCTGTGTTAAACAACTAGAAAAACTAATTGTATGAGGAATACATTAGGATTCATAGCAAAGATTACCACAAATTGTATATCATGTGAACTCCAAGTAATGGATTCAGATAAAGATTACACTATATATTTAAAAAGTTCCATAACATTCATACCATAAGTCTTTATTAGTATAACTAGGAACCAACATTCACACAGTAGTAGCGAGAAAAGAATTAAAAACACTTAAACCCAGTCAAGAGTAATTACTTATGTGCTTATAGAGCCGAGAAGTATATATATATGCATGGGCCCACTTTCAAATATTCTAAAATAAGCTAAGCCCTTACAATCCGAGGGCTGATTTACTTTTAAGTATTAGTATATAATCTTAGTAGGCACCATGAATAATAAACAATTAGAGAGAGAATTCTTATTTTGACATAGGCAAGCAAATTAAAAACGGCAGACAGGAGAGACAACGCTACTCCTGCTGGACCCCTGACGCGCGTTTCACAGAACGCTTCCTCAGAGGGGGTGCGGGCTGCCGCTACTCTGTGTTATTTATGAGACTGTTAAGCCCACCTTCCAGGCATGATTGGTTGCCCTTTGTGAGTGAACTGTGTCCGATTCGTTCTCGGATCTATCAATCAACCCTGTTGGCTCTGACGTGTAGGATCTTACAACGTGACAGGGGTGTGTGAATTGTAAGACGTATCTTCAGTAATGATTAAAACAGTCACAGGATATATGCTGGGGGGGGTGTGTGTACTGCTCTGTGACGATTGGATGATCGCAGAGTAGTTTAAACAACAAATTCTATTTAACTTACAATAATACGAATGATCGTATTAAATAAGCATACAAGTGTGGACTTAAGAGTCATTATAAACCCAATAAGAAATAAGGGATGGTATGATCGATCGTTTGTTATAATGAAAGGAATAAAAACTTAATGCAAAATAGTGTCATATTATTATTCGGATACACACTTATAAGAATCATATGAATGAATGTATAATCATGCCGTGATATCAGAGAATTCCTAAACGGTGTGCTTTAACTGAATAGGTATGTATAGTGTGATCATAATCGATTGTACTATCAGATATTTGAAAGTGGGCCCATGCATATCTATATACTTCTCGGCTCTATAAGCACATACGTAATTACTCTTGACTGGGTTTAAGTGTTTTTAATTATTTTCTCGCTACTACTGTGTGAATGTTGGTTCCTAGTTATACTAATAAAGACTTAAGGTATGAATGTTATGGAACTTTTTAAATATATAGTGTAATCTTTATCTGAATCCATTACTTGGAGTTCACATGATATACAATTTGTGGTAATCTCTGCTATGAATCCTAATGTATTCCTCATACAATTAGTTTTTCTAGTTGTTTAGTTCTGTTCTCTGAGATCCCACATCAGATACTGATCCCATTTGGTGATACTTAACATAACATATAGATATAAAATATATGTATTGCAATACAAATAAGGGGACTATATCTGTCATTACTTAACTCCAACTAATCCCCCACAACCTTAATTCTAAAATATATTCTGTGTTGTTTGATTATTTGATACTGTTTATAATGCTGCTTATTATTTAAAGTCTTCATTTCAAAGCTTTAAAAATAATGTATTACATATACACATGTAAATACTTTCAAGTGTTTACTTTCAAATTGTAATACATGAGCTTGTGACGCTTGCAAAGAACTGCGGTAAACCCCTCTTCGCTCCCCCCAGAACATTTAGTGTGCCACTCGTAATCTATCCTTAAAGGGGGGAACATTTTTCAGTACACTGTCCCTTTAATCTTTCAAGGAAAGTGGAACAGGTAGTGTAGTGTTGTTTGCACTGATATTTTGAGCTATGACTATTTTTTATTGGCTGTAACACACAACTATTGATTTCCTTAATAGTAACAGTTGTTTAATAATTATGGTATTTCATTTCTTTCTAGACTGGCACTTTAACAGAAGATGGGCTGGATCTCTGGGGTCTAGTACCTTCAAATGGATATCGGTATGTCCTTTTATCATAAGTATACAATACTAAAAATTTGTAAATAGTAGATATGTGCATTCATAACATTTGGGGAAACAATGTCAAAGTTGGTGGCCACTAGTGGCATTTGGCAATTTTCAGAACCTGATTTATTCTTGTGAAACTGCAAAACAGTAAGATCTATGCAATCCAGATCTTAATGTGTTGCACCTTTACAAAAATAAATCCAGCTCTGAAAATTGCAGAATGCCACTTATGGTCTCTATCTTGGCCACCATCATTGGCATTTGTTTTCTTTCAAATGTCTCAAATGCACATGCCTAGTAAATAGTTGTTATAGGACCTAAAGCTAATATGCAAAATAGAGTATTGGGAGGTTTGCATCTTCCACGTAGTGTGTACAGTTGTTTAAATTGCTTTAAAACAGCATGCTTATGATTTCATGTTAAATCTAGAGGGTTAGTTAAATATGCCAATTTACTTAATAAGTTACCGCCTAGAATGATGGACATGAAGGATGCATATTTACATATTTAGGGCAAGATTACAAGTTGTGCAGCAAATCTGTTTTTTTAGCAAATGTGAAAATACAGTTCGTTATGTTTTTTAGCATTTGGGGTTGTGCAGGTATTACAAGTTGCAAAATAACTTATTTTGCACACATGTTAACCCGCGTAATCCATAAAGCAAGATTGTGTGGGCGTTCACATATTATCCCATAGAAGTCAATGGAGAATACAAATAGAAAAACAATATACTGTACTAAAACCCTAATCTGTTGCGCAAAGCCCATGATTCTCCTCAAAAAGTGTACACGAAAATGCAAATATTTCATATTGCACAAATATTTCTAAATAAATATCTCTCTATATATGTGATGATTTTTGGACTGATATATCTATTTATAGTGAGATCTGTATATAAATATATAGAATATATAGCTATGTCTAGATATTTTGAGATTTATTATTATTATCATTTATTTGTATAGCGCTGCCAAATTCCGTAGTGCTGGGTACAGTGATAGGGGTATACAATGACAAGAATTTGTGATAAAATACAAAACTAAATAAATATAGTACAGGAGAAAGAGGGCCCTGCTCTGGAGAGCTCACAGTCTACAGGTTTAGGGTGCAGAGACATAAGGTTGGGGGGTAGCTTGTCACATTGGTTGTAGTTGCAGCAGTGAGTCAGGCAGTTGATGTATTAGTTTGGTTAGGATGAAGGATAAAGGAGAGATTGTAAGCCTCTCTAAAAAGGTGGGTTTTCAAGGAGCGTCTAAAGCTATACAAGGCTGGAGATAGTCTTATGGAGCGGGGTAGAGAGTTCCAGAGGACAGGTGCAGCATATGCAAAGTCTTGGAGACGGGAGTGGGACGTAGAGATAACAGGAAAGGAGAGACGTAGGTCAGAGGTTAATCGAAGAGGACGGGATGGGCAATATTTCACGATGAGAGAGGAAATATAGTTTGGAGTTAGACTGTTGAGTGCTTTGTAAGTTAGGGTTAATACTTTAAATTGTAGTTCTGCTTCAAATGTAACCCCAAGACAGCGGACCTGAAAAATGTCTCGAAGAGGGAGGGATAAGAAGCAGCTCAGTTTTGGACAGATCGATATGCAAATATCTCTTTGAAAATCCATCTGAGATATTGTTTAATGTGCATAAGATTGTAATGTGAATATTTTCATTATCTCCATAGTTAAACATATCTCTATACATATAAATCCATATTTCTTCTGAGATCTCCTATCTTTGAGCCCTTATAACTTTTGTGCGTAATATATTTTCAAAATAAAATAGACAGTGTTAATATGAGTGTACTTTGTAATGTATTTTTGAAGTGCTTTGTGAAAGTTTTATGCTGCGATAAATGGGTAACTGTTTTTCCAGACTTGTAATAACTGCGCAATGAAAATTGAGTGCAAAAAGACCATATTGCGCATGGAAAACTCGGGACTTGTAATCTTGCCCTTAAGTTTTTGCTAATGAAAGTAAACATTTTAACTTTTAAGGTTCAAATTTACTTTGTTGCTTTTGGTATACTTTGCCCCTTTTTGTATCCTTTGTTAAAAAGCATACCTAAGTAGGCTAATGAACAGGAATGCACTAGCAGGAGGTGATTGGTGGCTACACACATCTACCTATTGTCTTTACTCACCAGCTGTATTCACTAGATCCCAGTAGTGCATTGCTGCTTTGGAATTTGCCCGGGATAAGTACATAAAACATGTTTTAATAGCAACATTAATAGCATATAACACAGAGCATGTTCTTTTTGAACTTTTATGTCCCTTTAAACAATATATTGGATCTTCTGATTCCTTCCTTATATTTCTGTCATTAAGACATTATTGGGAACACAAAGCCCTGCATTTTATTTTCCTCTTCTTTTGAAATAGCAAAAGAGAATTATTTACATCACAACATCAGGCATAAACACCAAGACTTAGCAGGAGATCAGTTATGCTCTTAACTAATCTAGAAACATACATTTTGATGGCCGTAGGCCACACAAGTATGCCCACAATGCTTATTAAATATGAGCTTAATTAGTTTGTAGGATATCCTTATGCTTATCCCAGATGTTCTTGAAGTCCCTTTAAGTTGTCTTTATCACCTCTAATGGAAGTTAATACCATAAATAAATGACTCTTTCTGCAAATAACTCTTAAGCCTGATAACCTGACCATCAGTGAAGGCTCAAAAATAAGGAATTATCCTTCACTATGTAAGATTTAATACAAAGACACTTTGTTAGCATTCATCTAATTTAACCATAAATCCTAAGTCCAAATGAAATTTTAAAATTTAGTACCATACATATACTATATGGCCAATGGTATGTAGACAGTTTACCATCACACCTACATGATCTTGTGTGACAACCTATTTCAAAATTATGGGTATTAATATAAAGTGGACCTTTCCTCCCTTTGCAGCTAAAACAGCTGCAACTCTTCTGGGAAGGCTTTCCACAAGCGTATAGAGTGTGTCTTTGGAAATGTGTGCCCCATTCAACACTCCAGAGTCCAGTAGCATTGTGTTTTTACACTACTCCAGCTGATGCTTGGCATTGCACATGTTGATGTGAGGCTTGTGGACATCTGATCGGCCATGGAAACTCATTTCAGGAAGTTCCCAATGCACAGTTCTTGTGCTGATGTTGTTTCTAGAGGCAGTTTGAACCTCTTTAGTTAGTGATGCAATAGATAATTTTTATTTAATTTTTATGGGCTACAACACTCAACAACCCTACTTTGCAAGTGTGCATTATGTACCACTTTGTGGCTGTGCTGTTGTTGCTCCTAGATGCTTCCACTTCACAATAATAGCACTTACAATTAACTGGAGTAGATCTTGTAGAGCGGAAATTTCATGAACTGGCTTGTTACAAAGGTGACAATCTATAGCAAAGTCACAATTAAAGTCACTGAACTCTTCAGTACAACCTAATGTACTGCAAATGTTTGTCTATGAGGATTTAATGGCTATGTGCTGTATTCTATACCCCTGTTAGCAATACAGTCGAGCAAAATAGCAACAGCACCAGCAATGGATAATCTTCAAACCTTTATTTTAGGACAAGAGAAACAGAACACAACGTTTCAGGAACTCAGTCCTTAATCATGTGAACATCCAACTAGTATAAGCCACAGCCCTTTACACCATACAGGTATACATACTCACAGGTGCATAATCACCTTATTATGACATCTCTATTACCTGCTGGACAAACATTGATACTACATCAACCTAACAATATACAATTATGTTAGTTTAAAATCTATAATGAGCAAATAAGTACAACTTAAAGGGACACTAAACCCAAAAAATGTCTTTCTATCCTGCCGCAACCTAAATAAATGTATTAACCCCTATCCTGCTGCTCCCAGAGCACACCGCAATGTTAATAAAGCTATTAACCCCTATCCTGCCACTCCCGGAACCCACCACAACTTTTATAAAGCTATTAACCCCTACCCCGCCGCTCCCAGACCCCTCCGCAACTAAATAAATGTATTAACCCCTAAACTCCTGGCCTCCCACATCACTAGCACTTACTAAACCTATTAACCCATAAACCGCCAGCCCCCCACATCACCATAAACTAAATCTAAGCTATTAACCCCTAAACGTAACAACTCGCTAACTTTACATTATAAATACCTCATCCCTATCTTATAATAAATTGAAACTTACCTGTAGAATTAAAATAAACTATATTAAACTATTAATCTACCTTAACTAACATTAACATTAAACTAACAACTAAATTAACTATATTACATATTTAAAAACATAACCATACTCAAGTTATTTAAATCTACTATTAAAAATTACTAAGTTACAAAAAAGTAACAACTAAGTTACAAAAAATTAAAAAACACTAAGTTACAAAAAATAAAAAAACACAGTATCAACAATAAAAAAAGAATTCCTAATCTAATAGCCCTATCAAAATAAAAAGCCTACAATAAACTACCAATGACCCTTAAAATGGCCTTTTGCGGGGCATTGCCCCAAAGAAATCGGCTCTTTTACCTGTAAAAAAAAAAAATACAAACACCCCCCAACAGTAAAACCCACCACCCACACAACCAAACCCCTAAATAAAAACCTATCTAAAAAACCTAAGCTCCCCATTGCCCTGAAAAGGGCATTTGTATTGGCATTGCCCTTTAAAGGGCATTTAGCTCTTTTGCCCAAAGTCCCTAACCTAAAATTAAAACCCACCCAATAAACCCTTAAAAAAAAACTAACACTAATCACAGACGATCCACTTACAGTTTTTGAAGACCGGACATCCATCCTCATCCAAGCGGCAGAAGTCCTCAGCAAAGCCGGCAGAAGTCTTCATCCAAGCGGGCAGAAGTCTTTATCCAGACCACATCTTCTATCCAGCGCGGAACGGGTCCATCTTCAAGACATCCTGCGGGGAGCATCCTCTTACAACGTCTCTTGAAGAATGAAGTTTCCCTTTAAATGGCGTCCCTTACATTCCAATTGGCTGATGGAATTCTATCAGTCAATAGGAATTAAAGGGGAAAAAATCATATTGACTGTTGCAATCAGCCAATAGGATTGAGCTTTCATCCTATTGGCTGATCCAATCAGCCAATAGGATTGAGCTTGCATTCTATTGACTGATTGGATCAGTCAATAGGACGAAAGCTCAATCCTATTGGCTGATTGCAACAGCCAATAGGATTAATTCCTATTGGCTGATAGAATTCTATCAGCCAATTAGAATGTAAGGGACGCCATCTTGGATGACGTCATTTAAAGGGAAACTTAATTCTTTAAGAGACGTCATAAGAAGAGGATGCTCTACGCAGGATGTCTTGAAGATGGACCCTCTTGGCACCGGATGGATGAAGATAGAAGATGCCATCTGGATGAAGACTTCTGCCCGCTTGGATAAAGACTTCGGCCCACTTGGATGAAGACTTCTGCAGGTTTCGCTGAGGACTTCTGCCGCTTGGATGAGGATGGATGCCCAGTCTTCGAAAACTGTAAGTGGATCATCGGTGGTTAGTGTTGGTTTTTTTTAAAGGTTTATTGGGTGGGTTTTAATTTTAGGTTAGGGACTTTGGGCAGTAAAAGAGCTAAATGCCCTTTTCAGGGCAATGGGGAGCTTAGCGCCTAGATTTAGAGTTTGGCGGTAGCCGTCAAAACCAGCGTTAGAGGCTCCTAACGCTGGTTTTTACCGCCGGCTGGTATTTGGAGTCAGTCAGGAAAGGGTCTAATGCTCACTTTGCAGCCGCGACTTTTCCATACCGCAGATCCCCTTACGTCAATTGCGTATCCTATCTTTTCAATGGGATCTTTCTAACGCCGGTATTTAGAGTCATGGCTTAAGTGAGTGTTAGAAATCTAACGACAAAACTCCAGCCGCAGAAAAAAGTCAGGAGTTAAGAGCTTTCTGGGCTAACGCCGGTTCATAAAGCTCTTAACTACTGTGCTCTAAAGTACACTAACACCCATAAACTACCTATGTACCCCTAAACCGAGGTCCCCCCACATCGCCGCTACTCTATTAAAATTTTTTAACCCCTAATCTGCCGACCGCACACCGCCGCCACCTACGTTATCCCTATGTACCCCTAATCTGCTGCCCCTAATACCGCCGACACCTACATAATATTTATTAACCCCTAATCTGCCGCTCCCAACGTCGCCGCCACCTACCTACACTTATTAACCCCTAATCTGCTGACCGGACCTCACCGCTACTATAATAAATGTATTAACCCCTAATCCGCCTCACTCCCGCCTCAATAACCGTATAATAAATAGTATTAACCCCTAATCTTCCCTCCCTAACATCGCCGACACCTAACTTCAAGCATTAACCCCTAATCTGCCGACCGGACCTCACTGCTACTCTAATACATTTTTTAACCCCTAAAGCTAATTCTAACCCTAACACCCCCTAAATTAAATATAATTTAAATCTAACTAAATAAATTAACTCTTATTAAATAAATTATTCCTATTTAAAGCTAAATACTTACCTGTAAAATAAACCCTAATATAGCTACAATATAAATTATAATTATATTGTATCTATTTTAGGATTAATATTTATTTTACAGGTAACTTTGTAATTATTTTAACCAGGTACAATAGTTATTAAATAGTTAATAACTATTTAATAGCTACCTAGATAAAATAATTACAAAATTACCTTTAAAATAAATCCTAACCTAAGTTACAATTAAACCTAACACTACACTATCAATAAATAAATTAAATAAAATACCTACAATTATCAACAATTAAACCTAACACTACACTATCAATAAATTAATTAAATACAATACCTACAAATAAATACAATGAAATAAACTAACTAAAGTACAATGTAAAATAAATATTAATCCTAAAATAGCTACAATATAATTATAATTTATATTGTAGCTATATTAGGGTTTATTTTACAGGTAAGTATTTAGCTTTAAATAGGAATAATTTATTTAATAAGATTTAATTTATTTAGTTAGATTTAAATTATATTTCTCTTGTTAAGTGTATCCAGTCCACGGATCATCCATTACTTGTGGGATATTCTCCTTCCCAACAGGAAGTTGCAAGAGGATCACCCACAGCAGAGCTGCTATATAGCTCCTCCCCTCACTGCCATATCCAGTCATTCTCTTGCAACTCTCAACTAAGATGGAGGTCGTAAGAGGACTGTGGTGTTTTATACTTAGTTTATTTCTTCAATCAAAAGTTTGTTATTTTTAAATGGTACCGTAGTGTACTGTTTATCTCAGGCAGTATTTAGAAGAAGAATCTGCCTGCGTTTTCTATGATCTTAGCAGAAGTAACTAAGATCCTTTGCTGTTCTCACATATTCTGCGGAGTGAGGTAACTTCAGAGGGGGAATAGCGTGCAGGTTTTCCTGCAATAAGGTATGTGCAGTTAAAATATTTTTCTAGGGATGGAATTTGCTAGAAAATGCTGCTGATACCGAAGTAATGTAAGTAAAGCCTTAAATGCAGTGATAGCGACTGGTATCAGGCTTATTAATAGAGATACATACTCTTATAAAAGTGTATTTTAAAACGTTTGCTGGCATGTTTAATCGTTTTTTACATATGTTTGGTGATAAAACTTATTGGGGCCTAGTTTTTTCCACATGGCTGGCTTGAATTTTGCCTAGAAACAGTTCCCTGAGGCTTCCCACTGTTGTAATATGAGTGGGAGGGGCCTATTTTGGCGTTTTTTTGCACAGCAAAAATTACAGACACAGACATCCAGCTTCTTCCTGCATGATCCAGGACTTCTCTGAAGGGCTCAAAAGGCTTCAAAAGTCGTATTGAGGGAGGTAAAAAGCCACAGTAGAGCTGTGGCAGTTGTTGTGACTGTTTAAAAAACGTTTTTGTCATTTGTTATTCCGTTTTTGGTATTAAGGGGTTAATCATCCATTTGCAAGTGGGTGCAATGCTCTGCTAACTTATTACATACACTGTAAAAATTTCGTTAGTATAACTGCATTTTTTCACTGTTATTTAAAAATTTGGGAAAATTTGTGTTTCTTAAAGGCGCAGTAACGTTTTTTATATTGCTTGTAAACTTGTTTTAAAGTGTTTTCCAAGTTTGCTAGTCTCATTGCTAGTCTGTTTAAACATGTCTGACACAGAGGAACCTACTTGTTCATTATGTTTGAAAGCCATGGTGGAGCCCCATAGGAGAATGTGTACTAAATGTATTGATTTCACCTTAAACAGTAAAGATCAGTCTTTATCTATAAAAGAATTATCACCAGAGGGTTCTGTCGAGGGGGAAGTTATGCCGACTAACTCTCCCCACGTGTCAGACCCTTTGCCTCCCGCTCAGGGGACGCACGCTAATATGGCGCCAATTACATCAGGGACGCCCATAGAGATTACCTTGCAGGACATGGCTGCAATCATGAATAATACCCTGTAAGAGGTATTATCTAGATTGCCTGAATTAAGAGGCAAGCGCGATAACTCTGGGGTTAGGAGAGATACAGAGCGCGCAAATGCTGTTAGAGCCATGTCTGATACTGCGTCACAGTATGCAGAACATGAGGACGGAGAGCTTCAGTCTGTGGGTGACATCTCTGACTCTGGGAAACCTGATTCAGAGATTTTTAATTTTAAATTTAAGCTTGAGAACCTCTGTGTATTGCTTGGGGAGGTATTAGCTGCTCTGAATGACTAACACAGTTGCAATTCCAGAGAAATTGTGTAGGCTGGATAGATACTATGCGGTGCCGGTGTGTACGTTTTTCCTATACCTAAAAATCTTACAGAAATTATTAGCAAGGAGTGGGATAGACCCGGTGTGCCCTTTTCCCCACCTCCTATATTTAGAAAAATGTTTCCAATAGACGCCACTACACAGGACTTATGGCAGACGGTCCCTAAGGTGGAGGGAGCAGTTTCTACTTTAGCAAAGTGTACCACTATCCCGGTTGAGGACAGTTGTGCTTTTTCAGATCCAATGGATAAAAAATTGGAGGGTTACCTTAAGAAAATGTTTATTCAACAAGGTTTTATTTTACAGCCCCTTGCATGCATTGCACCTGTCACTGCTGCGGCGGCATTCTGGTTTGAGGCCCTGGAAGAGGCCATCCAGACAGCTCCATTGAATTAAATTATTGACAAGCTTAGAACGCTTAAGCTAGCTAACTCATTTGTTTCTGATGCCATTGTTCATTTGACTAAACTAACGGCTAAGAATTTCGGATTCGCCATCCAGGCGCGTAGGGCGCTATGGCTTAAATCCTGGTCAGCTGACGTGACTTCAAAGTCTAAATTACTCAACATTCCTTTCAAGGGGCAGACCTTATTCGGGCCTGGCTTGAAGGAAATTATTGCTGACATTACTAGAGGCAAGGATAATACCCTTCCTCAGGACAGGGCCAAATCAAAGGCCAAACAGTCTAATTTTCATGCCTTTCGAAATTTCAAGGCAGGAGCAGCATCAACTTCCTCCGCTTCAAAACAAGAGGGAACTGTTGCTCATTCCAGACAGGCCTGGAAACCTAACCAGTCCTGGAACAAGGGCAAGCAGGCCAGAAAGCCTGCTGCTGCCCCCAAGACAGCATGAAGGAACGGCCCCCTATCCGGAAACGGATCCAGTGGGGGGCAGACTTTCTCTCTTCGCCCAGACGTGGGCAAGAGATGTTCAGGATCCCTGGGCGTTGGAGATCATATCTCAGGGATATCTTCTGGACTTCAAAGCTTCTCCTCCAGAAGGGAGATTTCATCTTTCAAGGTTATCAGCAAACCAGATAAAGAAAGAGGCATTCCTAAGCTGTGTGCAAGACCTCCTAGTAATGGGAGTGATCCATCCAGTTCCGTGGACGGAACAAGGACAGGGATTTTATTCAAATCTGTTTGTGGTTCCCAAGAAAGAGGGAACCTTCAGACCAATCTTGGATCTAAAGATCTTAAACAAATTCCTCAGAGTTCCATCATTCAAAATGGAAACTATTCGGACCATCCTACACATGATCCAAGAGAGTCAGTACATGACCACAGTGGACTTAAAGGATGCCTACCTTCACATACCGATTCACAAAGATCATCATCGGTTCCTAAGGTTTGCCTTTCTAGATAGGCATTACCAATTTGTAGCTCTTCCCTTCGGGTTGGCCACTGCCCCGATAATTTTTACAAAGGTTCTGGGCTCACTTCTGGCGGTTCTAAGACCGCGAGGCATAGCGGTGGCTCCGTATCTAGACGACATCCTGATACAGGCGTCAAGCTTTCAAATTGCCAAGTCTCATACAGAGATAGTTCTGGCATTTCTGAGGTCGCATGGGTGGAAAGTGAACGTGGAAAAGAGTTCTCTATCACCACTCACAAGAGTCTCCTTCCTAGGGACTCTTATAGATTCTGTAGAGATAAAAATTTACCTGACGGAGTCCAGGTTATCAAAACTTCTAAATGCTTGCCGTGTCCTTCATTCCATTCCACGCCCGTCAGTGGCTCAGTGCATGGAAGTAATCGGCTTAATGGTAGCGGCAATGGACATAGTGCCATTTGCGCGCCTGCATCTCAGACCGCTGCAATTATGCATGCTAAGTCAGTGGAATGGAGATTACTCAGATTTGTCCCCTCTACTAAATCTGGATCAAGAGACCAAAGATTCTCTTCTCTGGTGGCTTTCTCGGGTCCATCTGTCCAAGGGTATGACCTTTCGCAGGCCAGATTGGACGATTGTAACAACAGATGCCAGCCTTCTAGGTTGGGGCGCAGTCTGGAACTCCCTGAAGGCTCAGGGATCGTGGACTCAGGAGGAGAAACTCCTCCCAATAAATATTCTGGAGTTAAGAGCAATATTTAAGGCTCTTCTAGCTTGGCCTCAGTTAGCAACACTGAGGTTCATCAGATTTCAGTCGGACAACATCACGACTGTGGCTTACATCAACCATCAAGGGTGAACCAGGAGTTCCCTAGCGATGTTAGAAGTCTCAAAGATAATTAGCTGGGCAGAGTCTCACTCTTGCCACCTGTCAGCGATCCACATCCCAGGCGTAGAGAACTGGGAGGCGGATTTTCTAAGTCGTCAGACTTTTCATCCGGGGGAGTGGGAACTCCATCCGGAGGTGTTTGCTCAACTGGTCCATCGTTGGGGCAAACCAGAACTGGATCTCATGGCGTCTCGCCAGAACGCCAAGCTTCCTTGTTACGGATCCAGGTCCAGGGACCCGGGAGCAACGCTGATAGATGCTCTAGCAGCTCCTTTGTTCTTCAACCTGGCCTATGTGTTTCCACAGTTTCCTCTGCTCCCTCGACTGATTGCCAAAATCAAACAGGAGAGAGCATCTGTGATTCTGATAGCGCCTGTGTGGCCACGCAGGACCTGGTATGCAGACCTAGTGGACATGTCATCTCTTCCACCATGGATTCTGCCTCTGAGGCAGGACCTTCTAATACAAGGTCCTTTCAATCATCCAAATCTAATTTCTCTGAGACTGACTGCATGGAGATTGAACGCTTGATTCTATCAAGGCGTGGCTTCTCCGAGTCAGTCATTGATACCTTAATACAGGCTCGGAAGCCTTTCATCAGGAAAGTCTACCATAAGATATGGTGTAAATATCTTTATTGGTGTGAATCCAAGAGTTACTCATGGAGTAGGGTTAGGATTCCTAGGATATTGTCCTTTCTCCAAGAGGGTTTGGACAAAGGCTTATCAGCTAGTTCTTTAAAAGGACAGATCTCTGCTCTGTCTATTCTTTTGCACAAGCGTCTGGCAGAAGTTCCAGACGTCCAGGCATTTTGTCAGGCTTTGGTTAGAATTAAGCCTGTGTTTAAAACTGTTGCTCCCCCGTGGAGCTTAAACTTGGTTCTTAAAGTTCTTCAGGGAGTTCTGTTTGAACCCTTTCATTCCATTGATATTAAACTTTTATCTTGGAAAGTTCTGTTTTTGATGGCTATTTCCTCGGCTCGAAGAGTCTCTGAGTTATCTGCCTTACATTGTGATTCTCCTTATCTGATTTTTCATTCAGACAAGGTACTTTCTGCGTACCAAACCTGGGTTTTTACCTAAGGTGGTTTCTAACAGGAATATCAATCAAGAGATTGTTGTTCCATCATTGTGTCCTAATCCTTCTTCAAAGAAGGAACGTCTTTTGCATAATCTGGACGTAGTCCGTGCCTTGAAGTTTTGCTTACAGGCTACTAAAGATTTTCGTCAAACATCTGCCCTGTTTGTCGTTTACTCTGGACAGAGGAGAGGTCAAAAAGCTTCGGCAACCTCTCTCTCCTTTTGGCTTCGGAGCATAATACGCTTAGCCTATGAGACTGCTGGACAGCAGCCCCCTGAAAGGATTACAGCTCATTCTACTAGAGCTGTGGCTTCCACCTGGGCCTTTAAAAATGAGGCCTCTGTTGAACAGATTTGCAAGGCTGCGACTTGGTTTTCGCTTCACACCTTTTCAAAATTTTACAAATTTGACACTTTTGCTTCTTCGGAGGCTGTTTTTGGGAGAAAGGTTCTACAGGCAGTGGTTCCTTCCGTTTAAGCTCCTGCCTTGTCCCTCCATTCATCCGTGTACTTTAGCTTTGGTATTGGTATCCCACAAGTAATGGATGATCCGTGAACTGGATACACTTAACAAGAGAAAACATAATTTATGCTTACCTGATAAATGTATTTCTCTTGTAGTGTATCCAGTCCACGGCCCGCCCTGTCCTTTTCAGGCAGGTCTAAATTTTAATTAAACTACAGTCACCACTGCACCCTATGGTTTCTCCTTTCTCGTCTTGTTTCGGTCGAATGACTGGATATGGCAGTGAGGGGAGGAGCTATATAGCAGCTCTGCTGTGGGTGATCCTCTTGCAACTTCCCACAAGTAATGGATGATCCGTGGACTGGATACACTACAAGAGAAATAAATTTATCAGGTAAGCATAAATTATGTTTTTACTTAGGGGGGTGTTAGGGTTCGGGTTAGAGTTAGCTTTAGGGGTTAATACATTTATTATAGTAGCGGTGAGGTCCGGTCGGCAGAGAAGGGGTTAATTATTGTAGGTAGGTGGAGGCGACGTTGGGGGCGGTATATTAGGGGTTAATAAATATAATATAGGGGTCGGCGGTGTTAGGGGCAGCAGATTAGGGGTACATAGGTATAATGTAGGTTGCGGCGGTGTATGGAGCGGCAGATTAGGGGTTAAAAAAATATGCAGGTGTCAGCGATAGCGGGGGCAGCAGATTAGGGGTTAATAAGTGTAAGGTTAGGGGTGTTTAGAATCGGGGTACATGTTAGAGTGTTAGGTGCAGACTTAGAAACTGTTTCCCCATAGGAAACAATGGGGCTGCGTTAGGAGCTTAACACTGCTTTTTTGCAGGTGTTAGGTTTTTTTTCAGCTCAAACTGCCCCATTGTTTCCTATGGGGGAATCGTGCACGAGCACGTTTTTGAAGCTGGCCGCGTCCGTAAGCACCGCTGGTATTGAGAGTTGCAGTGACGGTAAATTATGCTCTGCGCTCCCTTTTTGGAGCCTAACGCACTGAAAATGCAGCCATTCTGTGAACTCTAAATACCAGCGGTATTTAAAAGGTGCGGCCAAAAAAATGCACGCGTAGCTAACGAACCCCTTCTAACGCAAAGCTCCAAATCTAGGCCTAGATGTTTTAGATAGGTTTTTATTTGGGGGGTTTGGTTGTGTGGGGCTGTTTGTAATTTTTTTTACAGGTAAAAGAGCTGATTTTGTTGGGGCAATGCCCTGCAAAAGGCCCTTTTAAGGGCCATTGGTAGTTTATTGTAGGCTATGTTTTTTTTATTTTGATAGGGCTATTAGATTAGGTGTAATTCTTTTTTATTTTTGATACTGTGGTTTTTTATTTTTTGTAACTTAGTTGTTATTTTTTAGTTGCCTGAGGATAACGAGTTTTTTTAAAATTTAGAGCAGAGGTTTGGCTATGACAGTGCTAAATTCTCTTAGAACTGTTGGGTGTATTCCGTCTTGACCTGAAGTTTTTTTGTTGTTTTTTTTTTTTTATTTTCAAAAGCTTTATTGAGGAATCAACACAGTTGTCAAACAGTGAAAAAAAATTGGTGTAGATCATCAAAGTACAGATAATATCCAACAGAATACAAGTATCATAAGTCTTTTAACCATCGAGACACCAACAGATGAACCTATAAGTATAATAACCAATTACTTGGTCCTCAACATTGAGGACAATGGAGGTAGTATAGGTGAAGAAAAATATGATCACAGTATTTAAAATATGTTGATTGAGGGAGAAAAGGGGAGGGGGGAAGAAATGGGTGGGGAAGTGGGTAGTGTTATATACATAGCTAGGGATAGGGAGAACTAACAAGAGGTCCGTTCCCTGTCAGATTGAACTAAGTCAGTCAGTAGATAAAACATTAGGTTTCCATGCCATGTCATATTTCTCTTTCCAGTCAGCCCAAACTAGTTCAAATAGGTCTGAATGGCCTAACTGATAGAAAATGTATTTTTCCATTGTATAGATGAATGCTATGGTATTAAGAATTCTAGACCAGTTTGGGGGCATGGCCTTTTTCTAGGCTATAGCAATGGAGTTTGTGACAGTCGTAAAAAGGTAGATACATAAGTATGCATGGTGTTTTGGCAAGGTGTGAGTACCTATATGTAGGAGTGCAGTGGAAGGGGTCTTGGGTAAGGCAATGCCCATGTTGGAGAGAACAAGGAAACATATATTCCACAAGGGGCGAATCTTAGGAGGCTCCCACCAAATTTGCATAGTGTTGCCTCTCTGTCTGCAGCCCCTCCAGCAGTCAGGAGAGGCGTTCTGAAACATTCTGGCTAATCTAGAGGGAATATAATACTAATGAGCTAAGCTTTTATAATAGGTCTCATACAAGGTTATACAATTAATTGCTTTTTTAGTGCGTTCTAGGGTGTGTTTCCAAATTTGTGGGGGTATTGGGTTTCCTAGTAGGGACTTCCAGTGCTAAAGATGTGGCAATGGCTTTATGGGCGAGTCTACCCCGATTAATGTGTAATGCAAGGATAGAGGCCTTTGTAGTCTATGACCCTTGTTCCAGATGGTTTTCCAAGGCATGGTCGGATGAGATAGCCCCAGTTTAAAGCCCCAACTGAGTAAGAAACTCTTAATTCTGTGGTATTCAAAAGGTAGGTAAGGCGGGACTTGGGAGCAGTCCCCTAGTTGGGAGATGTGTCTAAGCTGGTTTTGAGAAGAGGAAGACCACAGGTCAGAGACCTTATTGACGCCTAATTGGGTCCATTTGTTGGGTGTGTTTCTGGTAAGTAAACCAGACATGGAATTAATGGGGGAAGGATGCGGTGCGACTAAGGAGTGATATCTGAGCTTGTCCCACATGGTAAGACAGTCACAAACTATGGGATTGAATATATCTAATTCTCTCTGACAGTGTGGTGGGGTCCATATTAGGTCACGGAGGTGAATATTGTGAGACAAGGAGGCTTGTTTCATTGTTCTCCATTTGCTCAGGGAGTGTTGAACACCCCATTGCGCCACATGGGTGAGCATAGCACCTTCATAATACCTAATCACAGAAGGTGACGCCAACCCTCCCAAATATTTAGGGATTTGGAGGATTATGTGTGCCACTCTGGGGGGCTTGTTTTGCCAAATGTATTTTGTTAGGTCGCATTGGAATCGTAATAGGATATGTTTGGGAACTCTAATTGGAAGACACCGAAATAGGTATGTGAATTTAGGTAAGGGAGACATTTTTAGAGCGGCAATTCTGCCTAGCCCAGAATTATTTTTGAGAGCTCTAAGTTCCGACAGGAGGGGGGAGATAATTGTCCTTAATTACATGGGCGAAACTACCTGAGAGTTTAACTCCAAGGTGTAAGACAAATTTCTCCGACCAGGTGAAGTTAAACCTGGATTGCAGAGGTTGTAGCTGGGAACGTGATATGCCTTGAGTATAGATTTCTGTTTTAGAAAGATTAAATTTATAAAAAGAGTGGGCTCCGAAAAAGTCTAGGATTTCCATAAGCTTAGGGATAGTGTGTTTGGGGTCCGGGGAGAATATAGTGATGTCGTCCACGATCAAAGCTATCTTATGTACGGTACCGAATAGTGTGACTCCTTTCATCTGACGATCAGCTCTTATTTGTCAGACAGGGGTTCTATTGCCAAGGCAAATAATAAGGGTGACAGAGGACAGCCTTGTCTAGTACTGTTCAAGATTAGGAATGGGGAGGAATGGAAGCCTAGACCCCGAACCGAAGCAGTAGGAGTGGAATAAAGGGCTCTGATATTGAGCTGAAGTTTTTTTTCACCTTGATATAATCTATTTTTTTCCTGATATCATCTAGAGATGAATTTCTATACATAAATATATTTGTTTAAAGGCACATTAAATGTAATATACAAATTATATTATGCATGTACACTATCCTGGGTAATTTTTGGAAACCTCACCACTGAAGTCTGATTGCTCATTATTTCATAAGATCAATACTCATGGCGAAATTGGTAGAAAGTAAAATGTCTGCATTAACAATAAAAAAAAAATGGATTTATTTTTAGAAGAGTGCCGTCTTCGGTTTTTATTGGTTTAACCTAATCATAAAAATGTGATACATTTTTAACATGGGCTAATAAGAACAAAAAAAATAATTTTTTTATTTAATAATGATTGAAAAGTGTCTTTCAACTGCATTTTCATAAACCCTAATCATCATTCAGGTATGACAAAGTAAAAAATAATGCCCTTTCAAATACTGTTTACCAGAAAATTAACATACTTTCCTTCCTTTCTCTCAGATTCTAGAGGTAGAGTTGCCAGGTGTCCAGTACTGAACTGGACAGTGTGGTATTTTCCCTGGCTGTCCAATAAAATCTGAATAAAAAAACAAACAAAAATACATGGACACTTAAAGGGACATGAAACCCCAAATTTTTCTTTCATAATTTAGGTAGAATATACAATTTTAAACAACTTTTAAGTTTACTTTTATTATCAAATTTGTTTCATTCTCTTAATATCATTTGTTGAAGTAGCAGAAATACACTACTGGTTTCTAACTGCACACTTGGGTGAGCCAATGACAATTTGTGTATATATATTCAGCCACCAATAAGCAGCTAGGTTCTTTGCTGCTCCTAAACATACCTAGATACATCTTTCAGTAAAGGATAACAAGAGAAGTAAGCAAATTAAATAATACAAGTAAATTGTAAAGTTGTTTAAAATGTTATGCTCTGTCTAAAGCCTAAATCATGAATGTCTAATAATTACTTTACTGTCCCTTTAAAGGGACATTATACACTAGATTTTTCTTTGCATAAATGTTTTATAGATGATCCATTTATATAGCCCATACAGTTTTTTTTTTTGTTTTTTTTTTAAAATGGACAGTTTTGCTTACTTTTTAAATAACTTTGCTCTGATTTTCAGACTCCTAACCAAGCCTCAAAATTTTAGTAGAATACTGACATATACATACTCCAGCTTGCTTCTGTTTGTGTAAAGCCTCTTTTCATATGCAAAGGAAGGGGGGTCTGCTATTTCCCACTTGCAGTGGATGTTCCAGTAACCTTTTAAACAGAGCTAAACTGAAAGCTTTTAAGTAAGTTTTATACTGGATTTTTATATCAGTATCTGTGCATCTTATTCTTTATAGTAGTGTCTATTACATGCAGTTATATGAAAATTGGTGTATACCTTCCCTTTAACAGTCAATTTTTCCTTAAAGGGACATTAAACACTTTGCGATGGTAATATAACATGATAAATCAAATATATAAAACAAACTCTGCAATGTATTTTCATTGTTTATTTGTCCCCTTTTCCTGTAATTCCACTATGAAATTGTGAGCTTTTCAGTTCCTATTAGAAATGGAAGTGCAGAACACTGTTATATTCCACACAGCCATTGGCTGCACACTCTAGTGACCTGTTTATAACTGTCCCTAATTGGCAGGGAAGGTAACCTAAGTTACAACATGACAGCCCCCATTGTTTTACAGACAATAAAAGTTTACACTTATTTTTTCAGTATTTAAACAGCTAATAGCTTTAAAAAATAAATCTAGATGTTATTCTCAGACTAATCTTTTTTTGAATGCATCATTCTATCTAGCATTTATTTAGTGTTTAATGTCCCTTTAAGTCAGCAGAGTGTTAGCTTAGTTTTTAAAGGACACCAAATTGACACTTTTAAGATACAGCTGCATTCATATGAAGTCACTAAGCCAAAATGGGTTGGGGAAGGGTGATTTTTTTTGTATTTTAATGAGGGCAAGTAAGCATATGATATATGATATATAACCCCACTTACCTGGTCACCCAGTGGTCATTTAGTATTTTTGTGAAGGACATCTGGTAAACCTATCTACATATTTTATTTCTAATGTTTATTAGATCATAAACTAGGGTGTTGTCTTCTTCTGGGTGTTTCAGGCAGACTGTACAATAGTTACAAGGCTTAGTATATAAGCGATACATTTGTCTTCGGAATTACTTTTGTATAAATACCAGGCAGATTATTTACAAATGAAGGTTGGTCTGCCTCCAATAAAGATATTGTGATATTTAATTAGTGATTTTAAATTCACGTCGTACAAATATTTCCTTAGTGTTTGCAAATATATTCTGTTAGGACACAGTGAGTGCTATTAAATATCTATATAATTATGTAAATACAGCATACATGAAACAGAGATTGCTAAATGTGTATGTGTACTACGTAGCAGAGTTGAAGGGCCATTGTATTTTTAAACTGTTTTCACCTTTAATGTGTTCCCAATGGTTCATTTTACCTGCTGGAGTGTATTTAATGGTTTGCAATTCACCTTTATTTTGGTATTTCGAATAGCTACCTTTGCCAAGATAAACTACCACCTACTCTAAAAATATGAATAACAAACATACGCCTAGATTTAGAGTTTGGCGTTAGCCGTCAAAAGCAGCGTTAAGGGCTCCTAACACTGCTTTTTACTGCCCGCTGGTATTTAGAGTCAGCCAGGAAAGGGTCTAACGCTCACTTCCAATCCGCGACTTTTCCATACCGCAGATCACCTTACGCCAATTGCGTATCCTATCTTTTCAATGGGATCTTCCTAACGCCGGTATTTAGAGTCTTGGCTGAAGTGAGCAGTAGAGCCTCTACCGACAAGACTCCATCCGCAGAAAAAAGTCAGTAGTTAGGAGCTTTATGGGCTAACGCCGGTTTATAAAGCTCTTAACTACTGTGCTCTGAAGTACACTAACACCCATAAACTACCTATGTACCCCTAAACCGACGCCCCCCACATCGCCGCCACTATAATACATTTTTTTAACCCCTAATCTGCCGACCGCACATCGCCGCCACCTACATTATCCCTATGAACCTTTAATATGCTGCCCCTAACATCGCCGACACCTACATAATATTTATTAACCCCTAATCTGCCCCCCCCAATGTCGCCGCTACCTTACCTACACTTATTAACCCCTAATCGGCAGACCGGACCTCGCCGCCACTCTAATAAAGTTATTAACCCCTAAACCGCCACACTCTCACCTTGCAAACCCTATAATAAATAGTATTAACCGCTAATCTGCCCTTCCTAACATCGCCGCCACCTAACTTCAAGTATTAACCCCTAATCTGCCGACCGGACCTCGCCGCTACTATAATAAATGTATTAACCCCTAAAGCTAAGTCTAACCCTAACCCTAACACCTAATATAATTTTAACCTAACAAAATAAATTAAATCTTATTAACTAAAGTATTCCTATTTAAAACTAAATACTTACCTGTAAAATAAACCCTAATATAGCTACAATATAACGAATAATTACATTGTAGCAATTTTAGGATTTAGATTTATTTTACAGGCAACTTTGTATTTATTTTAACTAGGTACAATAGCTATTAAATAGTTATTTACTATTTAATAGCTACCTAGCAAAAATAATTACCAAATTACCTGTAAAATAAATCCTAACCGAAGTTACAATTAAACCTAACACTACACTATCAATAAATAAATTAAATAAATTAACTACAAGTACCTACAATTACCTACAATTAAATAAACTAAACTAAATTACAAAAAAAAAACAAACACTAAATTAATAAAAAAAGATTACAAGAATTTTAAGCTAAGCTAATTTCACCTACTCTAAGCCCCCTAATAAAATAACAAAGCCCCCCAAAATAAAAAAAATTCCCTACCCTAATCTAAATTAAAAAAGTTAACAGCTCTATTACCTTACCAGCCCTTAAAAGGGCTTTTTGCGGGGCATGTCCCAAAGAAATCAGCTCTTTTGCCTGTAAAAAACCCCACAATACCACCCCCCAAAAGAAGACATCCGGAGTGGCAGAAGTCTTCATCCTATCCAGGCAGAAGAGGACATCCGGACCGGCAGACATCTTCATCCAAGCGGCATCTTCTATCTTCATCCATCCGACGAGAAGCGGCTCCATCTTCAAGACCTCCGGCGCGGAACATCCTTCTTCAACGATGACTAGACGACGAATGAAGGTTCCTTTAAGTGACGTCATCCAAGATGGCGTCCCTCGAATTCCGATTGGCTGATAGGATTCTATCAGCCAATCGGAATTAAGGTAGGAAAAATCTGATTGGCTGATTGAATCAGCCAATCAGATTCAAGTTCAATCGGATTGGCTGATCCAATCAGCCAATCAGATTGAGCTCGCATTCTATTGGCTGTTCTCTTCTCTAAACAAATATGGACAAATAAATATTTTTTGAATATGTGCTTCAGAACCCAACAAGGTATCTGCCCATCAACCAAGATTGAAAACGGCTAATGTTTACAGATTAAGGGACTTGCCAGTGCCTTATGTGAATTACATGTGGATATTTGTACTAATAAAAAAGTAATTAGAATATTACAATTAAGTGTAGGACATTAAAAGGTCAATACCTAAATATAAAATTAAGTTAGAGTACAAAGACTTCAGAAAGAACAGTATTATATATTGTCATGCATACCTCCATATTGGAGTTAATACAAATAATTTGTTTGAGGGCTACTTAATATAATACTATTATATATAATTATGTATGCTAATTGGTCAGATAATACAATTGTTTGTTAGACTATTTATATTAATGGAAGATAAGGCTTTTGAGCTATCTTTTGATAGGGTTTTAAAGTTTCTCATCGAAAATATCAGTGGTATTTCTTACTTTTTCTGTGATAGAGATTATAGTGGACCTGATTATTTCTGAAGAGCAATTCAGGGGTTTACTTTGCCAAGTAATATGGGGCTTTAAAGGATCTACTAAAAGCTCCTTTGTTGGAGCATAATTCTTCCACTCATCCATTTGGTGAAGGGGAGAGGATGAATAATTAATCGTATAGGAAAGATAGGTACTTTCTGTTTTAAAAATGGTTTAATTCCAGTTCCTGTATCGGGAATCAAAACAGCAAAAAAGCACCCTGTTGTCCAGGACCATTGAAAGTGTTATTCCACAATCTAGGACTTTTACTTCTCCATGGAACATACCTCTGGACTTGCAAGCATGAACACCAGCTCTGTTTGAACCACCCAGAGTCACATTTTTTTTAGCCTAAAATTGAATATTCTTTCATGTAAGCCTGCTAAATATATTGCATTTTTCAAGGTATTTATAGACAGAACTGTTCCATACTAAATAGTGAAGCATTGTTTTCAATACCACTGCATTTTTTGTGACAATTTCAAAACAATACTTTAGCCCTACAGTCCACTTGTATGTTCCACATTTAAAAATGGATATGCTGCACAGTTGTAACACTGATGTAAAGTTTGCAGTCATAGATATCAAGGCCCCCTTGCTACCCAAATAAAAGCAATGTTTGATAAATGAAAACTCTACAGTAGTGATTACTGTGCTAGAAATCTGTTAAATTCTTACACTTTTAGTCACAATGTTTAGAAGCCCCATCTCATTTTAAGACAATATTTGGTCCATGCCCCAGATATGGTGCACCCAATCCCTGTTCAATTTGCAATCATGCTCCACTGTTTTAAACAAATTCCCAGTTTCAGATCATAAATCTGTTGACAGGCAAATGATAGAAAGCATATTTCATCCAAGATGCCAGTTAGTTATATTTTTCATTGCTTTGTCAGGACCTGTCAAACACGGAGCAACAACATTTTGTTAGTTCATGTGTTTCATATAGATAACACTGTGCTCATGCATGTGAAGTTATTTAAGAGTCAGCACTAATTGCCTGAAATGTCGGTCTTTCAAAAGATCTGAGATAAGGAGGCAGTCAGCAGAAGCATAGATACAGGGTAATTACAGAGATAAAAAAAAGTATATTTCTATAACAGTGTTGGTTATGCAAAACTGGGGAACGGTAAATAAAGGGATTCTCTATCTTTTTAAAACAATAACAATTTTGGTGTTTACTGTCCCTTTAAACACTGTAATCTCACAAGCTTTACTTGCAAAGAAAATTCCACAATCCGTATTATGCTGTGAAAAACCTATAATATAATTTTTAATGCGTCCAGGTTCTGCTTTAAAAGTATTAATGAAGTTTTTTTTTTAGATTATTGAAGGCAATTGTGATTTTAAGAATGTTCTGGGGAATGGATGCCATGCACCTCGATTATTACTCTGATGCCCCAAAATCTCAGAGCCTTGGGTCTGCATGGTATTGCCTTTTTACATCTCCATTACCCTTGGCACATTAAGGAAAGAGTTAAAGGAGCAAGAAAGAGGATTAAAAATAATATAGGAAGCAATATTAGCTTTGAAACTCTTTTGCACCCCCAAATTCCTCAGTCTAGAACCCCTACTAATTGCAGGGAATCACAATGTTTTTACTGCAAAACATACCTTACACCCAGTGACTTAATGTTTTGTCAAACAGCTCCATATATTTTCACCAGTTTTGTTCTTGAACCACCACTAAATATGAAATAATAAATGTGTGTTATTCTCTAATAAAGCATGAGTAATTTGAGCTTTTTTTTGTTTGCCCTCAGTTCTTATTCTGTTTGCTACCACCAAAGTATAAGGCTAGAGGGTCAGTACGTTGTGAATAAGTGATCTGTTCCTGTGAATCAGGAGGATATACTGAGTTAAAATGTGAGAAAGGTCAAATGCTAAGTAAGTCTGTGTACTGCATGACATGTTCTGATTTGTATTTATTATTTATTTACTTGAAATTAGTTTTCAGGATGTAATCATGTTTTTGGCTGACACCTCCTTACCCTGGGGACCTCTGCTTGGAGCAATGGCCTCTTGTCACTCACTAATTGTGTTGGATGGAAAAATTCAAGGAGACCCACTAGACCTTAAGATGTTTGAATTTACCTGCTGGGTAAAATTTGCCTTTTTTTTTTACCATATCTTTAATATTTTTTTAAAATACATAAATAAATCTTCACTATAGATCCTTAAAGGTACAGGAAACCCCAACATTTTCTTTCATGATTTAGATAGAACACACCATTTTAAGACTTTCCAATATACTTCTGTTATCAAATTTGCTTTATTCTCTTGTTATCCGTTGCTGAAGGAACAACTTTGCACTACTGGCAGCTAGCTGAACACATCTAGCTAGCCAATCACATGAGACACATGTGCACAGGCAAGAATAAGCATCCAGCTCCCACTAGTGTATGATATGTGCATATTATTTTGCAACAAGGGATATCAAGAGAATAAAGCACATTTGAAAATAGAAGTAAATTTAAAAGTGTCTTAAAATGACATGCTCATTCTGAATCATGCAACTTTAATTTTGACTTTCCTATCCCTTTAAGTTAGCTAAATAACTGTCAATGAATTATTCATAATCCTGTTTTATTTTATTAAGGTATAGGCCTTTTTTATATACAACATACATGTATTATCTTTGCAGAATAAATATGTAATTAGTTGTTAACATTTACCTTCCAATGAGTATAACTAAGACAATATCCTTTAAAGCCTCTGCATATTTTGTTGTGTTACTATCAGCAGTAAAAGCTACTCAACTGAATCCATCAATTTTTATTTTTTGTAATTCTTAGTTTATAGAACTGATTTGATGTATCGTTGATAATGGGCAATTTTAAAAATATTATTAAACAGCTAGATTTTATAACACGTCCGGCATATGTACAATAAAAATCATATTTTTATATCTTAATTGTTACATTTAATGTGTATTTAAAAGTCACCATTATAGCTAAAACAAAGTAGCAATTAAAATGTTGCTCGCGTTTTTAATTAAATATTTATTTTTTACAGGATATAGAAGACTCACAGGAAGATAACAATGAAGAATCAGCTCAATCGGTTATTATGAAACCAGGACCTAATGCAAACCAGGTATAATAAATTAGTTAGCCTCTGTGTTAAACTATAAGTGCTATGGACATGTGAAAGTTAACATTATTTTTAGACTTCTTATTTAAAAGCCTTGACACTTTTAAAGTTAATTTGACTTGGTTTGAGCAGCATACCTTGACCGTCCCTATTGCCATTTTTTTAAACATTAAAGGGATACTAAACTCAAATTTTTACTTTCATGATTCAGAAAGAGCATGTAATTTTGAGCAACTTTCTAATTTACTCCTATTATTAATTTGTCTTTGTTCTCTTGCTATCTTTATTTGAAAAGCAGGAATGCAAAGCTTAGGAGCCGACTCATTTTAGGTTCAGCACCCTGGATAGCGCTTGCTTATTGGTAGCTACATTTAGCACCAATCAGCAAGTGCAACCCAGGTGCTAAAACAAAAATGGCCCGGCTCCCAAGCTTTGCATTCCTGCTTTTCAAATAAAGATAGCAAGAGAATGAAGAAAACTTGATAATAGGAGTAAATAGGAAACTTGCTTAAAATTGCATGCTCTATCTGAATCACGAAAGAAAAAAATTTGGTTAAGTATCCCTTTAACATTTTTTGCACATATTCACTTTTATATTTTAAATAAAACAAGATTGTTTCCTGGATTAGTAGAAATAAATTTAAAATCATATTATTGTAGTTTAAAGTAAAAGATGATCAATTAAGTTATCTGATGTTTAAAATGATATTTATTGTGTTAAATTATATTAAATTACATACAATTTTTAATTTTATATAATTATAGACATGG
The DNA here is from genome assembly GCF_027579735.1 of Bombina bombina. Taxonomy (NCBI): domain Eukaryota; kingdom Metazoa; phylum Chordata; class Amphibia; order Anura; family Bombinatoridae; genus Bombina; species Bombina bombina. The sequence continues at coordinate 413,115,150 of NC_069502.1, forward strand.
GACCGATTTAACAAATGGCGGGCGGACATGATTCGCTGTAGCGAATCATGTCTGCCCAAGCATATGCTGTCGGCATTTAACATTGCACAATCATTTCTGCTGACTTTATTATAGCACGTTGCTTTAACTAGTCTATGTGTCGTACTTAAAGGGACATGCTACATTTATTACTTTTGGGAAATACAGAACCTGGCCACCAGGAGGAGCAAAGACACCCAAGCTAAAGGCTTAATTACCTCCCCCACTTCCCTCATCCTCCAGTCATATTTTGCCTTTCATCACAGGAGGTTGGCAGAGAAGTGGCAGAAGTTCGAGATAGTGTTTCATGGAGGGTAGTACTCTTCGCAATGGGACTGGAGTTTTAAATAATCCTGTCAGCCTCTCAGTGAGAGCATGGATGAAAGTTAGAGTCGGGAGATGCAGGGAGAGTTTTCCTGCGAACCTATCCCGACTCATATTAACAGCTCCTTGGTAATCAGCTTTGACGAGTTTCGCTGCCTACCTTTCTTCACTCAAGTCTATGTCAGAAGCGAGGCTACTATCTGTCATACTTGAAGGGTGGTGTTCCTGTTCCACGGCGTAGATTCCGGTAAGATTGTTTCATTTTATTTCGATATGTGAATGTAATGTTAACGAAACAAGGTAGGGTCCCAGTGGGACTTCTTTTATCTTAATAAGGAATCATCGGTTAATATCTCTTATATACTAAGGCTCACGGCCTTTACGGAACATAACGGCCTTCTTTTCATGACGCGATCTTTCCAGATTGCGCGCCCTTTTCATGACTGGCATGGTGTACCTCGTGACGGGTGCGGTTACGTCGTTCTCTCACTTCCATATGCTGACTGTGTGCGACTGAGAGAGTCTTGCTCGTGGGTTGTCTAGTTCACAGGAGGTGGTGAGTGCCCCAGCCATTGGGGGTGTTAAAGTTAGTTTTTTGTCATTTTTGTAATCCCAAGATTATGGAGGATTCTGATAAGCACGACATGGATGCCTTAGATACAGAGGATTTGTCTTTTGATGAATATGAAATGGCCCGGGTAATCAATGCCCATCAGTTATGTTCCGATTGCCGTTCTAGAGTATTCTCTTCTCCTGATGCAGGGAGCTTAGAGTGCGTTGAGCAATCCGCCTCCTAGGTTTCCATGACCCGTGAAGCGAGTGCCCCTGTCCATTTCCTGGCTATGCAAACAGGTGTCCCTATGGCCTTTACTCCTCCGGAGGATGGCTTGTTTCCTCCAGAGGTTACGGCATGTTTCCACATGGCAATTTCTATGGCGCTGAATAATTTATATCTTCCAAGTGAAGTATTTCTAAGATACTGTCTGTGTTCCATTAACCAGGGCCCATCGAGCGTGGCATCGCCTGATTCAGTTTGGCCTTTTGGGGAAGCGTTGGCCCCTAAGGTTTCAGGGGCCCCTATCTCGGGGCCAGGGTCTTCAGTTGATCCGGCGAGGGATGATTTTGCCTTCCGTTATAGGCTGGCTCACCTTCGTGTTCTTTTAAGACATGTTTTGGCAATGTTGGAGGATCTCAGTCCTAGCGGGCCGAGGGATCTGAGGCCTTAGAAGCTGGATGGCAAATAGGTATGGCATTTGGGGATAAAGCCAATTTCCTTAACGTTGCAGTTTTTCTTTTTCTTTGTTTTTTTTTCGGTTCCAGTTCTGAGCTTGGTTGAATGGGGCTTTTCATCAGCTGGTCCCTTTGTCTTCCTCATTCACCTTGGGCGTTCACCCGATGGGTGTGGCCTTCATTTTATTTTTTGATCCGGATGGATGTGTTTAATTAGTGTTTTTCTTAAGCTCAAGTCTGATAGATTTTCGTTTTTATGAACGTTCTTCTTTTGAAACGATGCTTGCGATTTAGGTCACGTGGACACTTCCTCGGAAATTGCGCACTTGTTGAACAATAGAATTATGTTTTTATAGTTCATTTAACGATCCTTCAGGATGAATTTTCTTAGACCTTGGGCAGTTCTAGAGTGTTCTTATACCAGGCAGGTACTGGTCGGATACTTTTTCGGCTGTTACCAGGGTTCATGTGGTGCTGATTAATCCAGTTAGATTCTGAATGTCTCTTGGCCTATTCTCTGGACTCCAGGCTTGGATCCTACCGAAGTATGAGGCCTGTTGTTTAGATACAACCCCTCTGTACGGAGGGTTATGAGTGCCAATCTATGTTGGTTGTTCGGGCTTCTCGTCTGGGATGCGGATCTGTTTTTGCAGACATCATCATGGTTTTTCAGGTCCTCGGGGACTCAGAACCGTTATTCCATTCTTTGGAGTTAGGAGATGTGTGTGACCTATGTGGTCTGGTGTGATTAATAATTTGCTTTTTTACTCAAGGTTCTTCCAGACGCTGACTCTTCAGCCTAATAATCATTTTATTGCAGTGGCGGAGTTTCCTTCCTTTCCTCCTTGGGTGGATCATATGGTCTGGATGCGCAGGCAAGTTCCTTCTCTGCTCAGTTGTGTTACTCTATGAGTTGGTGTTCAGGGGTTTCCTTCCTTCTGTGGGGAGCTGCGAAGCTCCAGCTTTTGCCTGCTTAAAGAAGATTTTGGAAGATAGACCCTTCAAGGATCTCTGGCTGTTTTCCCTTCCATTGCCCTTGGTCTGACCATGGTCTCGACGTTCGGGTGTCTTTCCGTCCTCGTTGCAACTCTAGCTTTGTGGATTGTAAGTGAAGAGGCGAGGTCGGTTACAGAGGGCCGCCCTTCTTGGGTCGGGTAATTACATATTTTAGAGGTGCGTTCCTCCTTGTAGGAGGCAGCTTAGGGTTACTCTGGATGTCGCATCTACGATTGATTCTGTTTTCGAGGACCCTGACCTAGTTCTGTGTCTCTCCTTGGATGGGTGTGAATGGTTCAATCTCACACTAGATGTTTGTGGTCCCGCGGGCCTCTTTCCGTAGAGGCTGGGCCTCTGTGAGAGATGCCTATCGTTTTGCAGCTTAGACTTTAAGTCCTTATGACGGTCCCTTACTGGTCTATTGGAGTATTTATGCTGTTCCTGTGGACTCCAGGTATCTTCACCTGGGTTGGCAATATGGCAGAGGGGTCTCTCCTCTATGTTAGGGTGGTTTTCCGTTGTTTATTCCCTTCTATTCTAGAGCGGGGTTAGGGTTCTCTGGGTTCGGAGTTACCTTAGTATTTGGAGTGACCTGTGGGTCCTTGGTGGGTTGACTTGTAAGGATCTTTTCCCTTCTTGCATTCCAGAATCCTGGTAGGGGAGTTGTGATGTTCCTGCAGCGAGAGGCTGAGGGTTTGATCCCTATGGGGCTCCTGCTATATGTTGGATTCTGATATATGGATGCTGAGGGTCTGAGAGCCTTCCTCCCTTAGACAAGAAGCCGTGTAGGGGTTTTTGTACCCGTGCACAATGTCTATCCTGACTCATGGTGACATACCGTCTGTAGTAACTGTCAGCGATCTAACCGGGGGCTTTGTTCCTATGTTGACCCTTCCTTACTCTTCCGGAAGTCTGGGACTCTTGTTTTTGGTTTTGACAAGCCTTTGGGCTGGGACCATTTATTCTAGAGGGAAGATTGGGGGTTGGTTACTCTTGCAGGATTAACCATTTTCTTTAGAGTTGGTTTTCTCCTTTGTGGGAGGTCTTGGATGTCGTCCTCTTTTTCTCTGATGTTCGGTGCTGGGAGGGGATGCTCCTTGGAGCCCGATATTCGGAGGGCTGTAAGTCCTTGGAAGGTTTGCAGTTGAATCCAATTGCACTTTGACTGGGTTTAGCAATGGTGAGTCAGCTTGCTACCTGGAAGCTGGTCATTGGGAGTTCCTGTTCAGACTGTTGGTGTTCTTTTTGGAGAACTCTTTACTAGCTGCTGGGATAGTTATCCTTTTTCTGCTGTCACTGCTGTCTAGCTTGCAGGTCTAGATCTAATATGAGGTAACGGGGAACTCATGGTTTTCCTGGAGTACCTTTGGGTATGGTACTGGGTCAGGGATATTAGGGTGTTCCTCGAGTCCTTTTTGGGACATGTTTCCCTGTGTATGGATCTCTTTTTCTTCGATCCATGTGTTTCTAGGGAGTTCGTCTCCCTGGGCGTTGCTGTTGTACGACAACCATGGATTGTTCTATGTTCCGCAAAGTGGAATGATCCTTTGGATTTTTCATGAGAATTTGTTCTCCCTTTTAGGGCAGACAGTGGTCCTTGTCTTGGCCGGGTACCTTCATGGGAGTCTTGATCTGTGGGGCTGACTCCTCGGATATTGTTTGGGCTTGACGGACTCTGGGAGGGAGTGGTTTAGTTCGGCTTTGCCAGCAGTGTAACTAATGTGCAGTTATTTTGGCTTTGGCTTTTCTCCTGTGTCGTCTATATTTTTTAGGGTGTCAAGTAATCAGGCTGTGGTGCCTCTCGAAGGGGCTGCCTTTTTAACCCACCCGTTGTTTGCATTCACTGTCCCCTAGCTTGGTTATTCTTTTCCCAAAAGTAATTAATGCAGCTGTGAACTCTTCCCTTTTAAGAAGAAAAACATACATTATGCTTACCTGATAATTTAATTTTCTTCTGAAGGGAAGAGTCCACCGCTCCCGCCCGTGTTTTTATCTATGAGGTGGTTGTAATTTTTTGTTCTTCTGGCACATTTTTTCACCCTGATATTTCTCCTACTGTTCCTCGTTCCCTTGGCAGAATGAGTGGGAGAGGTATTTAAGTCTTTGGCTGGGTTGTCTTTGCCTCCTCCTGATGGCCAGGTTCTGTATTTCCCAAAAGTAATGAATGCAGCTGTGGACTCTTCCCTTCAGAAGAAAATAAAATTATCAGGTAAGCATAATTTATGTTTCTTTATGTCATGATTTTGATAGAGCATGCAATTTTAAATAGCTTTCCAATTTACTTCTTTTTTCTAATTTGTTTCATTTTCATGGTATGCTTTTTGATGGAGGCAGGCTCAGGAGCTGCGGATTGGTGGCTGCAAATATATACTTCATGCTATTGGCTCATCCATGTGCATTGCTATTTCTTCAACAAAGGATACTAAGAGATTAACGCAAATTAGATAATAGAAATAAACTGGCAAGTTGTTTAAAATAGTATTCTCTCTCTCTGTTTCATGAAAGATAAATTTTGGGTTTCATGACCCTTTAAAGTCACCTCCAGACCTGCAGTGTACTGCTGCAATTTTTTGGCTGCCCCTGGAGCTGTTGTATCTTTTCAGCTAACCATGCCCCACCTAGACATGCCCAAGACCACCAAACTGTTCTCATAGTACGCCTAGCCCTGCCGAGTTAACACCAGCAACTCTGCTTCCATCCACCTCGACTCCTTGCCTACAAAACACCTGTGACTGCCTATGACCCAATCAAATTTTGATTTCTGGAATTGCAACTGGGCTACACATGTGACCCCCTGCATTGTATTATTGCACTTTTATGTCACTTTAAACATTATTTACTTGTGTTGTTTTTTTTAACTTAATCTTCTAGGTAACAATCACTAATATCTGTTCCGCTAGGTCCCAGTTGAAGGAATAGCTGTTCTACAGCAGTTTCCATTTTCCTCAGCGCTGCAGCGCATGTCTGTTATCACACAGATACTAAATGGTGATGAACGTGCTGTCTACATGAAGGGTGCCCCAGAGATGGTAGCCTCATTTTGCAAAGCAGATACAGGTCGATAACTTATTTCTTAATTACTAGACTGTTTCTTATTGAAATAAAAAATGACACTTGAGAAATGTATTGCCTGAATGTAATAAGTCAGAATCTTACAATTTAAAAGAACTCTACACTGAGACAAAACAAATTGTCTTGCTATGCAACCTTTTAAAACTAGTTCACTAAATAGTGAGAGGAGTTTTTATGTTTTGGTTAATCAGCTCCTGGGTGTAGAATTATCTCACTGTAGAGTTCTTAGAAGTATTAATAAATATAGGCCAGGCAGGTCTAAACCTACTAGGGATGGGGGAATGTTTCTCAACATTAGAAAAATGAAATACATTTTTACACGTTCGTTCATTTCGATTTTCGAATGTTTATACAACATTCTAACATTCGTTTAATGTAATAGTATTTCTAATGCTTTCTTTAAATGTAATATTAAATTCAAAATTTTCTAATAATTCAATTTAAATTATGCAATATTCGAAATCGAAAAATTCAAATTTATATATTTATAATAGTATTTCTAATGCTTTCTTTAAATGTAATATTCGAATTATGCAATATTCGACATAGAAACATTCAAATTGATATATTTGTATTTATTATGTTTCAATTTACTAAATTTCCTATGAACTATTGAACTTCTGAATAGTATTTGTTAAATAGAATGTTACATTCGAAATTTCAAATGGGAACATTCGATCTAATTATGAACATTTTTAAGAATATTCTTTCTTATCAACATTCTATTATCTAAATCAAAGTTCTACAATAACATTCATTCTAACATTTGAATTTGAATATAAACACATTCACCCACCTTAAATAACAATAGCTTTTGTCATTTTCCAAAAGCAAGAATATTTCTTTGGTATAGAGTGTCATCATATCAATATTTATTATTTTTGTTATTATTGAGTACTAGTCCTAAAGCCCGTGCACACGGGCCATTTCTTGCAGTACAGTGGTCCCACCCCTTGCTCTCTCTCTCCCCCTCTCTTTTGCTCTCTCTCCCCCCTCTCTTTTGCTCTCTCTCTCTCCCCTCTCTTTTGCTCTCTCTCTCCCTCCCCCTCCCCCCTCTCTTTTGCTCTCTCCCCCTCTCTTTTGTGCTCTCTCCCCCCTCGCTTTTGCTCTCTCTTTCCCTGTCTTTAGCTCTCTCTCCGCTCTTTTTTTTACCTTCTCTCTCTCTCCCCCTCTATTTTGCTCTTTCTCCCCCTTTCTTTTTTTCTCTCTCTCTCCCCCTCTCCCCCTTTATTTTGCTCTCTCTCTGCCCCCTCTCTTTTACTCTCTTTCTCTCCCTCACTTTTGCTCTCTCTGCCCCCTCTCTTCAGCTCTCTCTCTTCCCCCTCTTTAGCATGCTCTCCTTGCTATTTGGCTCTATCTCTCCACCTCTATTGCCTCTCTCTCGCAGCCACGGCCACTCCCGGCCATCCACGCCCCATTGCGGTACCCTGCCTGGCCACACCCCATCATGGTGCTCCTGTAGGTCACCCCCACCAGACCACACCCCCATTGCGACGCCCTGTCCGGCCATGCCCCTCTCTTTTGCTCTCTCTACCCTCTGTTTTGCTCTCTCCCCCTCTCTTTTGCTCTCTCTCCCCCCCTCTCTTTTGCCCTCTCTCTCTCCCCCCTCTCTTTTGCCCTCTCTCTCTCCCCCCTCTCTTTTGCCCTCTCTCTCTCCCCCCTCTCTTTTGCTCTCTCTCCCCACTCTCTTTTGCTCTCTCTCCCCACTCTCTTTTGCTCTCTCTCCCCACTCTCTTTTGCTCTATCTCTCCCCCTCTCTTTTGCTCTATCTCTCCCCTCTCTTTTGCTCTATCTCTCCCCCTCTCTTTTGCTCTCTCCCCCCTCTCTTTTGCTCTATCTTTCCCCCCTCTCTTTTGCTCTATCCCCCCTCTCTTTTGCTCTCTCCCCCCTCTCTTTTGCTCTCTCTCTCTATCTCCCCACTCTATTTTGCTTTATTTTGCTCTCTCTCTCTATCTCCCCACTCTATTTTGCTTTCTTTTGCTCTCCCCCCCCTCTCTTTTGCTCTCTCTCCCCTCTCTTTTGCTCTCTCTCTCCTCTCTTTTGCTCTCTCTCTCCCCTCTCTTTAGCTCTCTCTGCCCCCTCTCTTTTTCTCCCCCCCCTCTCTTTTGCTTTCTCTGCCCCTTCTCTTTTTCTCTCTCTCTCCCCTCTCTTTTGCTTTCTCACTCTCTCCCCCTCTCTTTTGCTTTCTCACTCTCTCCCCCTTTCTTTTGCTTTCTCTCCCCTTCTCTTTTTCTCTCTCTTCCCCATCTCTTTTTCTCTCTCTCTGCCCCTTCTCTTTCTCTCTCTCTCTCTCTCTCCCTCTCTTTGGCGCTTTCTCTTCCACCCTCTTTGGCTCTCTCTTCTTGCTATTTGGCTCTTTCTCTCCTTCTCTTTTGCCTCTCTCTCGCAGCCACGGCCACTCCCGGCCATCCACGCCCCATCACGGTGCCCCTCACTTTTGCTCTCTCTGCCCCCTCTCTTCAGCTCTCTCTCTTCCCCCTCTTTAGCATGCTCTCCTTGCTATTTGGCTCTATCTCTCCACCTCTATTGCCTCTCTCTCGCAGCCACGGCCACTCCCGGCCATCCACGCCCCATTGCGGTACCCTGCCTGGCCACACCCCATCATGGTGCTCCTGTAGGTCACCCCCACCAGACCACACCCCCATTGCGATGCCCTGTCCGGCCATGCCCCTCTCTTTTGCTCTCTCTACCCTCTGTTTTGCTCTCTCCCCCTCTCTTTTGCCCTCTCTCTCTCCCCCCTCTCTTTTGCCCTCTCTCTCTCCCCCCTCTCTTTTGCTCTCTCTCCCCACTCTCTTTTGCTCTCTCTCCCCACTCTCTTTTGCTCTCTCTCCCCACTCTCTTTTGCTCTATCTCTCCCCCTCTCTTTTGCTCTATCTCTCCCCTCTCTTTTGCTCTATCTCTCCCCCTCTCTTTTGCTCTATCTCTCCCCTCTCTTTTGCTCTATCTCTCCCCCTCTCTTTTGCTCTCTCCCCCCTCTCTTTTGCTCTATCTTTCCCCCCTCTCATTTGCTCTATCCCCCCTCTCTTTTGCTCTCTCCCCCCTCTCTTTTGCTCTCTCTCTCTCTATCTCCCCACTCTATTTTGCTTTATTTTGCTCTCTCTCTCTATCTCCCCACTCTATTTTGCTTTCTTTTGCTCTCCCCCCCTCTCTTTTGCTCTCTCTCCCCTCTCTTTTGCTCTCTCTCTCCTCTCTTTTGCTCTCTCTCTCCCCTCTCTTTAGCTCTCTCTGCCCCCTCTCTTTTTCTCCCCCCCTCTCTTTTGCTTTCTCTGCCCCTTCTCTTTTTCTCTCTCTCTCCCCTCTCTTTTGCTTTCTCACTCTCTCCCCCTTTCTTTTGCTTTCTCTCCCCTTCTCTTTTTCTCTCTCTTCCCCATCTCTTTTTCTCTCTCTCTGCCCCTTCTCTTTCTCTCTCTCTGTCTCTCTCTCTCTCTCTCTCTCCCTCACTTTTTCTCTCTCTCCCTCTCTTTGGCGCTTTCTCTTCCCCCCTCTTTGGCTCTCTCTTCTTGCTATTTGGCTCTTTCTCTCCTTCTCTTTTGCCTCTCTCTCGCAGCCACGGCCACTCCCGGCCATCCACGCCCCATCACGGTGCCCCGCCCGGCCATGCCCCATCATGGCGCTCCCGTAAGGCCACACCCCTTGTCACGCCTGGCCACACCCCATCATGGTGCTCCTGCTGGCCACACCACACCATCTCTGCTATCAGGATCCGAAAGGCCAGGTGTGTTTGTCCTCGTACAGTCTCTACTGCGCATGACAGCTTCGGACAAACACACTTGGCCTTTTATATTATAGGATGTTATAAATGAATCTTGTTACAACTATTTACTTTGCAACTTTTGATAACTTTTTTCAATCATGAATCTGCAAGACCCTCTGTTGGATTCTTTTCAGACTGTGTAATAGAGGTTCATAATAGTCTAAGATGACTACAGGAGTCTGTCAAAGTTTATAAAGCTTGGTACAACTTCCTACAAGTTTTAGTTTTGAAAGTGAGCTGGGCTGTTTTATAAAATGAAGAATTCAAGCTTAGTGCTGAGAGGAAGAAAAATATGCTGATTTTCAAAACCAGTGAAGGACATGTTTTAAATGATTTAACCATATAATTAGCTTGTGTGGCTTAGCCCTGTGGCTGTTTCTTTTTGCTTCACTTATGCTAGTGACATCGACATCAGTATGAGTTCTTTCAACAGACCTATATGTTTGTAATTTTAAACCATAAGTTATGGAATTGGGTGTACCCCATTCTTAGTAGCTAAATATGCAGTAATTAAAATATAAATGTGGTTTGCTCTACTTAAGCAAAATAGACAGCTGCCTAAAGACAATTCTTGAAAACATGTTTTTCCAGCACACAGGATTCTTATCCAAAAAAGTGGGTGTGAAAGTACACAGGAACATTTCTGCCAACAATCTTCAAAGAATAAAACAATTTTATGTAGACACTATCACACTGACTTGTATAATGTGCACGTTTTACAACCATCATTAGCAATATGTGGTTTTATGATATACTGTACCATTGGATTACATGTTTTAAAAATGCAAAACTAGAATATAGGAGAAAGTAAAAAAAAAATGCAGAATCCAAGACGAGCATACGTTTAAAACTTCTGTTAGAATCTTATTATATAAGAAATTGACTAAACATTGCATTTGTTTGTGACATTCTGATACCTATAAGCATGTTTTACATAAATATATTTAGAAAAGTAAAATAAATGGCCAACATATTGAGTTTTTCTTATTGGAAAGAAAACATACCTTGGTTCACACAAGTATGCCTCTGTTATCAGTGTGCAACTGTTTATTATATTATAAGATATACTTAGTTTCAACATATTTACCCCACTGCAATGCATGTGGCATATTGTGAAATGTCACTATACTGAAGTGTGTTTGGGGCACTTCAACCTCTCTGGACTGAGGAGGTACTGGGAAGAGGTGAAAAATAGAGCAGAAAAGTAGATCTTTGACAAAGCGACAAGGGAGAGTATGATAACATTTGGAGAAATATTGGAGAGATGTAGGAGGTTGCATTGTTATTGAGAACCTTGTATACTAGTGTCAGGATTTTAAATGTTATTCCAGAGGATAAAGGAAGCCTGCAAAAGGGATATGCCGAGAGGTGAAGCAGATGGCTGGTAATGTGTGAGGTAGATCAGTCTGGCAGGGGCATTTATGATACTTTGCAGAGGGGATAGGTGGAAGCTTGAGAGGTCAGAGAGGATGAAGTTGTGGCGGTCAAGAGAGATATGACAAAAGTTTATAAGAATCTTGATTGTGTCTCCTGTAAGGAAATACTGCATTTTAGATGTATTTTTAAATTTGGAGCAAAAGTAACTGGATGTGGGGTACAAATAGAAGTTCTTTGTCAAATGCCACAGGCATTAAGGGGCTGGTAACACATGAGCAAGGAGTGTGAAATGTCTAGTGCAGAGAGGTAGCGGTATACAAATTATACTGGCAATCATGGGACTGTATTAAGGAGCCATAAGATTATGTGTAGATTGAAAAGAGGAGACCAGAAACAAAGCCTTGTGGCACCTTAACAGAGAGATTTAAAGTGGCAGAGGATGTGCCAATGAAGGATACACTAACGCTATGATTAGAGAAATAGTGTCACAAATCTTGGTGGAAAACTCCAGTTATGCAGTGATAATGGTTCCCACAAAATTTGAAATCATATTTAATGGTAAATATATATAAGTGAAAATGCAATTTATTAACAATAGTAAACAAAAATAAAACAATATTAGAACTTATTACAATTACTACCGTATCTCTCTCTTTCTCTCTCTCTCTTTCTCTCTCTCTCTCTCTCTGTCTCTCTCTCTCTCTCTCTCTCTCTCTCTCTCTCTCTCTCTCTGTCTCTCTCTCTCTCTCTCTCTCTCTCTCTCTCTCTCTCTCTCTGTCTCTCTCTCTCTCTCTCTCTCTCTCTCTGTCTCTCTCTCTCTCTCTCTCTCTCTCTGTCTCTCTCTCTCTCTCTCTCTCTCTCTGTCTCTCTCTCTCTCTCTCTCTCTCTCTCTCTCTCTCATATATAAATATATTTCTGCATTTTTAAACCACAATATCCCCTGACAGAAGGAAGAGAACCATAAGAGGAATGTGGGACAATTTATTAAGATCATTAATGTAATTGAATATGTATAACAAACGTTTTAGGACAGAGCTTTGGTTTTGTAACACATGGTGTACTTCCTGTGATTCTTCTAACTTATTTTTTTTTTATGCTTGTGACACCCAGAGGCTCCATCAATACAACTAAATGATATAAACTAAAACATTTACTTAGATATACTACACTATCTGTGTGACTAAAAACAAGATTGTAAGTTTATATTTATAAAAATATGCTTTGAACAAAAAGTGATCTTTTTATTCTCACCCTTAATAATGTCTGACACCAAAGCTGAAAAGTTAATGGGTATCCTGACCCTGGTTATGAGTTAGTAATCTAAGAACAAATGCTTGATATAAATAGTGCATTAACTGATGATATTATTATTCCCTATATAACAGTACCCCTTAACTTTGCCGAAGAACTGGAGCTTTATACAAAGCAGGGATTCAGGGTTATTGGATTGGCTTATAAGATACTTGAAAGAAATATTCAGCTGGGCAGCTTAAAGAGGTAAGGCTAATGATTTTATTTCATTTACTGACTGAGCTCCAAAGTCAACATTATACTTTGTATATAATGGTGTTATATAGGGTCATGATAGTCAAAATTTAACATTCACGGTTCTGATAGAGCATGTAAATTTGAGAAAGTTTTTAATTGACTTCTTTTATCAAATTTTCTACATTCACTTCTGTTCTGGGAGCTAGCTGCTGATTGGTGGCACTGGCTATGCTCATATGCTTTTTGTCATTGGCTCACTAGATGTGTTCAGTTAGGTTCCAGTATTGCATCTCTGGGCCTTTGCTGGGGGCAAGTAACAATGCAATAATGCTCTGACACATTTTCTTTTTGTACTTTTATGTCTCTTTAAAATTAAATTGTTCTAAACTTACTAAAACTGTCAATAAGTTAATGGTGGGTTTATCACTGTTCACTAAATTTTGCAACAGTCTTCTGAAAGGGACAGTAAAGTCAAAATTAAACTTATATGATTCAGATAGGGTATGTAATTTTAAACAACTTTCCAATTCACTTTTATCATCAAATTTGCTTTGTTATCTTGGTATTCTTAGTTGAAAGCTAAACCTAGGTAGGCTCATATGCTAATTTCTAAGCCCTCGAAGGCCGTCTCTTATTTCAATGCATTTGACAGTTTCACAGCTTGAGGGTGTTAGTTCATGTGTGCCATATAGATAATTGTGGAATGGGTAATAAAGGGATTATCTATCTTTTTAAACAATGAAAATTCTGTTGTAGACTGTCCCTTTTACTATATTAAAGACACTTTTTAACTCAAAATTAAATCTCAGATACGTGTTTAATTAAGCATTTTTGAAAGAAAAGAAAAAAACAATAATTGTAAATTCATGTTACCAACTTTCCCTGCAATTATTTCCTGCAAATTGTGCACTTTCCATCCTTAGAGAAGCTGGAACTAGATATTCTAGAATAAATCAAAAATATTCTATTTTATTCGATGAGTTTATTTTTCTCTTGTAAGGTGTATCCAGTCCACGAATCATCCATTACTTGTGGGATATTCTCATTCCCAACAGGAAGTTGCAAGAGGACACCCACAGCAGAGCTGTAATATAGCTCCTCCCCTAACTGTCATAGCCAGTCATTCTCTTGCAACTCTCAACAAGCAAGGATGTTGTAGGAGAGAGTGGTTAAATATAGCTAGTTTATTTTCTTCAATCAAAAGTTTGTTATTTTTAAATAGTACCGGAGTTGTGCTATTTTATCTCAGGCAGTAAATAGAAGAAGAATCTGCCTGAGGTTTCTATGATCTTAGCAGGTTGTAACTAAGATCCATTGCTGTTCTCACATATGTCTGAGGGGATTACACAGATGAGGTAACTAAAGAGAGAGAATGGAGTGCAGTTTATTCTGCTATCAGGTATGTGCAGTTATAATTTTTTCTAGAGATGGAAAACACTAGAAAATGCTGCTGATACCGGATTAATGTAAGTTAAGCCTGAATACAATGATTTAATAACGACTGGTATCATGCTTACTCTCAGGGGTAATACCCTTATGATATTGCAATATAAAACGTTTGCTGGCATGTTTAATCGTTTTTATATATGCTTTGGTGATAAAACTTTATTGGGGCCTAGTTTTTTCCACATGGCTGGCTTAAATTTTGACTAGAAACAATTTCCACTGTTGTAGTATAAAAGTTACAGTTGGTGCACATCCAGCTTCCCTCAAAGGCCCTCTGAATGCTATAGGACATCTCTAAAGGGCCCAAAGGCTTTACAAAGTCTTTTATTGGGGAAGGTAGGGCTACAGCTTGCTGTGGCAGTTGGTTGTGACTGTTAAAAAACGTCTTTCGTTTTTTTGATCCGTTTTTTGAACTAAGGGGTTAATCATCCATTTGCAAGTGGGTGCAATGCTCTGTTGGCCTATTATACACACTGTAAAAATTTAGTTTGATTTACTGCATTTTTTCACTGTTTTTCAAATTCTGACAAAATTTGTTTCTCTTAAAGGCACAGTACCGTTTTTTTATATTTGCTTGTTAACTTGATTTAAAGTGTTTTCCAAGCTTGCTAGTCTCATTGCTATTCTGTATAAACATGTCTGACATAGAAGAAAGTCCTTGTTTATTATGTTTAAAAGCCATGGTGGAACCCCCTCTTAGAATGTGTACCAAATGTACTGATTTCATTTTATGCAATAAAGATCATTTTCTGTCTTTAAAAAATTTATCACCAGAGGAATCTGACGAGGGGGAAGTTATGCCGACTAACTTTCCCCACGTGTCAGACCCTTTGACTCCCGCTTAAGGGACTCACGCTCAAATGGCGCCAAATACATCTAGGGCGCCCATAGCGTTTACTTTACAAGACATGGCGGCAGTCATGGATAATACACTGTCAGCGGTATTAGCCAGACTACCTGAACTTAGAGGTAAGCGAGATAGCTCTGGGGTGAGACAAAATGCAGAGCATACTGACGCTTTAAGAACCATGTCTGATACTGCCTCACAATATGCAGAAGCTGAGGAAAAAGAGCTTCATTCAGTGATTGATGTTAATGACTCAGGAAAGATACCTGATTCTAATATTTCTACATTTAAATTTAAGCTTGAACACCTCCGCGTGTTGCTTAGGGAGGTTTTAGCTGCTCTGAATGACTGTGATACAATTGCAGTGCCAGAGAAATTGTGTAGACTGGATAAATACTTTGCAGTGCCGGTGTGTACTGATGTTTTTCCAAATACCTAAAAGGTTTACAGAAATTATTAATAAGGAATGGGATAGACCAGGTGTGCCGTTCTCTTCCCCTCATATTTTTAGAAAAATGTTTCCAATAGACGCCACCACACGGGACTTATGGCAGACAGTCCCTAAGGTGGAGGGAGCAGTTTCTACTCTAGTAAAGCGTACTACTATCCCTGTCGAGGACAGTTGTGCTTTTTTTTTTTTTAGATCCAATGGATAAAAAATTAGAGGTTACCTTAAGAAAATATTTATTCAACAAGGTTTTATCCTACAGCCCCTTGCATGCATTGCCCCTGTCACTGCTGCTGCGGCATACTGGTTTGAGTCTCTGGAAGAGGCTTTACAGGTAGCGACTCCATTGGATGACATACTAGGCAAACTTAGAGCACTTAAGCTAGCCAATTCTTTTATTCTGATGCCATTGTTCATTTGACTAAACTAAAGACTAAGAATTCTGGTTTTGCTATACAGGCGCGCAGAGCGCTATGGCTTAGATCATGGTCAGCTGACGTGACTTCAAAATCTAAACTACTTAACATTCCCTTCAAGGGGCAAACCTTATTCGGGCCTGGTTGAAGGAGATTATTGCTGATATCACTGGAGGAAAAGGTCATGCCCTTCCTCAGGACAGGTCCAAATCTAGGGCCAAACAGTCTAATTTTCGTGCCTTTCAAAACTTCAAGGCAGGTGCTGCATCAACTTCCTCTAATAATAAACAAGAGGGAACTTTTGCTCAATCCAAGACGGTCTGGAGACCAAACCTGACCTGGAAAAAAGGTAAGCAGGTAAAAAAGCCTGCTGCTGCCTCTAAGACAGCATGAAGGAACGGCCCCCTATCCGGGAACGGATCTAGTAGGGGGCAGACTTTCACTCTTTGCCCAGGCGTGGGCAAGAGATGTTCAGGATCCCTGGGCGTTGGAAATTATATCCCAGGGATATCTTCTGGACTTCAAAGCTTCCCCCCCAAAAGGGAGATTTCCCCTTTCACAATTATCTGCACACCAGATAAAGAGAGAGGCATTCTTACACTGTGTACGAGACCTCCTAGTTATGGGAGTGATCCATCCAGTTCCAAAGGAGGAACAGGGACAGGGTTTTTACTCAAATCTGTTTGTGGTTCCAAAAAAAGAGGGAACCTTCAGACCAATTTTGGATCTAAAGATCTTAAACAAATTCCTCAAAGTTCCGTCGTTCAAGATGGAAACTATTCGTACCATCCTACCACTGATCCAGGAGGGTCAATATATGACTACAGTGGATCTAAAGGATGCTTATCTTCACATTCCGATACACAAAGATCATCATCGGTTTCTCAGGTTTGCCTTTCAAGACAGGCATTACCAGTTGTAGCTCTTCCCTTGGGATTAGCTACAGCCCCAAGAATCTTTACAAAGGTTCTAGGGTCGCTTATGGCGGTCCTAAGGCCACGGGCATAGCAGTAGCCCCTTATTTAGACGACATCCTGATACAGGCGTCAAACTTCCAAATTGCCAAGTCTCATACGGACGTAGTACTGGCATTTCTGTGGTCGCATGGGTGGAAAGTGAACAAGGAAAAGAGTTCTCTATTCCCACTCACAAGAGTTTCCTTTCTAGGGACTCTGATAGATTCTGTAGAAATGAAAATTCACCTGACGGAGTCCAGGTTATCAAAGCTTCTAAATTCCTGCCGGGTTCTTCATTCCATTCTGCGCCCTTCGGTGGTTCAGTGTATGGAAGTAATCGGCTTAATGGTAGCGGCAATGGACATAGTGCCATTTGCACGCTTACATCTCAGACCGCTGCAACTATGCATGCTCAGTCAGTGGAACGGGGATTACACAGATTTGTCCCCTCAACTGAATCTGGACCAAGAGACCAGGGATTCTCTTCTCTGGTAGCTATCTCGGGTCCATCTGTCCAAAGGTATGACCTTTCGCAGGCCAGATTGGACAATTGTTACGACAGATGCCAGCCTTCTAGGTTGGGGTGCAGTCTGGAACTCCCTGAAGGCTCAGGGATCGTGGACTCAGGAGGAGTCTCTCCTTCCATTAAATATTCTGGAACTAAGAGCGATATTCAAGGCTCTTCAGGCTTGGCCTCAGTTAGCAACTCTGAGGTACATCAGATTTCAGTCGGACAACATCACGACTGTAGCTTACATCAACCATCAAGGGGGAACGAGAAGTTCCCTAGAAATGTTAGAAGTTTCAAAAATAATTCGCTGAGCAGAGATTCACTCTTGCCACCTATCAGCTATCCATATCCCAGGTGTAGAGCACTGGGAGGTGGATTTTCTAAGTCGTCAGACTTTTCATCCGGGAGAGTGGGAACTCCATCCGGAGGGATTTGCACAACTGATTCATCGTTGGGGCAAACCAGAACTGGATCTCATGGCGTTTTGCCAGAACGCCAAGCTTCCGTGTTACGGATCCAGGTCCAGGGATCCCAAGGCGACACTGATAGATGCTCTAGCAGTGCCCTGGTCTTTCAACCTGGCTTATGTGTTTCCACCGATTCCTCTGCTCCCTCGACTGATTGCCAAGATCAAGCCGGAGAGAGCATCAGTGATTCTGATAGCACCTGCGTGGCCACGCAGGACCTGGTATGCAGATCTAGTGGACATGTCATCCTTTCCACCATGGTCTCTGCCTCTGAAACAGGACCTTCTACTTCAGGGTCCTTTCAACCATCCAAATCTAATTTCTCTGAGGCTGACTGCCTGGAGATTGAACGCTTGATTTTATCAAAGCGTGGCTTCTCCGAGTCAGTTATTGATACCTTAAGACAGGCACGAAAGCCTGTCACCAGGAAAATTTACCATAAGGTATGGCGTAGATATCTTTATTGGTGTGAATCCAAGGGTTACTCATGGAGTAAGGTCAGGATTGCTAGGATATTATCTTTTCTCCAAGAAGGTTTAGAAAAAGGATTGTCAGCTAGTTAAGCGTCTGGCAGATGTTCCAGACGTTCAGGCATTTTGTCAGGCTTTAGTTAGAATTAAGCCTGTGTTTAAACCTGTTGCTCCACCATGGAGCTTAAACTTGGTTCTTAAGGTTCTTCAAGGAGTTCCGTTTGAACCTCTTCATGCCTCTTCTTTTTTTGGTAGCTATTTCCTCGGCTCGTAGAGTCTCTGAGCTATCTGCCTTACAATGTGATTCTCCTTATCTGATTTTTCATACGGATAAGGTAGTCCTGCGTACCAAACCTGGGTTCTTACCTAAGGTGGTATCTAACAAGAATATCAATCAAGAGATTATTGTTCCATCCTTGTGTTACACAATCTGGACGTGGTCCGTGCTTTATAGTTTTACTTACAAGCTACTAAAGATTTTCGTCAAACATCTGCTTTGTTTGTTGTCTACTCTGGACAGAGGAGAGGTCAAAAGGCTTTGGCAACCTCTTTTTCTTTTTGACTAAGAAGCTTAATCCGCTTAGCCTATGAGACTGCTGGACAGCAGCCTCCTGAAAGGATTACAGCTCATTCCACTAGAGCTGTGGCTTCCACTTGGGCCTTTAAAAATGAGGCTTCTTTTGATCAGATTTGCAAGGCGACGACTTGGTCTTCGCTTCATATTTTTTCAAAATTTTACAAATTTGATACTTTTGCTTCTTCGGAGGCTATATTTGGGAGAAAGGTTTTACGGGCAGTGGTTCCTTCCATTTAAGTTCCTGCCTTGTCCCTCCCTTCATCCGTGTACTTTAGCTTTGGTATTGGTATCTCACAAGTAATGGATGATCCGTGGACTGGATACACCTTACAAGAGAAAACACAATTTATGCTTACCTGATAAATTTATTTCTCTTGTGGTGTATCCAGTCCACGGCCCGCTCTGTCATTTTAAGGCAGGTAATTTTTAAATTTAAACTACAGTAACCACTGCACCCTATGGTTCCTCCTTTCTCGGCTTGTTTTCGGTCGAATGACTGGCTATGACAGTTAGGGGAGGAGCTATATTACAGCTCTGCTGTGGGTGTCCTCTTGCAACTTCCTGTTGGGAATGAGAATATCCCACAAGTAATGGATGATCCGTGGACTGGATACACCACAAGAGAAATAAATTTATCAGGTAAGCATAAATTGTGTTTTTAACAAATTAGTACACCAGTTATAATCCATATAGAGCTGTGGGCTTAACAGGGATTAAACACGCAGTGAAAAAAATTAATTATTTTTAAAAGACTTTAATGAAACAAAACGTTTTAGTTTAGATCAGAGTGTCTCTTAAAAAAACCCTGCAGTTTCTTAAACTCTGATAAATAATACCCAGTGATAGCTTAAAGGAATAGGAAGGTCAAAATTGAAATATGCTTGTGCGCATTTCAATTGTAAGTAGAAGCATATACTTGCCATATACTTCTATTGTCAAAATTGCTTCCAGTAAACGTTATTACTGTTTTTCAGAATCATACACACATATCCTGTGAAGGCCTGTGCACCATTAGTCAAGCCCAGATAGCTGAAAAAAAGAGAGAAGCGCTCAACCTGGGAACGAACAATAGCATAATAGCTTGTTCTATGGCTAGTTACCACCCAAAAAGCAGCCTCTTTTTGCTCAGCATGTGCCTTTCACAGAGAATAACTTTCCTGTAGCATATCAGTCTGATCCTGACTTTAAAGTACAGTCCAGTCCCGAAATACCAGGCAATACCTCTCTGAATGTGAGAAACGTCAAAACCCCAGACCTATATTTCGGCCATATCTACCTATGTGCAGCCATATCCCTCTAGGCAGTGAGCAACGGGTCCACGTCTGGATTCCCGCATCACACTTAGGGAGACTTCCCTAATTGTCATAATTTGCATAAATGAAAAAAGAGAAGCGCTCAACCTGGGAACGAACAAAAGCATAATAGCTTGTTCTATGGCTAGTTACCACCCAAGAAGCAGCCTCTTTTTGCTCAACATGTGCCTTTCACAGAGAAGAACTTTCCTGAAGCATATCAGTCTGATCCTGACTTAACAGTACAGTCCAGCCCACAAAATTCCAGGCAATACCTCTCTGAACATGAGAAACGGCAAAACCCCAAAATTGATTTAATTTATTTTATACAAGCAATTGCTAACTCTCTGAGAAGGTGTGGTGTTTGAACAGGCCTTCACAGGATATGTGCATATGCCGCTGGAAAACATTAATAACTTTTACTAGAAGCATTTTTGCTAATAGAAGTATATTGAAAAAAATGCTTTAATTTAAAACTTAAATGCATCCATGCACATTTCAGTTTTGACCTTTCTGTCCATTTAAATATGTGTATTATGCGAGAAGCAAGATAAACATATTCACAATGTTTTTCAAGGGGTGTGTTTTTGGACTTCTCTGCATTTGTACAACCCTGTAAATTGTGTTAATAAAATTACATTTTTAAATACTTATAAATCATTTATACTGTATTCTGATTGTTTATTTTATTTTGTAATACACTGTTTAACTGCTGAAATATAATATGCACGTGATAAATGTGACTTTAACCCGATATTAAAATCTCAGGTGAGCAACCATTTTTTGTAAATATATATATTAAGGTCTCTTTCTTTGTCTCTATGGATACTATAGTGAGCTTGTCACAGCACACTTATAATACTTATAATAATGTTGTGGCAAAGGTAAAATTATGAACCATATAGTGCTCTTTAGTTTTAAAAGTATTCGTAACTCTGTTGTTTTTTTATTTTGAAAGGGATGATGTGGAATCCAATCTCACTTTCCTTGGTCTTTTGGTGCTGGAAAACCGGCTGAAGTTGGAGACCAGGCCTGTCTTGAATGAACTTACTAGTTCCAGGATCAGAACAGTAATGATAACAGGTATTATAAAAGAAGGAATATTTTCCTGTCATCAATGCCCCCATTCAAACTAAAATACTGTGACAAAACTATAGCAAATATAGGCTGGACAGTTCCGTTTTTATATATATATATATATATATATAATATATATATATATATATATATATATATATATATATATATATATATTGTGAAGCAGAGCATTCCATTTAAGTAAGAGTTATATTTTAGAAAGTAAAATTAAGTTTGGAGATTTTATAATATTTGAATTTATCTTTATTAAACTGTAGGAGACAATCTTCAGACAGCTGTAACTGTTGCCAAAAACTCTGGGATGATACGAGAGGGTAGCAATGTTATTATAGTTGATGCTATGGAACCAAGTGAATCTAATCCTGCGACTATAACATGGACTCTAGTTCAGGGGAAAAACCCAAAGAACTATGATATTATGGTATGTAACCTTTTTTGTTTTGTTAGGGCTAACGACAAAAATTGTTTAGGTGCAAAATATACTGAAAATTCAATGAAGCCATTTTTACAATAATTCACTTACTAGGAAAAAAAGTAGTTCTCATGTTTTTTTTAATAAAATATTCAAAGAACTCGAAATTAGATAATTAAAATCCTTTGTTTTTTTTGGAAGCTGCTATACCAACATATGCGTTACAGTTTCAAATCCTAGGCATAAATCACAATACTGTTGCAGTCAGTCTGTCTAGGAAGAATCTACAACATCATTTTTTTTTTTTTTTATGTACAGACGACAATTATGTTACAAGATCACAATCAAATGGCTTTTATCTAGTGACAAATAAATATTAAATGATTGTGATGCCCCTGGCAAAAGCACTTTTTGTATTTTTTATTGAAAGTGAAGTGTAGTTACTTGCGAACGGCGGCATTGGGTATTTGGCTTACCATTTTTACATCAGGTAAAGGGACTCCTGTCTTCCTAGATCTTAAAGGGACATTTTAGTCAAAATTTAAATGTACATAGATGAATTGCGTCTTTGAATAGAAACATATTTACAATATACATATATTGGCAAGAATTATTTGTTAACATGTTAACAGGTTTGCCTGCATAACTACATAGGTTCAGTGCACCAGCACTTTAAGCACAGCATTTGCTAGGGGCTTGTATAATATCAACAATAATGCAAATTGTGTAATTGCCAGATGACACAAGCACCTTATGCTTTCTGAGAAAGTGTTGTGTTTAAAATCTGGTTCACTACACTCTATATCTTTTACTAGAAGCATTTTTGCTAATACAGGTACTGTATATTGTAAATATGCTACTATTCAAAACAGGAATGCACTTCAGTGCATTACAATTTTGTCTGGAATGTCCCTTTAAATATTAATTTAATTTAACGTTGGAAATGAGAACCTTGATTACAAGTAGAGGGTAAACATATTAGCAGACGCAGCTTTAGGGTTAGTGAGGCCTTAGGCCAAGCAAAAATATGTGACCAATGTTGAAACGTGGAATAAAAGTTGCAAAAATGAACCTAATAAATTGATTTGTATGCATTTCCTATTAAGTTAAGCATTGACAAAATCCTTGGAGCTTGGAAGTCATACGATATGGTACGAAACAAACAAACACGGGCAGGATAGATAGATAAACACAGGCAGTAGCATCACTAGGGGGGTGCGGGGGCTCCGGGCCGCACCTGGGTGACACCCTCCAGGGGGTGACACCACCAAAAAAAACAAAACAAAAAAAATATTTAAAAAAAAATATATGCATCTATAGACACTCATATGCCCACATATAGGCACCCACAACCACCCTGATGTTAAGAGAAGCAGGTACCCACACAGACATTCACATGCACACATAAATAGCCACTGACAGACACCCATATTCACACACATACAGAAAATTAGACATGCACATACAGTCACCTACAAACACTTGCAAGCACAGAAACAGATACTCACATGGACACATATATAGGCACTGACATACACCCACCTACACAGAAAAACATGCACCTACAAACACTTGCAAGCACAAACATACAGGCACCCATGGCCCATGGACACCCACCTACACTAAACCATGCACCATTTGATCTAGGTCCATTAAGCAACTTATCTTGTTGATTTGAAGGACTATAACATTCTGAAGTTACCTTGTTTGGTGTAGTTTTTAGGTGACAGGCTACAATGTATGATATTTTTGTCAAGTATATGAAGTAATGTAAATAAACGACAGGCATTTTTTAAAATCTAAAAATCTAAATCTACACCTATTGTCAAAAGGTATGGAAGGAGGAGCAAATGCTAAAGTATATCTATAAGAATAAGAAAGCTACAAAATTAATCAAATGATGGAGCTGGTTAGAGGTAGGGAGATGTGGGACGATTAGCTTCTTGCGCAGATAAAGAGGCAACACCCAGATATAGTAACAGTATTCACACTAGTATTAACACCAGTATCCCCTGCTTGCACCAAGTAGATCTATGAAAATCAACCTTAAGAACTAAGAATATATATAATATTAAAAATGTATAAATAATATGCTCTGAGATGCTCTGAGATTATTCTAAATAATGTTTTGGGAGACAAAATAATTCTGAGGATTGTGAAGAAACACACACCATATACACCCATACCTAATACACCATGCACACTCACATACACACACCCACACATACACCATGCACACATGCATGCACACACATATACAACCATACCTCATACACCATGCATGCATGCACGCACACACATATACACCCATAACTCATACACCATACACCCACACACACCCACACCCACACCATGCACACATGTATGCATGCATACACACACACGCACATGCATGCATGCACACATATACACACACAACCACATGTGACATACACCATGCACACAAACACACACATACACACACCCAGACACACACCCAGACACCCGTCCAACAGAAGTCTTCATCCAGACGGCATCTTCTATCTTCATCCATCCGGCGCGGAGCGGGTCCATCTTCAAGACATCCTTCGCGGAGCATCCTCTTCTTACGACGACTTACGACAAATGAAGGGTCCTTTAAGTGATGTCATCCAAGATGGCGTCCCTTAGATTCCGATTGGCTGATAGAATTCTACCAGCCAATCAGAATTAAGGTTGAAAAAGTCCTATTGGCTGATGCAATCAACCAATAGGATTGAACTTCAATCCTATTGGCTGATCCAATCAGCCAATAGGATTGAGCTCACATTCTATTGGCTGTTCCAATCAGAGCTGATTTCTTTGGGGCAATTCCCCGCTATTGGTAGTTTAGTTTAGACTAGGTTTTTTTTTATTTTGGTGGGGCTTTTTTATTTTGATAGGGCTATTAGATTAGGTGTAATTAGTTTAAATATCTTGTAATTTGTTTTTTATTCTGTGTAATTTAGTGTTTGTTTGTTTGTTTTTGTAATTTAGGTAATTGTATTTAATTTAGTTAATTGTATTTAATTTTGATAATTTATTTAATTGTAGTGTAAGGTTAGGTGTTAGTGTAAGACAGGTTAGGTTTTATTTTACAGGTAAATTGGTATTTATTTTAGCTAATAACTATTTAGTAACTATTCTACCTAGTTAAAATAAATACAAACTTGCCTGTAAAATAAAAATAAAGCCTAAGCTAGCTACAATGTAACTATTAGTTATATTGTAGCTATCTTACGGCTAGATTTAGTTTTGTCGGTAAAGACCCGCGTAGCTAACGCTTCTTTTTTTTTCCCCCGCACCTTTTAAATAATGCTGGTATTTAGAGTTCTCTGAAGGGCTGCGTTAGGCTCCAAAAAGGGAGCATACAGGCATATTTACCGCCACTTCAACTCTCAATACCAGCGTTGCTTACGGTAGGGGCTAGCTGGAAAAACGTGCTTGTGCACGATTCCCCCATAGGAAGAGGACATCCAGAAGAGGACATCCGGACCGGTAGACATCCAAGCGGCATCTTCTATCTTCATCCATCCGGAGCGGAGCCATCTTCTTCCAGCCGACGCGGATCCATCCTCTTCTACCGACGCCTACTCGCCGAATGAAAGTTCCTTTAAATTACGTCATCCAAGATGGCTGTAATGCTTTGGTTTGATAAACAAAAGATATAACTTGTTGTGGATCGCAACTGGTGAGTTATACCAAAAATAGTGTATGTTTCACAACTGTTTAGTTTAATACTATGAGGAAGTATCAAATGGAACAAGTTGTGCAGAATTGCTTTAGTTTAATAAACAACTCCCCAGAGCTGATGGAAAGGGTTAAATTTTATAATAATGGTCAGGCAGAGCAAAAGGTAATAAGTAGTTAGTTTGCGACTTGCAGACAGTTTTGTCAGGAAAGTTCAATATCACTCTCAGCGATTAATTATATTAGAGCTTCCAGAAGTTAAGTATTGAAAACATTAATTTGTACCTTTACTTAGATAGAAGGAGCAGATAACAGTTGACAATCTGTGACTTGCAGTCTGTGGCAAAAGTAAGTTTATACTTGCGGTACCTTTAGTAATGCTTGAAGTTGTAGCGCAGCTCGCAGCTGCCCAACAGTGTCGGGTTACCTCAGCACTGAACTGTGAGACAGAGAGAGGCGTCACCGGTGAGACGTAAGTTTGAGTGACAGCTAGGTGGTTCTGACGTCACAATGTTTAGCTCTCCACGGCGGTATATCTCTCTGCAGAATCTGTGAGTTGAAAGTTAAAGTCCAGAATTAAGATACAAAATTACTTTATGTACCTGATGAGGAATCCTGGGGAATGGTCCGTTTGTAGATAGAGGAGTACAACCGGTATTAGAAGATTTGTAATCCGTTTCTTGAGACTGTTGTGAAAGACTTGCAACAGAGGAATAACCTGAACCGTTTTTGGGTGGCTTGAGCTTTCCTGATATTTTCTTGTAAAAAATTAAAAGTTTCTAACATTGAATTATTGAATTCATCTATTAGAGGGGAGCTTGAAACGGACAGTAGTTGGGAATCAAAACTGGGCTGAAACCCGTAGTTAGCATAAAACGGTGAAACTTTAGTAGTTGAACTAGACAGGTTGTTGTAAGCATATTCAGCTAACGGTAAATATTTGAGCCAGTTGTTTTGCTGATATGAACAGAAACATCTGAGATATTCATCCAGCCATTGATTAACTCTCTCCGTCTGTCCATTACTCTGTGGGTGGAATGCAGTACTGTAATGATGCTTGAATTTAAGAGATTCACCAAGTTTTTTCCAAAAATGTGAGGTGAATTGGGATCCACGGTCAGAAATAATCACTGATGGTACTCCATGATATTTGACAACATTATCTATAAATAAAGATGCAGTTTCACTGGAAGTTGGTACCTTGTGATAAGGTATGAAATGCGCCATTTTAGTTAAAGTGTCGATGACTACAAATATGGTTGTTTGGTTTTTTGATGGGGGGGTAATTCAACTATAAAGTCCATACCAACTTGTTGCCAGGGCCTATCAGGAATGGGAAGAGACATCAGTAATCCATAAGGTGACCTTTTTTTTTTCGCTTTTTGAGGTTTGACATACTATACAGGTCTTGATGTAGTCTTCTATAGTTGATCTCATATGAGACCAATAATATTTCCTTCTTATAAGTTCTTCCGTCCTTTTAGTACCTGGATGTCCAGCTAGGGGTGAATCATGATACTGTTCGAGTACTTTAGCCCTTTGATTCTCGGGAAGAAAGGTCATATTATTGGTTGGAACATTAGATGTTTGTGCAGAAAGCAGATTGATGTTCAAATGGTTGTCATCATAATCGTAAATAAAACGTTCAACTGGAATAATGGAAGTAGGAGAAATATTTTTTCTGGGGACAGTGAAATTTCTTGAGAAGGCATCTGCCTTTCCGTTTCTAATGGCGGGCCTGTAGATGATATGGAAGTCAAATCTTGAAAAGTAAAGGGACCAACGGACTTGTCTTGCAGACATTGTTTTGTTATTCTGGAGATACTGGAGATTCTTATGATCTGTGTAAATGGTAATTGGATATTTAGTACCTTCTAGCAAATGCCTCCAGAATTCAAGAGCTCTACGTATAGCTAACAATTCCTTGTCTCCAATTGTATAGTTTAATTCAGCTGATGACATTGCTTTAGAGTAATACGAGATGCAGAGGTTCAGTTAAAGCTTTTTGTTGGGAGAGCACCGCTCCTATAGCAACATCCGAAGAATCAACTTCGAGTATATAATGTTGATTGACATCAGGGTAATGCAATATGGGTGCAGTAGTAAAACTTTCCTTAAGGGTGCTAAAGGCTTTGGTAGCTTCTGAATTCCAGTTAAACACTTTAGTGTTACCAGTGAGTTGTGTAATAGGTTTTGTTATGGTGGAAACATTTCTGATAAATTTTCTATAGTAGTTTGAAAATCCGAGAAATCTTTGTAGCTCCTTTTGGTTTGTAGGAGTCGGCCAGTTTTTAACAGCATCTACCTTTTCAGTTTGCATCTGAATACCTCTAGGTGATATGGTATATCCCAAAAAGGATATCGTTGTTTTATGGAAGGAACACTTTTCCAGTTTAGCGTACAATTTGTGAACCCTTAAACGGGACAGAACCCACCTAACATGTTTTATGTGTTCTTCCGTCGATTCAGAATATATGAGTATATCATCTAGATAAATAACCACGCACACATCCAGCAAATCTCTGAAGATATCATTAATGAAATGCTGGAATGTGGCGGTGCGTTGGTCAAACCGAACGGCATTACGAGGTACTCAAATAAATCGTACCGTGTTCTAAAGGCGGTAAGCCATTCATGTCCTTCTTTGATACGGATGAGGTTGTAAGCTTCTCTTAAGTCGAGTTTGGTGAAAATTGTGGCACAGGAAAGTCTTTCAATCATCTCTGGTATCAAGGGAAGAGGGTATCTATTTTTGACGGTTTGTTTGTTCAATTCCCTATAATCTATTATTGGGCGAAGCGTAGAATCTTTATTAGTTACGAAAAACATACCTGCACCGGCATGGGAAGTAGAGGGTCGGATAAATCCTTTACGGAGGTTTTCCTCTAAATATGTTTTTAGGTGGTTGAGTTCTGGCTGACTCATAGGATACAGATGTCCGACAGGTATGGATGCCCCAGGTATGAGTTGGATAGGACAGTCGTATATTCTATGGGGAGGTAAATTTTCAGCCTCCGATTTACTGAATACGTCCTCGAAATCCTTGTACTGTGCAGGGATGGATTCATTCTGTGGAGAAGAATGAAGAACAAATAGATTAGGAAAACAAGTGGAGGTACAAAATTCTGATTTGAAGTGTGTTTGTAGAGTCCTCCAATCTATGGTGGGGTTATGTAATTGCAACCATTTTACCCCAAGAACAACAGGGAAGTGAGGAGAGGGTATCACATCAAAGGATATGTGTTCTGTATGCCCTGTATCAGTTATAACCGATAAAGGAATTGTGTGGTGTGTAATGGGTCCAAAATTTATTGTGGACCCATCAATAACTTGCACTGAGACAGGGATTGGTTTTGTAATAGTGGGAATTTTATTTGACTGAACAACACTAATATCCATGAAATTCCCCACGGCTCCTGAATCCAGAATAGCACTGGTCTCCAATCTCCTATGGTCCCACTGTAAAACAAGAGACAATTTGCAATAAGGTTGAGAGTCATTTTAGATATGAGATGTATTTATAAGTATAGACTTACTCTTTTTATTTATTTGTAGCACAGGACACTCTTCAACGATGTGTTTTGAACTGGCACAGTTCATACAGAGATGGTTACTTTTCCTGCAAATTCTTTCTTCTGGAGTCAGAAGACCAGGTAGCATACCTATCTCCATAGGAGTTGTGGAGGAACTGTGTGATTTACTCTGGGTGCTGTGTGCCTCTGCTTTGATTCTTGGTTGAAACGCAGGATACATCCTCTCCGCTTTTCTTTCTCAAAGTCGTCTATCAATCCTTGTAGATAACTTCATCAAGGCTTCCAGAGTGTTTGGTAGTTCTACCCTAGATAATTCGTCTTTGATGTTTTCAGCTAAACCTAGACGAAACTGATTTCTTAAGGAGATTGCACTCCATGAGGAATCAGAAGAATACAGTTTAAATTCTGTTATATAGTCTTCTACGGGTTTTTTCCCCTGTTTCAGATTTCTCATTTTGTACTCAGCTGTAAGTTGTACATCTGAGTCCTTGTACAGTTCGTCCATAGCTTGGAAAAAGTTGTTAAGAGATCCTAGGAGAGGGTCTTCTATCTCACACAAGTGATCCGCCCAGATTCTGGGTTCTGATCTCAGGAAGGATATAGTAGTTAAAACTTTAACCTTTTCAGTAGGATATGTGGAAGGTTTTAGGGAGTACAATAAATGACAGGCATTCTTGAAATACCTGTAACTCTTTCTATCTCCTGAGAATGTTTCAGGAAGTGAGACCTGAGGTTCTGGCGATTGGTCTGTTTTACTTTTTACAGCATCTTTTATAATATCCTTTAAAGCTCTATTTTCTATTTGCAAGTCTCTTATTGCCTGTCCCATTAGGTCGACTTTTTGGGACAGGTTATACACTATTTGGGGTAAGTCACCTGGCTCCATTATACAGGCTTAGTATTATGTAATGCTTTGGTTTGATAAACAAAAGACATAACTTGTTGTGGATCGCAACTGGTGAGTTATACCAAAAATAGTGTATGTTTCACAACTGTTTAGTTTAATACTATGAGGAAGTATCAAATGGAACAAGTTGTGCAGAATTGCTTTAGTTTAATAAACAACTCCCCAGAGCTGATGGAAAGGGTTACATTTTATAATAATGGTCTGTTAGAGCAAAAGGTAATAAGTAGTTAGTTTGCGACTTGCAGACAGTTTTGTCAGGAAAGTTCAATATCACCCTCAGCGATTAATTATATTAGAGCTTCCAGAAGTTAAGTATTGAAAACATTAATTTGTACCTTTACTTAGATAGAAGGAGCAGATAACAGTTGACAATCTGTGACTTGCAGTCTGTGGCAAAAGTAAGTTTATACTTGCGGTACCTTTAGTAATGCTTGAAGTTGTAGCGCAGCTCGCAGCTGCCCAACAGTGTCGGGTTACCTCAGCACTGAACTGTGAGACGGAGAGAGGCATCACCGGTGAGACGTAAGTTTGAGTGACAGCTAGGTGGTTCTGACGTCACGATGTTTAGCTCTCCACGGCGGTATATCTCTCTGCAGAATCTGTGAGTTGAAAGTTAAAGTCCAGAATTAAGATACAAAATTACTTTATGTACCTGATGAGGAAGCCTGGGGAATGGTCCGTTTGTAGATAGAGGAGTACAACCGGTATTAGAAGATTTGTAATCCGTTTCTTGAGACTGTTGTGAAAGACTTACAACAGAGGGATAACCTGAGGGTAGAAAGGTTATAAGTTATAAATAACCGCTTGCATGCAAAGTCCAATAATGAGGTTTTAAACTTCAGTAGCGAAAAGTAACAATTAGTTTTAGAACGATCACAGCTTAGATGAGTAGCTTGCTGCAGGTAAGCAGGAAACAAAATACTAAGCACTAAACTTAGTAGGCGGGAAGTATTTAAAGGGAAAGTTAGTGAGAGTAAGGTAGTCTCTTAAAGCTACACACAGCAATGACCTAAGATCGTGACCATGGCGTCCCTCGAATTACGATTGGCTGATAGGATTCTATCAGCCAATCGGAATTAAGGTAGGAAAAATCTGATTGGCTGATTGAATAAGCCAATCAGATTCAAGTTCAATCGGATTGGCTGATCCAATCAGCCAATCAGATTGAGCTCGCATTCTATTGGCTGATTGGGACAGCCAATAGAATGCAAGATCAATCTGATTGGCTGATTGGATCAGCCAATCCGATTGAACTTGAATCTGATTGGCTGATTCAATCAGCCAATCAGATTTTTCCTACCTTAATTCCGATTTGCTGATAGAATCCTATCAGCCAATCGGAATTTGAGGGACGCCATCTTGGATGACTTCATTTAAAGGAATCTTCATTCGGCGAGTAGGCGTCGGTAGAAGAGGATGGATCCGCGTCGGCTGGAAGAAGATGGCTCCGCTCCGAATGGATGAAAATAGAAGATGCCGCTTGGATGAAGATGTCTACCGGTCCGGATGTCCTCTTCTGCCCGGATAGGATGAAGACTTCTGCCACTCCGGATGCCCTCTTTTGGTCCCTCGGATGAAGACTTCGGCCCGGTTGGGTGAAGACGACTCAAGGTAGGGAGATCTTCAGGGGGGTAGTGTAAGGTTTATTTAAGGGGGGTTTGGGTTAGAGTAGGGGTATGTGGGTGGTCGGTTGTAATGTTGGGGGGTGGTATTGTGTTTTTTTTACAGGCAAAAGAGCTGATTTCTTTGGGGCATGTCCCGCAAAAAGCCCTTTTAAGGGCTGGTAAGGTAATAGAGCTGTTAACTTTTTAAATTTAGATTAGGGTAGGGTATTTTTTTATTTTAGGGGGCTTTGTTATTTTATTAGGGGGCTTAGAGTAGGTGTAATTAGCTTAAAATTCTTGTAATATTTTTTTAATTTTTGTAATTTAGTTTAGTTTATTTAATTGTAGGTACTTGTATTTAATTGATTTAATTAATTTATTGATAGTGTAGTGTTAGGTTTAATTGTAACTTAGGTTAGGATTGATTTTACAGGTAATTTGGTAATTATTTTAACTAGGTAGCTATTAAATAGTAAATAACTAATAGCTATTGTACCTAGTTAAAATAAATACAAAGTTGCCTGTAAAATAAATATAAATTCTAAAATAGCTACAATATAATTATTCGTTATATTGTAGCTATATTAGGGTTTATTTTACAGGTAAGTATTTAGCTTTAAATAGGAATACTTTATTTAATAAGAGTTAATTTATTTCGTCAGAATAAAATTATATTTAATTTAGGGGGGTTTTAGGGTTAGACTTAGCTTTAGGGGTTAATACATTTATTAGAGTAGCGGCGAGGTCCGGTCGGCAGATTAGGGGTTAGTACTTGAAGTTAGGTGTCGGCGATCTTAGAGAGGGCAGATTAGGGGTTAATACTATTTATTATAGGGTTTTTGAGGCGGGAGTGAGGCGGTTTAGGGGTTAATACATTTATTAGAGTAGCGGCAAGCTCCGGTCCGCAGATTAGAGGTTAATAAGTGTAGGTAGGTAGCGGCAACGTTGGGGGGGGGGCAGATTAGGGGTTAATAAATATTATGTAGGTGTCGGCTATGTTAGGGGCAGCAGATTAGGGCTTTATAGGTATAATGTAGGTGGCGGCGGTGTGCGGTCGGCAGATTAGGGGTTAAAAAATGTATTAGAGTGGCGGTGATGTGGGGGGACCTCGGTTTAGGGGTACACAGGTAGTTTATGGGTGTCAGTGTATTTTAGAGCACAGTAGTTAAGAGCCTTATAAACCGGCGTTAGCCCAGAAAGCTCTTAACTACTGACTTTTTCCTGCGGATGGAGTCTTGTCGGTAGAGGCTCTACCGCTCACTTCAGCCAAGACTCTAAATACCGACGTTAGGAAGATCCCATTGAAAAGATAGGATACGCAATTGGGGTAAGGGGATCTGCGGTATGGAAAAGTCGCGGCTTGGAATTGAGGGTTAGACCCTTTCCTGGCTGACTCTAAATACCATTGGGCTGTAAAAAGCAACGTTAGGAGCCCATAACGCTGCTTTTGACGGCTAACGCAGAACTCTAAATCTAGGCGTTAGGGTTTATTTTACACGTAAGTATTTAGTTTTAAATAGGGATTATTTAGTTATTAATAGTAGGCTTTTTTTAGATTTATTTTAATTATATTTAAGTTGAGGGTGTTAGGGTTAAACTTAGGTTTAGGGGTTAATAAATATAGAATAGTGGCGGCAACGTTGGGGGCAGCAGATTAGGGGTTAATAAATGTAAGTTGGTGGTGCCGATGTTAGGGGCTGCAGATTAGTGGTTAATAATATTTAACTAGTGTTTGCGAGGTGGGAGTGCGGCGGTTTAGGGGTTCATATGTTTATTATAGTGGCGGCGATGTCCGGAGCTGCAGATTAGGGGTTAATAAGTATAATGTAGGTGTCGGCGATGTCGTGGGCGGCAGATTAGGGGTTAATAAGTGTAAGATTAGGGGTGTTTAGACTCGTGGTTCATGTTAGGGTGTTAGGTGTAAACATAAATTTTGTTGCCCCATAGGAATCAATGGGGCTGCGTTACTGAGCTTTACGCTGCTTTTTTTGCAGTTGTTTGACTTTTATTTAGCCGGCTCTCCCCATTGATGTCTA
Source organism: Bombina bombina (assembly GCF_027579735.1). Lineage (NCBI taxonomy): Eukaryota > Metazoa > Chordata > Amphibia > Anura > Bombinatoridae > Bombina > Bombina bombina. The sequence continues at coordinate 413,148,116 of NC_069502.1, forward strand.
TGGGGAAATCGTGCACAAGCACGTACAACCAGCTCACTGCTGACTTAAGCAGCGCTGGTATTGGAATGCGGTATGGAGCACAAGTTTGCTCTACGCTCACGTCTTGTCTTTTAACGCCGGGTTTATAAAAACCTGTAATACCAGCGCTGAAGGTAAGTGAGCGGTGACCATAACATGCAAGTTAGCACCGCACCCCTCATAACGCAAAATGAGCCGATTGATAATTGATAAAAAAATAAACTTAGAAAAATGTCTATTTTTTAAAGCATTTTTACATTACAGCATTTTATCACACATACCTAAAACTTTTGCACAGTAGTGTGTCTATATATTTATGATAGCAGTGATAAAGTGAAAAGAGGGTTGGCGCTTACTATAAAATCCTAAATGCCTGGTGGATGGGAAAACTACTCCTCCTCAGTAGTTTAGGTTAAGATAGAACGTGTGAGTATAGATTACCACTGGCGCTTATAGATTAAGCTAGGATTTACACTACCACAACGGAATGTGACTTATCTAAGTGAAAAAAGGGCATTTTTTATGTGAATCTGATTTGTCTCTTGTGAATCTTATCTTATGTGAATCTGTTTTGTCTCAAATCATTAAAGGTAAAAAGATAAAGATGTCTAAGGGTCTATGCCATCGGGTTTTATATTTTAGTCCTTGTGTGTGGACCATTACCTTTCCGAAACATTACAGACCTTTTAGTCCCTAGAATAAACTCAGAATTAGAAATTCCCTTTTATCTGCAATATCCACCAGGCATTTAGGATTTTCTAGTAAGCGCCAACCCTCTTTTCACTTTATCACTGCTATCCCTCTGATCTTCCTACTGAGTGTTGCTTTGCGCTAACTAACTACCTTTTACATATACTTTTAAATATATACCATTATGGAAGAAGATATGTTTGCATTTAGAGATAATCTCTTAGCCCACCTGACAGACAATCACACAATTGGAAACGATAACCTAAATACAACCATTAATATTATGGATGAAATGTTTAACCTAGAAAAATATATGGGTAGAGAACTTAAACAAAAAACTGAACTTATCTTTATGGATAAATATATAGATTCAAGCATAGTTCCAAGAGGCCTGAGAATAAAGAAAAAATGTAATTTTGAATTACAAACACAATTCGAAAAAGAATGGGATGATACTTTAGAAAAAGCAGCGATAACACTAATGGGTATCATTAAAAAATCCAGAGAATTATCACTTACAGATATTGAAAAAAAGATCTCAGAGATCAAAACAAAACTATCAGATAAAAGAGAAAACAATGATTATAAAGATAGACAAAAATACATTATATATAAATTAGGGGAACTTAGAAAAGATCTACTAAATACGAAATGGGGAAAATTAAAGAGAGATCAAAATGATTATCTAGAACAAACTATAGAATCAATAAATATAGATACAGAGCCAACCACACCTAAACCATCAACAAGTAACAATATTGGAACTAATTATGAACATAAACAAAATGAACATTTGAAACATTCTAATGGTCAATATGCCCCTCAACATTTAAATACTAGAACAAACAGGGATGACAACTACAAAAGGGATTTCCACCAATACCACACTAATGATACCAATGACAGTTATAATAGAAGAGAGTGGAATCAAATCCACTACAATAGAGAGAGAAGGCCAAATATGGATAATACATACAGTAGACAAAATTGGAATAAACCAAATTTTTTTAGAGAAAGAAGGAGTGATATGGATAATGCTTACACTAGATCTAATACTTATTACACAGAACCAAGAAATTATTATGACAACACATATTCACAGAGAAATTATAACTATAGAAGAAATTATTCTAATCATTACCAAACACGATATAACGATAACTATGACAGATATGAGAGCAAACAAGAGAGAAATTAAAATTACTGGACCTATCCTAAACGTAGAAATTACAATTACATTGAAGATAAATCACATTGGCAAATACCAACTAGGAACAGATTTACAGCTATTCAAACTCCAAGATCAAATGAAACCATTACACAAAATCATCATCATTTTTTATCCCAAGGCCCAATAGATCCAAAATCACCAAGATTAAGACCAAGAACAGAAACAGAAAAAGAAACACAAAGACCCCAAAAAGTCCAAGAAAAAGATTAAGAGAGGTTGTAGAGGAAGAGGAAGAGACAAAAATAAGAGATTACAAAAGGACGAAGTAGTAGCGAAGGGTATTTTTAACTTGAGCAGTGTAACGCTAAATAAAGAAGAAATAAAAGTCCTGAATAGAGGTCTATCATTTGCACCATCTACAAGAATGAACACATTTCAAACACATATATATATAAGCCAATTCGTCAGAAAACTGACTTTAAAAAAATATTTCATAAAAAATCCCATCGAAAAGAAAGACACCACTCAATTTTATCCGAGACATGAACGTGGAAGTAATCTTGAACTATTTGAACAGTTAGTTCAAAAAGATATACAAAACACAAATTCAAAAAATCATGCTAAATATAATCTTTCACTAAAAGAAAAACAAGCATTGCAAAGTTTACAAAAGAACAAAAACATAGTAATAAAACAAGCCGATAAAGGAGGGGGGGGTTGTAATTCTGGATAAAATAGACTATTTAAAAGAATCAAATAGATTACTTGATGATCAGACCACTTATACTAAACTTAAATCAGATCCAACAAACACATATTCTAAAAGATTACATTTACTATTAGATGAAGCCAAACAGAAAGGCATTATTAATATCAAAGAATTTAAATATCTATCACCAACATTTCCAAAAATACCCATCTTCTACTACCTCCCCAAAATACATAAAGACATACAAAATCCGCCTGGCAGACCAATCATTTCTGGTATTGGATCAATAACATGCAATCTTTCAGAATACATAGATACATTTTTACAGAAATATGTCAAAACTCTCCCATCATATCTAAAAGATATGACAGACGTATTACAAACTTTAGATAAAATTATATGGCAAAACAACTACTACCTCATCACTAGTGATGTTTCATCACTCTACACAAGTATCAAACATAATTACGGTATAAAAGCGGTGGAAAATTATTTACTAAATGACAAAACACTTGAGAAAGATCAGGCCAAATTCATACTAGAAGGAATCTCTTTTATCTTGAATCAAAATTATTTCTCCTTCAATGGAAAATTTTTCCTTCAGATAACAGGTACAGCAATGGGCACGAGGTTTGCGCCAAGCTATGCCAACTTATTCATGGGTGACTGGGAACAAGACTTTATCCAGAACCATGAGCTTGGCGCAAACCTCGTGCTATACAAATGATACATAGATGATATCCTGATGATATGGAGTGGGGATATTGTCCATCTAGAAAAGTTTCTCGATGATATGAATCATAACACAATAGGTCTAAAATTTACGAACACTGTAAGTAGAACAAAAATAATATTTCTGGATTTAGAAATTGAAATAATTGAAAACTCACTAAACACAAAAACACACTTTAAAACAGTAGACGCTTACAATCTAATACATTCAGAAAGCTGTCATCTAAAAAGATGGAAAGAAAATGTTCCCAAGGGACAATGCATTCGATTATGTCGAAATTGTTCTAAAACAACTGATTATTTGGAACAAGCAGACTTTCTTGAAAGAAAATTTTTAGAGAAAGGCTATAAGAAAGAGATAGTAACAAAAGCCAAAAAAGATGTAGAATCAACTGATAGAAATGAATTTCTTAAATATAAAGATAAATCGAAAATAAATGTTCCAGAAAACACCATTATCAATGTACCACTAATCACCAATTATAATGATGACTTCAAAACCCTGAAAAAGATTGTTAACAAACATTGGCATTTGGTACAAAATGATCCAATAATAGGCAACAAAGTATCTCCATACCCCAACATTCTATATAGAAAGGCAAAAAATCTGAAAAATATTCTATCCCCTAGTGAGTTTAAGACTGAACATCACAACAATAAACAAATCAGTTTATTAGGTAACGACATTAAGGGATTTTTTCCTTGTTTTGGATGTAAGTCCTGCCAACACAGTTGTAAAACAAAAAATTACAGGTCCGCACAAACTGGAAAAATATACGAAATAGACTGCACTATTAGATGCCAAGATAAAGGGGTGATATACATGATCCAATGCACATGTAATAAACAATATATTGGAGAAACAACTAGGATCCTTAGGGAAAGAATCCGGGAACATCTATGGACAATAGAGAAAGGCAAAAAAGACTCATACTTGTACCAACATGTTAAAGAACAACATAACAACAATTTGTCAGATTTTAAATTTTGGGGGATTAAAAAGATTACACCAAATTGGAGGGGAGGGAATCTAGAAGTTGAACTCCTCAGAAAGGAATCAGAAACCATATATACATTACAGACCCTTCAGCCCCTAGGATTAAATTCAGAATTAGAGATATCCATTTTTCTGTAAATTGCCATATTCGCCTTTAATTGGTATTTCTGTCATATGTCCCCATGAAACAGTATATAGTTGTGAGTTATCCTCTAGTAACCACTGAGTGTAGGCATAATCACCTATACATATGTTAGATATAATTTAATTTTTCACTAAGCTCCACGAACACTTATTATTTACACCATCCCTTTAAACCAATATATAAAGGACACGTTTTACGGACAGCATTTAAATTGTCTGTATTCACAGATACTTTTATTATCTTAAGGAAAACACTTTCTAATGGTCCACACACAAGGACTCAAATATTAAACCCGATGGCATAGACCCTTAGACATCTTTATCTTTTTACCTTTAATGATTTGAGACAAAACAGATTCACATAAGATAAGATAAGATTCACAAGAGACAAATCAGATTCACATAACAAATCCCCTTTTTTCACTTAGATAAGTCACATTCCGTTGTGGTAGTGTAAATCCTAGCTTAATCTATAAGCGCCAGTGGTAATCTATACTCACACGTTCTATATATTTATGATGCTATGCAGATTGTTTTCTTGAGCAGTGTGTACAAAAAAGATGCTTGAGTGAAGCCATTTATCTTGACTGCTTAAGATTTTTTTTTAAAAAGCATTTGCGACACAGCTCTCATGGTTCTCTTCCTATCTGTCTAACCGTACCTTTAATGTAGCCTTCTCTGGGGCATCCTCTGCCCCGTTACCACTTTCTGTTGGGGTACCTCAAGGCTCTGTCCATGGTCCCCTTTTCTTATCAATCTACATATGATCTTTAGGTTCCTTAATAAAGTTCCATGGGTTTCAATACCATTTGTATGACGATGACACCCAAATCTACCTCTCTGCACCAGAATCTACCTCTCTGCACCAGACCTATCTTCTTGCAAACCCGTGTCACTAACTGTCTTTTTCATATTTCACCTTGGATGTCCTCTTAATACCTTAAGCTAAATCTCTCCAAAACTGAGCTCCTTATTTTCCCCCTTCTTCAAAAATCTCCACCCTCAACTTCTCTATAACTGTTAATAACTCCATCATTACCCCTACCCCACATGCTCGATGTCTTGGGGTCACACTTGACTCAGATCTTTCTTTCACTCCTCACATTCAGTCCTTGGCTAAAGCCTGCCGCTTTCACTTTAAAAACATTTCTAACCCAAGAAACACACTTTAAAAAACTTACACACAGCATTATGTTCAGATCCTACTAAGTAAAACGGAGTATGCATCTCTAACAGATGAAATATTCCATTTGAGCTTTTACAAAAACATATGGATAACAATGGGATGCTTCTGATTATAGTGGGATTACTGAACGGTGCTCTCATCACAATTGTAAACGTGTACGCACCTAATAGGCCATCCCCAGCATTTTTTAGATAAGTGGCCAATAGTATTATAGACATGGCCAAGGGACCAATTATAACAGTTGGCGACTTTAATTTTCCTATATGCCCGACTATGGATACATCCACAGGCAGATCATATATACGCACTAGCCAAATAAAAGCCCACTGTCAGGCTCTGTCAAAACTCATGTTATTTGACACATGGAGAATAGCACATCCTACACAAAAACATTATACCTACTTTTCCCACTTACATCACAACTATACTAGACTCGAGTATATATAATGTAGCCAAAATTTACAATCTGCATTAAAAAACTCACAAATATCGCAAACATCATGGTCAGACCACATTAAAGTCATCAGTACTTTTCAGTGGTCTCTATGTCCAGCACACAAAACGCATTGAAAATTAAACGATTATATCTTTTCTGATCCCCTAATAATAGAACAAATAGCACAGATGAATTCTGATGAACTGGGAAGAGTATAAAAGCTTCATTAGAGGGGAATTAATACAACATACTATAAGACTTAGAAAACAAAAAAACATCACACCTAACAAATTTGACCAACACACTAACCACAATAGAAGATAGACATAAACAAAATCCAACAAACGATCAACTTTTAACAGAACTGAAGAAAGCGAGAGAACTTAAATAAACACCTAACACAATACACTCAAATGCCACATTTTATATAGGAGGAAATAAAGCAGGCAGGCTCCTAGCTAGAACAATCAAGAAAAATAAATTAGACACATATATTAGAACAATATCACACTCATTAAATATATCTCATAATAATAGCGAAGATATCGCAGATAGCTTTGTATCATATTATACATCTTTATATAATTTAAAAACGCACAATTTGAAAGATAAGGCTCAGAGAGTTAACTTTCACTTAAAACAAATAAACACTCCAATGCTGACAAAAGATGAAATGGATATTTTAGATTCCCCATTTACTTTAAAAGAAATATATAGAACAATAGAATCTTTGTCCCGGGTAAAACGTCTGGGCCGGATAGTCTTACAGCAATTTTTTTTTACTTTTCCTACAACAAATAGGGCATGTATTACTTATTCTATATCAATCTATAGACCAGGGGAGTCACTTCCCTCAAACTATACTAGAAGCAATTAGCACAAAACAATGCCCAAACAGCACCTTAGCTCCCTTTTTCCCTTTTTCTCAGGTGTTTGGTGACAAGTGGTATAGAGGAGACTGCTTTCCTCTCAATACTCCAACAATACAAAAGTCCACAGCACCAAGTTAGTAAAAAACTTTTTAGAACTTTATTCTGGTACAAATAAAATAAAATGCAACGTTTCGGGATCCACTCCCTTAATCATGCATAAGATTAACAGGTGTGTACACAACCCTTATAAAGGGAAAAACTTAACCCTTCACATACAATTTCACATCACTTACAATATTGCACCACCTTGTGGAGCCTACATAATACTACCTCATATTTTAATAAATTACCTACTTTTTTACTTTTATATTCAGTGTAACATCTTTATTTATGTGTGTACTAACCTATTAATAAATCTAAAAACAATATTTACACAGAAAGGATGTCTTAGATATACCACTTTAAACCTACAGAAACACAGCAAAATCAAGTTCCCTGTTTAGACCTATAGGGACCATAGCATTAAGCTTATGAATCCAAAAGGATTCTTTTGTTTTAACAACTGCTCCCTATTACCCCCTCTACGTAGTCTCCCTACACTGTCAATAACTTGCATCTTAGTTGGCTGATACTGTGGCCAGCCTCCACAAAGTAACAAGAGACAGGGGCATTTAAATCTCTGCAGCGAATATTGGACCTGTGTTGACTCATCCTATCTCTCACCTTTCTAGTCGTCTTCCCCAAATAAAGGGCATTTTATAAGGTAAATGACATAGGATGAGTCACGCGTATAATGTTCCCTGATTTTAAATTTCTTCCCTGTTAACGGGTGTACCAAATCTTTGCCCTTAATGACAGCATTACAACTAGCACATCCCAAACAAGGGAATGTGCCTATGTTCTTGGAAGTAATGTATGTCTGAGTCTGTATTTTTCTTGATCCTACATCACTCCTTACTAACCTATCTTTCAGATTAGATACTCTCTTATAGGCCATCATTGGGGGGTCCTTAAAAGCTACAACATCAGGGTTACAATTTTTAAGCACATTCCAATGTTTATATATAATCTTGGAAATATCTTTGCTATAAGGGTTAAATTGTGTAACACACACCATGCATTGTGGTTTTTTTTTCTTTTTGGCTAATTTTTCCTCTATGATCCTCTTTTTTCATTACTTTTAACCCTTAGCATCTGACTACGTGGTAGAGAATTATTTAGTTGGTCAGGGTGATAACTATCAAATGACAATAAAGTGTTTCTGTCAGTGGGCTTTTTATGTATATCCACATTTAATAGACCTTCAGCATTCCTATATATAACTGTATCCAAGAAAACAATGCTTTCCTCACTGTAAGATAAGGTATATTTCACACCATTTACAGAGTTATTAAGCTGTTCAACAAAAGAGAGAAGGGTTCCAATATTGCCCCACCACACGCCAAACACATCATCTATGAAGCGCCACCAGGCTGCTCCATAGAGTTTAAACAGAGTGTTTTCATACACAAATTTTTCTTCTATCTGTCCCATAAAAAGGTTGGCGTATGATGGGGCGACATTGGAACCCATTGCTGTTCCTCTAACTTGCTCATACCATTCATCTTCAAAGAGGAAATAATTGTGATACAGTACTATTCTCAATAATTCTTCCATAAATTGTAATTGTGGGGTAGTGTAAATACCAGCATTCCTTAAAGAAAACATACTAGATTCAATACCACTTTCATGATTTATAACAGTGTATAAACTACACACATCAAGGGTAAACAGTATATATTTAGTATTCTGTACAGATAGGTTTTTAAGTTTATCTAAAAAATCACTGGTATACCTGATGTAAGAAGTTAGTTTTAAAACTTCAGGTTGGAGTATTCTATCCAAATATGTGGCAATGTTAGTGAATACTGAATTAACTCCCGCCACAATAGGGCGACCCGGGGGTCTCTCAAGGCTCTTATGTACCTTAGGTACTGTATAGAAAATAGGGGTCTTTGGTAGGGATGTGCGAATGTGTACATTTTCGAATTTCGAATATAGAACGAATGTTATTACCGAAATTCGAATTCTAAATCCGAATGTTGATAAGAACGAATATTCTTAAAAATTTGAAAATCGAATGTTATTTACAGTTTTCGAATGTCACTTTCGAATTCGAATGTTTATAATTATATCGAATGTCCACATTCGAAATTTCGAATTTAACATTCAATTTAACAAATACTATTCAGAAGTTCAATAGTTCATGTGGTAGGGCTGGAATCTAGTAAATTGATAAATAAATAGATACAAATATATCATTTCGAATGTTTCCATATAGAATATTGCATAATTCGAATATTACATTTAAAGAAAGCATTAGAAATACTATTACAAACATATAAATTCAAATTTTTCAAATTCGAATCTAAATTCAAATTTTTCGAATTCGAATACTGCATAATTCGAATATTACATTTAAAGAAAAAGCATTAGAAATACATATTACAATCTAAATTCAAATTTTTCGAATTCGAATACACGTATTGCATAATTCGAATATTACATTTAAAGAAAAAGCATTAGAAATACTATTACAATCTAAATTCGAATTTTTCGAATTTGAATATTGCATAATTCGAATATTACATTTAAAGAAAAAGCATTAGAAATACTATTACAATCTAAATTCGAATTTTTCGAATTCGAATACACATATTGCATAATTCGAATATTACATTTAAAGAAAAAGCATTAGAAATACTATTACAATCTAAATTCAAATTTTTCGAAAAGAATATTTTCGAATGTAATCGTAAAATTCGAAACCGAACATTCGAAAATCGAATGTTAGAATGTTATGTAAACATTCGAAATTCGATTCGAACGAACGAATGTGTTAAAATTCGTGCCGTTTTTCGAATGTTGCGAAACATTCGCCCATCCCTAGTTTTTGGCCATTCCACATACAGATAAGTGCACAAAGATTTAGCAATAATATTTCTAGATAATGCTCTGTCTAGGATAAACCTAATCTCCTTCTGAATCTTAAATACCGGATTACTGCTTAAAATTATATATGTAGTGCTGTCCTGAAGTTGATCCCCTATTTCCTTTATATAATATTCATTTTGCAATAACACAGTTGCACCTCCCTTGTCGGCCCTCCTTATGGTAACCCCTTTAGTTTTTAAATCACCTATGGCAGCAAGTTGATCTCTAGAGAGATTAGGTCTATACATTTTAGGCTGATACTTTACCTTCTCTTTCAATCTTTCAAGATAAAAATTAACTAGTTTAACAAAAGTATCAACACTACCATTAATATCTGGGGGAACAAATGTACTTTTTTTTTATACAAACCGGTGCCCTTAAGTTGTAATTTATTACTAATTAAAGTTGTGGAGGAGTCACAATAATTGCTGTAATACCTAAGCCTGATAAACCAACAGATAGGGTAGGTAATTACCGACCTTTCTCGCTGTTAATTATTGACGTAAAGGTTTATGCTAAACTATTAGCATCAAGACTAAATAAACTCTTGCCTAAATTGATCCATCTGGACCAGGTGGGCTTTATCCCAGGCAGAGAGGCAAAATCAAATACTATGAGAGTACTTTCCTCTTTACAATCAGCTAAAGATAATTACACACCTTTTTAATATTATTATCCACGGATGCGGAAAAGGCCTTTGACAGGGTGGACTGAGAATTTATGTGGACCACCCTGCCAAAGTTCGGGGTCCCCTCTAAATTTATATCTTGAATTCAAGCTTTATACACAAGCCCCACAGCTAAGGTGCGAGTTAATAATATACTATCACGATCTTTCCCTATTGGAAATAGAACGAGACAGGGATGCCCCCTATCACGGCTCCTGTTCGCTTTAACAGTAGAAATCCTGTCCATACAAATTAGGAATCATCCAGAAATTATAGGTATAACATATGGTAAAATAGAGCAAAAATGTTTATTTGCGGATGACATAATATTAACACTTCAAGCACAGTATACTTCTATTCCAGCACTCAAACAATTATTAATACAATACAAAAACATATCAAATTTCTCAATTAATATTGAAAAATCAGCTCTTGTTCCGATTAACCTTACAGAAGAAGAAACTAACTACATCAAAATTAACACTGAATTTTTTGTTACAGCCAGAGTTAAATATCTGGGATTTATCATAGATGAAGACCCAAATACTCTATTTGACAATAATTATGTGCCACTTTTAATTGAAAACTTGAAATTGTTGGAAACATGGCACAAACAAAACCAACTTTCTTGGTTAGGCTGTATCAGTACTATTAAAATGATGATCATCCCTAAATATCTGTACCTATTTCAAACCCTCCCCTTAGCACTGACAGATAATTCACATACTAGTAAACAAAGAATGATAAATTCTTTCATATGGGCATATAAGAAACCAAGAATTACAAAACACACATTATACCTCGATAAAGAAGACTGCGGTTAACTAAACAACAACATTTGAGAGATGCATTTTGGCTACCCAAACCATCTAGACCACACTATCTATATCAACATAAATTTACTAAATACACATTAGATACATGGGATAAGATAGTTAAGAACTTTCCAAACATATCTAATTCTATATTATCTCTGACCCCTTTGAAGAATAATTCTGCTCTTCTGCAGAAACAAATGTTTACTGTATTAAATTTAGAAGAGAAAGACTCAAACATACCTATTTACCTTCTAATAGAAGAAGGAACCATCAAATCGCAAAGCACTTTTAAAAATTAGATGGGCTCCCCTGTCCATCAATGGTTTGCATATTTCCAAATTAGACATGCTATTTTGATTTGCCCTCAGACTTGCTTTTTAGGCCCTTAACAACATTTTAAATTTAGAATACAACCCCAGAAATATGTAAAACACACATATCAATTATATACAAAATGTTGCAAGAAACTTTACCTGACAGACAACTGACATATTCTAAATACTGGTAAATAGAATTACAGAAGCAGCTAACAGACACACAGTGGAAAACAATCTTTCAACTAACTGCCAAATTTTCTATTGCCCTGAATATATTGGAACTAAATTATAAAATACTGTTTAGGTAGTATCTTACCCCCCCAAAAACTAAGACAAATTTATCCTGGAGCCTTGGCTAGATGCTGGAGGGGCTGTGGAGAGACAGGATCTATGAAGCATATCTGGTACTCTTGCCCTGCACTAAAGGGTTTTTGGGAATCGATAAATAATGACATCAATTCTACTCTGGATATGAATATCACACTATCTCCTAAATTAGTTCTCACTAACCTCTACCCGAACATAAGATGTAAACTTCGTAAAAAACGACTTCAAAATATGTTAAACTGTGCCAAACACCTAATTTCTTGTCTATGGGAGAAAACACAAATACCAACATTTAATTAGTGGGTTAAAGAAGTACAATATGTACTTGAACTTGAAAAAATTAATTATAGCTTTGCTGGCAAAAGAGATTTTATCCTAGATGTTATATTCCTGTGGGAGCAAAACCATTAACAGGCTAAATAAGGACAAATATAAATAAACCTTTTTTAAATAAGTTATAGATCTCCCTTTTTTTCTCTTTTTTTTCTTTTCTACTCTTTTCTATTCTTTCCTTTATCTAAATGTGTACTGTTTTATATATAGTAGAATATACACTTTAATAATGTGCAACTGAATATGGAGCTAACCGAATGGAGCTTGAGGGCCCGTGTTTCTGGCGAGCCTGCAGGCTCGCCAGAAACAGCAGTTATGAAGCAGAGGTCTAAAGACCGCTGCTCCATAACCCGACATCACCGGAATTCAACCCGATAGAGTATGATCGGGTTGATTGACACCCCCATGCTGGCGGCCGATTGGCCACGAGTCTGCAAGGGGCGGCGTTGCACCAGCAGCTCACAAGAGCTGCTGGTGCAATGCTGAATATGGAGAGCGTATTGCTCTCCGCATTCAGCGATGTCTGTCGGACCTGATCCGTACTGTCGGATCAGGTCCGACAGACATTTGATAAATAGGCCTCCTTGTCTCCAGATACTCTCCCTCCCGACCCCTTCGCTCTGCCCATGATCTCCTCCTCTCTTGTTACCTCCTCAAATTCCTGTTAACAAGACTTCTCCAGACTGGCTCCCATCTTGTGTAACTCTCTGCGTCGCTCCACAAGACTCTCCCCTAGTTTTGAAAGCTTCAAGCGCTCTCTAAAGACTGTACTATTAAGGGATGCATACAACCTACACTAACCTTTCCTAACTCCACTGCTATCCCTTTGAACCCCTTAGCATGTAAGCCTATGAGCCCAGCTGTTTGTAGATCACCTGCATAAGAGTCAATTACAACAGTGCAACTCTCGGCAGGTACCTCTACCCATTTGACCTCCTATAAATGTTACCTTATATATTACCTATGTTTATTGCGCTGTGGAATCTGTTGGCACTCTACAAATACCTGATAATAACAATAATAATAATAAAGTACATTTGAGCAACATAGTAGTGAATATTAGCATTAGTCTATTTTCATTGTAAGTTACTTCACTAATCAGGACTGTGAAACTGAGTTTAAAAGAAAACTATATATCATTGTAACACTAACATTAACTAATTTGCTAGGGGCAAGACCACGCTATTTTAGGGAGTGAGAGTCTAATAGCGTGGTCTTGCTGCTCACGGCAAGACTCGCGCTAGAGCAACCATGCAAAAAGTGGTTAAATACTAAATATTAAAAAATATTGATAATTATTACAAATATTATACCTACTATAAAAAATAAAGATATATTCTATGGATTATTAGAATATTTTACGGTATGTATAATAATGTTTTATACAGTCGCAATATTTGGTCAGCATGTGTCAAGTTTTGCTCAAGCACAAACTTTTTACTTTCAACTCGTAATATGCGTGCAGCCTGACACGTGCAAAAAGCCTCCATATAGCAAAGTATATGCTCCAACAGGAGCGCTAAATAGTAATCTAGCCCGAAATTGGTAACTTTTCATCGAAAGGCCTTTTTCAGAAAGTATTGCTTCTATAGCAGTTGTGTTTGCTCTTTGTTGTGACAATTTGAGTAAATTTAAGACTCTGTGGATGAAGATTTTCAAAATTATTTGAAACTTCTAAAGTTGACTAATACACTTATTTGTTGTCCCATTGTTGACATAGTTAAGGATAAGTATATGACTTAAGCAGTGTTGACCAGGACTTTATGATTTGTCATTGCCCGAAAACAGTGTTTCCAAAGATTTGTATCTCTCCTTTTCAAGGAAGTATTTTTTTAGACCTTGTCTTGACATTCTCATTTCATCTATGTCTGGAGGAAAAGGAACTTTTCTCCCCCAGGAAAAGAAGTCTAAGGGAAAAATAGATGAAATAGTCTGGGGGGGGGTATCCTATCCTATTTTTCCATCTAGGAACCAAAATCTTCCTCCTCAAAATGACCTGAATCTTCCTGGAAGATTTTTTTCAGTTTGAATAAGGCCAAGCATTCTATGACCATTCTTCCTCTTCCAAATCGGCATGAATGTACATCCCCAATCCGGATTATTTTCTGGTAGGAGGCAGTTAAGGCCTTTCTTAGAAGGCCTGATCACGGTCTGTCCAAGATCTCTGGGTTCTAAACATAGTTTCCTAGGATCACAGAATAGGTTTCAAGTCAAGTCCTACTCAAGGAAGGTGTCTTCTGTCTTGTGTTTCAAATGACTTTCTGAATTTTATGGGCTGTATTAGCTTTAGTTCAAGTGTTGAAACAAGGTCAAGATTTTATTCCATCCTTTTCCATTATTCCCAAGAAAGAGGGAATTTCCTGACCTACTCTGGACTTAATGACTATATCTAGCTCATCTCCAGTTTTTAAGATTTGCCTTTCAGGACAAATTTTTTCAGTTTGTGGCTCTTCCGTTTGGTCTATCTACAGCTCCCAGAACTTTTATAAAAGTTCTAGGAACTCTTTTGTCTGTAATAAGAACTCATGTAATTCAGTTGCTCTATACCTGGACAACACTGGTTCAGGCTCAAATTTTAACTTCAGTTGTATATTATAGCAATAATCTACTGTTGTTTCTTCACAGACCTGGGAAGAGAATTCATTTTAAATTGTTCTCTTTCACATTAATCAAACGTCTCTTTCCTATGAGTCATTGATATAGACTCAGTGACTGTGCAGCTTTCTCTAATGAACCTGGGATCAAAGTTACCATTGGTTTGCTCACAACTACTCTAAATTTCCAATTCATCTATAGTTCAATGTAGCATAGCAGTGTTAGGTCTGATGATTGCAGATGTTCTTCCTTTTGCACAGTTCCATATGAGACCTCTTCCATTTTGCATGCTTTAACAATGGTGGAAAATTTTACTAGACTAACTCATAGAATCCTATTGGATTGTTCAGTGAGGCAATCTCTGTCCCAGTGGATAGTTTTCCAAACTATTTTTCTGGGGGCATCTTTTATTCACCCAATTTGGAAAATAATGTCTGCAGATGGCATTCTCTTGGATTGGGGTTCAGTCTGGGTGTCCAGGAGAGCACAAAGAGTTTAGTTCCCCAGGAGGCGAGGTTACCTATAATTATTTTGGACTCAGTGAAGATAAAAGCTGAAAAGAAAAATGTATGAGAGTTTTCATTCAGACAATGTTATAGCCGTAGCTTATAGCCATTATCGAAGGGGAACTTGCAGTTCCTTAGCAATGAAGAAAGTCTCAAGGTATTTTGATTTTACACTGAAAAATGTTACATTTTGCTTCCTATGAAGCAAATTTCCTTAATAGGTAATCCCTTTCACAGGAAAGTTTTCTGCTAGGTTGTGGAACAATAGGATCTCCCAGAGATAGATCTTATAACATCTGTTTCCAAGAGTCATAGTTTGAATTCACTAGAGCATTCTTCATTAATCTGACTGCTCCAGTTAAGGCACACATAATTTGGTTTGCAATCTGATTCAGATGTCAAGTATTTTCCAATCATCAAGATTTTGAGTTTCTACTCTTCATTGATTATAAATTATTTCATTGATGCTGTATTAAACACCTTATTTCAGGCCATAAAGCAAGTAAAATTTCTCAAATGATTTGGAAAGTTGTTTCTTTCCTACTTTTAATAACCAGGGTTTTAGCTGGCATTCTTTTAGAATTCCAAGAATTCTTCTTTTTGCAAGTTGTTTCAAACAATGACTTATCTGCTAACTCTTTAAAAAGTAATATTTCGGCTTTTTCTTTTTCATGCTACAGGAAAACTGCCAAGTGTCTTGACATCAAGGCTTTGTTCAGGCTTTGTCAAGATCTATCCAGAGGTAAAAAGTCTTATTATGACAGTGATGGTTATGCAAAACTGGGGAATCGGTAATAAAGGGATTAGCTATCTTTTTAAACAATAAAAAATCTGGAGTAGACTGCTCCTTTAATCTAATCTCTTATGCCAAAGTCAATTAGGGACAGATATATACATGGATTCATATACTGATCAAACAATCACTGTATACTTGTCATGGTCAGAATTAGTGTAGTCTACAGAATACATTCCAGCCTCTGCAAACATTGGAAAAACTACAATATTAAGAGTAAAATTACACTAAGGGGGTGATTTATCAAGTTGAGGCGGACAGGGGCGCACATACGTGCCCCTGTCCGCCACAGCTCGCCTCTGGCGGGCTGAATCCCCCTTGCAAAATTCAGCATTGCTCACGAGCGCTATTTTGCGTTTGTGTACAATCCCGCCCCCTGCCCGCACACAGCCAATCATGCACGGGCAGCAGCTGTTAATCTCCCCGGTCAGATAAGACCGGGGAGATTGAAAGTGTAGGGAAGCAGCAGTCTTATGACCGCTGCTTGTTAAATACGGTGTGCAAGCTCTCTTGTGAGAACATGCAGTCGT
Organism: Bombina bombina; assembly: GCF_027579735.1. Lineage (NCBI taxonomy): Eukaryota > Metazoa > Chordata > Amphibia > Anura > Bombinatoridae > Bombina > Bombina bombina. Next base: position 413,164,930 of record NC_069502.1, read on the forward strand.
AGGCAGACTTTGCCTGCCTAAAGGGTTTAATAAATCGACCCCTAAGTGTCTAAACTAAATAATAAATGTAAACAGCAAAGCTTGATTTTACTACTCATAATTAAACATTTTGAGTTTAATGTCAGTTTAAGATTGATCATATAATATTTGTATATGTAGCCACGTTTATTTTATATTAGCATCATGCAGAACAGAAACAAAATTAATCTTCCTCTCTGTCAATGTCAATGTTTTATGAGGTTTGCCGCACCTTGTTACTTTTTTATTGGCTTAACTCATTGGCTTCCAAACAGAGCTAGTAGTTTTTTTATTTTTATATTGTGTGCTCTATCTGAATCATGAAAGTTTAATTTTGACTCCCATATCGTTTTAACTGAATACCACAAAGCACATATTGCTATGTATGTTTGACACTCCATGCCAAGCTTTATTGATTCACACAAAGAAAAGAAGGGGGGCTCGACTGTCTAAAGTAAAATATATAACCTTTATTTATATTCCTTTAAAACCAATCATATCCAAACACAAAGACAAGCACAGTGTCATGTAAAACTGTGTAATGCGGTTCAGCTGAAAGCTGAATTCATAGACCATAGAGATTTTTAGTGATCCCTCACACTTTGATTGCAATCATTATGTTTGAAAAGTATTTTGATTGCATCAAAGGACATAAAACAGGTTGAGATCCGTGCATATCCTAAAAAGGCTAATTTAAAATAGTTTGCATAAAAAAATTGATTAAAAATTGCTGGCAAGTATTTTAAAATACTTTTTAAAAATAAGCAAAATGAATTTCATAGCTAAGCTGCCTGAAGCAGCCAACTCCACCCCCCTTATCAGTGTTTTGACACAGGCATTGCATTTCAAGTGAGTTTACCACTTCTAGGCATGCTCCAGCAGATAATCCCTATGCACTTTTGCATAGAAGGAAATGTGTGTGCGGGGAGTTAGAGCTTTCCAATTCAGAAACTAAAATGAAAGGGTTAATGGCAAGGCACTGCAGTATAAATTTGCAGGTAAAGTAATTAAAGTACATGCTATACTATAAAAGGCCAAGTGTCTTTGTCTGAAGCTGTCATGCGCAGTAGAGACAGCACGAGGACAAACACACCTGGCCTTACAGTCCCTAAGTCTCTGCAGTGCGAGCAGAAGTGGGCGTGGCCGAGCGTGGGCAGGGGGCATGGTCGAATGTGGGCATGGGTGTGGCTGAGTGTGGAGGGCCGTGAAGGGGGCGTGGCCGAGCGTGAAGGTGCGGGCCAGGCGGTCCCGTGAAAGGCCGTGCAGACTGAGACTCTGAGAGCTCAAAGCAGCTCAAAAGAGGGGAGAGAGGGGGTAGGGAAAAGATAAGAAAGGTGAGAGAGTGATCAAGAGGGGAGATAAAGAGAGCACAAGAGAGGGAGCAAAAGAGAGGGGGAGGGAGAGCAAAAGAAAGGGGAGAGAGAGATCAAAAGAGAGGGGGGGGAGAGACAGAGGGGGAAGAGAGAGGGGGTGAGAGAGGGGAGAGAGAGGGGGAGAGGGAGAGAAAGGGGGGGGAGGGAGAGAAAGAGGAGGGAGGGAGACGGGGGAGGGAGAGAGGGGGGGAGGGAGAGAGGGGGAGAGAGAGAGGGGAGGGGGAGAGAGAGGGGAGGGGGGAGAGAGAGAGGGGAGGGGGAGAGAGAGAGGGGAGGGGGGAGAGAGAGAGGGGAGGGGGGAGAGAGAGAGAGGGGGGAGAGACTGGGGGGAGGGGGAGAGAGAGGGGAGAGAAAGAGGGGGGGAGAGATAGAGGGGGAAGAGAGAGAGAGGGGGGATAGAGAGAGGGAGAGAGAGAGAGGGGAGAGAGAGAGAGGGGAGAGAGAGAGGGGAGAGAGGGGGAGAGAGAGAGAGGGGGGAGAGAGAGAGGGGGGAGAGAGCGCAAAAGAGGGGGGAGAGAGCGCAAAAGAGGGGGGAGAGAGAGAGCGCAAAAGTGGGGGGAGAGAGAGCGCAAAAGAGAGGGGGAGAGAGAGAGCTAAAAAGAGAGGTGGAGAGAGAGAGCTCAAAAGAGAGGGGGAAAGAAAGTGCAAAAGAGAGGGGGAGAGAGAGAGCGCAAAAGAGGGGGGAGAGAGAGCTCAAAAGAGAGGGGGGAGAGAGCTCAAAAGAGAGGGGGAGAGAAAGCGCAAAAGAGAGGGGGGGAGAGAGAGAGAGCAAAAGAGAGTGGGAGGGAGAGAGCGCAAGGGGTGGGACCGCTGTACCCTGCAAAAAATGGCCCGTGTGAACGGGCTTTAGGACTAGTATTATTATATTTTGTCTCTATTCCAACTTGTTTTATGTACCTTTAAAGGTTGACTTCTTGATCCCTGTTCACCTAGACAATGATAGTTATGTAGTCCAATTATTTTGCGATATATACCAAGGTTTGGATGTGTCCATATCAAATTGTTTAAATGTTATTTTTAAACATTTTAGTTTAATCATTTTAATGTTACTGAAATAAAACTTTCTTTTTTCAATCGCCTCTGATTTCTTAGGAAATAGCACTGGAAAAAATTTCAGGATCAGCAGAAGAAAAACCTGCTTACCATTTTGCAATGACTGGAAGTTCATACCAAGTAGTTTTGATACATTTCACCAACTTGCTTCAAAAGGTTATTATCTATCATATTTCTAAAGTAAAACAACTTGGTACTAAAAATGTATAAGCTATGTTTTTCCTCCATTAGATATATTGTACCTTAAAGGATTACTTTCTGTTATAATTTTTAAGCTAAACAACTAATATATTAAAGTTAATAAACATTAATTAAAACCTACTGACATATATTTTCTCCAAAACAAAGTTTCATAACGTTCTAAAAGTTGTATCTTTTATTCGCTGATGATGTCACGTTATCCTGCCCACTATTTTCAGCACTGAGTGTTCAAAATACTTAAACCAATAACTTTGTGTTTAAAGCGCCATTTTGAAACCTAGGTATTGCAAACGGATTGGTACAGAGCAAAGGATACCCACGGAGTGGGTTTGGAAAACAATTAAATTTGCAGACAAGATTTCTGATATACGGTAGAGATATGTTAATGAAAGGCTATTGATAAAAAGCGTATTTGGGGTAGTTGGTTAGTAACAGGCATAGAAAATATTTACTTACAGTGGCGCTTTAAAGGGAAATGAAACCCATTTTTCTCTTGTAAGGTGTATCCAGTCCATGGATTCATCCATTACTTGTGGGATATTCTCCTTCCCAACAGGAAGCTGCAAGAGGATCACCCACAGCAGAGCTGTCTATATAGCTCCTCCCCTAACTGCCACCTCCAGTCATTCTCTTGCAGCTCTCGACAAGGGAAGTATCAAGAGAGATGTGGTGAATTAGTGTAGTTTATCTTCAATCAAAAGTTTGTTATTTTTAAACGGTACCGGCGTTGTACTGTTTTTACCTCAGGCAGAAATTAGAAGAAGAGTTTTGCCTGAGGTTTTTGATGATCTTAGCAGGTTGTAACTAAGGTCCACTGCTGTTCTCACACATAACTGAAGAGTATGGGAAAATTTCAGCTGGGGGAACGGCCTGCAGAATTAACTGCTCTGAGGTATATTCAGTATATTTTTTTCTAGAGAGATGATAATGCCTAGAAATGCTGACAGTGCCTGATATATTTAAGGTAAGCCTGATTGCAGTGATTTAACAAACGACTGGCATCATACTTGCAGTAAAGGGTAATATTCATATTACTTGCTCTTATGGCTTAGTATGTAAAACGTTTGCATGATATATAAAGAACGTTTTTTACTGAGGGTGATAAATCTTTATTTGGTGCCTAATTTTACACATGGCTGACTAGATTTCTCCTAGGAGTAGTTATTTATGGCCTTTCACTTTGAGTGCATGGTGGGAGGGGCCTATTTTCGCGCTCTAATTGCGCAGTAGTTTTTACATTCTGAGACATCCAGCTTCCCTGAAGGAGTCCCCTGACATATTGGACCTCTGTAAGGGGTTTTTGTGCCTACAAAAGTCGTTTTATGGGAAGGTAGGAGCCACAGTAGAGCTGTGGCAGTTTGCTTGTGACTGTTATAACGGTTTATTGTTTTTTTTGCTTTGTTTTTGAGCCTGAGGGGTTAATCATCCATTTGCAAGTGGTTGCAATGCTATTTTAGTATGTTATACTCACTGTAAAAATTTCGTAAAGTTAACTGCTTTTTCTCACTGTTTTGCAGTTTTTGTGTTTGTTTTTTTCCCTTAAAGGCACAGTACCGTTTTTTATATTCTGCTTTTTCACATTAATTAAAGTGTTTTCCAAGCTTGCTGGTCTCATTACTAGTCTGTTAAACATGTCTGACATAGAGGAAACTCCTTGTTCATTATGTTTAGAAGCCATTGTGGAACCCCCTCTTAGAATGTGTACCAAATGCACTGATCTTACTATAAGTTATAAAGACCATATTCTGGCTTTAAAAGATTTATCACCAGAGGAAATTGACAAGGGGGAAGTAATGCCGACTAACTCTCCCCACGTGTCAGAGCCTATAACTCCCGCTAAAGGGACGCCAAGTACATCTAGCGCGCCCATTGTGTATACTTTACAAGACATGGCGGCAGTTATGAATCATACCCTTACAGAAGTATTGTCCAAACTGCCAGGGTTACAAGGAAAGCGAGATAGCTCTGGGGCTAGAACAAATACAGAGCTCTCTGACGCTTTAGTAGCTATGTCTGATATACCCTCACAATGTGCAGAAGCCAAAGCAGGAGAGCTTCTATCTGTGGGTGATTTTTCTGACTCAGGGAAGACACTTCAACCTGATTCTGATATGTCTACATTTAAATTTAAGCTTGAACACCTCCGCATGTTGCTCAGGGAGGTCTTAGCAACTCTGGATGACTGTGACGCTATCGTAGTTCCAGAGAAATTGTGTAAATTGGATAAATACTACGCAGTGCCTGTTTACACTGATGTTTTTCCAATACCTAAGAGGTTTTCAGAAATAATTACTAAGGAATGGGATAGACCAGGTGTACCGTTCTCTCCCCCTCCTGTTTTTAAAAAGATGTTTCCTATAGATGCCACTACACGGGACTTGTGGCATACGGTCCCTAAGGTGGAGGGAGCAGTCTCTACCCTAGCGAAGCGTACAACTATCCCTGTCAAGGACAGTTGTGCTTTTCTAGATCCAATGGACAAAAAAATTAGGGGTTACCTTAAGAAAATTTTTATTCAACAAGGTTTTATTCTCCAGCCCCTTGCATGCATTGCCCCTGTCACTGCTGCTGCTACCTTCTGGTTTGAGTCTCTAGAAGAGGCTCTACAGGTAGAAACCCCATTGGATGATATCCTTGACAAGCTTAAAGCTCTTAAGCTAGCCAATTCATTTGTTTCTGACGCCGTTGTTCATTTAACCAAGCTAACGGCTAAAAACTCAGGTTTTGCTATTCAGGCGCGTAGGGCGCTATGGCTTAAATCCTGGTCAGCTGACGTTACTTCAAAGTCTAAGCTTCTCAACATTCCCTTCAAGGGGCAGACCCTATTCGGGCCTGGACTGAAGGAGATTATTTCTGATATTACTGGAGAAAAAGGTCACGCCCTTCCTAAGGATAGGTCCAACAAATTAAGGACCAAACAGACTAATTTTCGTTCCTTTCGAAACTTCAAGAGTGGCGCAGCTTCAACTTCCTCTAATACAAAACAAGAGGGAAATTTTTGCCCAGTCCAAGCCGGTCTGGAGACCTAACCAGGCTTGAAACAAAGGAAAGCAGGCCAAAAAACCTGCTGCTGCCTCTAAGACAGCATGAAAGATCAGCCCCCGATCTGGAAACGGATCTGGTAGGGGACAGACTTTCTCTCTTCGCCCAGGCTTGGGCAAGAGATGTCCAGGATCCCTGGGCGTTGGAAATTGTGTCCCAGGGATATCTTCTGGACTTCAAAGCTTCTTCCCCAATAGGGAGATTTCTTCTCTCACAATTATCTGCAAACCAGATAAAGAGAGAGGCATTCTTACATTGTGTTCAAGACCTCCTAGTTATGGGAGTGATCCACCCAGTTCCAAAGGAGGAACAGGGGCAATGCTTCTATTCAAATCTGTTTGTAGTTCCCAAGAAAGAGGGGACTTTCAGACCAATCCTAGATCTCAATATCCTAAACAAATTTCTCAGGGTCCCATCCTTCAAGGTGGAGACTATTCGAACCATCCTACCTATGATCCAGGAGGGTCAATATATGACTACCGTGGACTTAAGGATGCTTATCTTCACATTCCGATACGCAGAGATCATCATCGGTTTCTCAGGTTTGCCTTCCTAGCCAGGCATTACCAGTTTGTGGCCCTTCCCTTTGGGTTAGCTACGGCACCAAGAATCTTTACGAAGGTTCTAGGGTCACTCCTAGCGGTCCTAAGGCTGCGGGGTATAGCAGTAGCCCCTTACCTAGACAACATTCTGATACTATTGTTGAATTTTCAAATCGCCAGGTCCCATACGGACATTGTGCTGGCATTCCTGAGGTCTCATGGGTGGAAAGTGAATGAAGAAAAGAGTTCTCTATCCCCTCTCACAAGAGTTTCCTTCCTAGGAACTCTGATAGATTCTGTAGAAATGAAGATTTACCTGACAGAGGCCAGGTTGTCAAAACTTCTAAATTCCTGCCGTGTTCTTTATTCTACTTCTCACCCTTCAGTGGCTCAGTGTATGGAAGTAATCGGCTTAATGGTAGAGGCAATGGACATAGTGCCGTTTGCCCGCCTACATCTCAGACCGCTGCAACTCTGCATGCTCAGTCAGTAGAATGGGGATTACACAGATTTGTCCCCTCTACTAAATCTGGATCAAGAGACCAGAGATTCTCTTCTCTGGTGGCTATCTCGGGTCCATCTGTCCAAGGGTATGACCTTTCGCAGGCCAGATTGGACAATAGTAACGACAGATGCCAGCCTTCGGGGCTTTGGTGCAGTCTGGAACTCCCTGAAGGCTCAGGGCTCGTGGACTCAGGAGGAGACACTCCTTCTGATAAACATTCTGGAACTAAGAGCGATATTCAATGCTCTTCAGGCTTGGCCTCAGCTTGCTGCGGTCAGGTTCATCAGATTTCAGTCGGACAATATCACGACTGTAGCCTACATCAACCATCAAGGGGGAACAAGGAGTTCCCTAGCAATGTTGGAGGTTTCAAAAATAATTCTATGGGCAGAGGTTCACTCTTGCCATCTCTCAGCTATCCATATTCCAGGAGTAGAGAACTGGGAGGCGGATTTTCTAAGTCGGCAGACTTTTCATCCGGGGGAGTGGGAACTCCATCCGGAGGTGTTTGCACAGTGGATTCAACTTTGGGGCAAACCAGAACTGGATCTCATGGCGTCTCGTCAGAATGCCAAGCTTCCTTGTTACGGGTCCAGGTCCAGGGATCCCAAGGCAGCGCTGATAGATGCTCTAGCAGCGCCTTGTTCCTTCAACCTGGCTTATGTGTTTCCACCGTTTCCTCTGCTCCCTCGTCTGATTGCCAAGATCAAGCAGGAGAGAGCTTCAGTGATTTTGATAGCACCTGCGTGGCCACGCAGGACTTGGTATGCAGATCTGGTGGACATGTCATCCCTTCCACCATGAACTCTGCCTCTGAGGGAGGACCTTCTACTTCAGGGTCCTTTCAACCATCCAAATCTAATTTCTCTACGTCTGACTGCTTGGAGATTGAACGCTTGATTTTATCAAAACGTGGTTTCTCCGAGTCGGTCGTTGATACCTTAATTCAGGCTTGAAAGCCTGTCACCAGGAAAATCTATCATAAGATATGGTGTAAATATCTTCATTGGTGTGAATCCAAGGGTTACTCATGGAGTAATGTCAGGATTTCCAGGATATTATCTTTTCTCCAAGAAGGATTGGAGAAGGGATTGTCAGCTAGTTCCTTAAAGGGACAGATTTCTGCTCTGTCTATTCTTTTGCACTAGCGTCTGACAGATGTTCCAGACATTCAGGCGTTTTGTCAGGCTTTAGTTAGAATCAAGCCTGTGTTTAAACCTGTTGCTCCGCCATGGAGTTTAAATTTAGTTCTTAAAGTTCTTCAAGGGGTTCCGTTTGAACCTCTGCATTCCATAGATATCAAGCTTTTATCTTGGAAAGTTCTGTTTTTGGTAGCTATCTCTTCGTCTCGAAGAGTTTCAGAGTTATCTGCCTTACAGTGTGATTCCCCTTATCTGATCTTCCATGCAGAGAAGGTAGTTTTGCGTACCAAACCTGGGTTTCTTCCTAAGGTGGTATCTAATAAGAATATCAATCAGAAGATTGTTGTTCCGTCACTATGTCCTAATCCTTCTTCAAAGAAGGAACGTCTATTACATAATCTTGACGTGGTTCGTGCTTTAATGTTTTATTTACAAGCTACTAAGGATTTTCGTCAAACATCGGCATTGTTTGTTGGTTACTCTGGACAGAGAAGAGGCCAAAAGGCTTCAGCAACTTCTCTTTCTTTTTGGTTAAGAAGTATAATCCGCTTAGCTTATGAGACTGCTGGCCAGCAGCCTCCTGAAAGAATTACAGCTCATTCCACTAGAGCGGTGGCTTCCACATGGTCTTTTAAAAATTTGGCTTCTGTTGAACAGATTTGTAAGGTGGCGACTTGGTCTTCGCTTCATACTTTTTCTAAATTCTACAAATTTGATACTTTTGCTTCTTCAGAGGCTATTTTTGGGAGAAAGGTCTTACAGACAGTGGTGCCTTCCGTTTAAGTGCCTGCCTTGTCCCTCCCTTCATCCGTGTCCTATAGCTTTGGTATTGGTATCCCACAAGTAATGGATGAATCCATGGACTGGATACACCTTACAAGAGAAAACAAAATTTATGCTTACCTGATAAATTTATTTCTCTTGTGGTGTATCCAGTCCACGGCCCGCCCTGTCATTTTAAGGCAGGTGTTTTTTATTTTTAAACTACAGTCACCACTGCACCCTATAGTTTCTCCTTTCTCTTGCTTGTCTTCGGTCGAATGACTGGAGGTGGCAGTTAGGGGAGGAGCTATATAGAGAGCTCTGCTGTGGGTGATCCTCTTGCAGCTTCCTGTTGGGAAGGAGAATATCCCACAAGTAATGGATGAATCTGTGGACTGGATACACCTCATAAGAGAAATAAATTTGTCAGGTAAGCATAAATTTTGTTTTTTATTTCATGATTCAGTTAGAGCATGCAATTTTAAGCAACTTTCTAATTTACTCCTATTATTATTATATTATTTTCTTTGTTCTCTTGGTATCTTTATTTGCAAAGCTAAATGTAGCCACCAATCAGCAAGCACTACCCAGGTGCTAAACTAAAAATGGGCTGGCTCCTAAGCTTACATTCCTGCCTATTCAAATAAAAATAGAGAAAAGAGAACAAATAAAAATTGATAAAAGGCGTAAATTAAAAAGTTGCTTAAAACTGCATGCTCTATCTGAATCATGAAAAAAAAATGGGTTTCATATCTATTAAATTCCCTTTTTTATTCTCTCTACCCATGATTCCTCATTTCCCTATATCCAGTGTGTGTGTGTGTGTATGTGTGTGTATGTGTGTGTGTATGTGTGTGTGTATATGTATGTATATGTGTATGTGTGTGTGTATATGTATGTATGTATATATATGTGTGTATGATTGTCTGTGTAAATATGAGTAGGAAGTTGCAGTGGACTAGTAAAACATTTGCTTTTGTTTCTTTTGTTGAATGGACTTTTAACTTTTTCCCTCAAGGCTAGTAACTTTTAACCCCTGATTAGTAATAATGACTTGTAAGTGATATACAGTGTATGTGTGTATATATATATATATATATATATATATATATATATATATATATATATATATATATATATATATATATATATATATATAAATATACGGGTATACCCCGCTCATACAGCGGCTTAGGGACCGGAGCCCCGCTGTAAAGTGAAAACCGCCTTAAAGTGAAACAAGGCAGTTTTAGCTTTCTTTTCACTTGCCAGTGTGTTTAAAAACTTGAAAACATGTTTGAACTAACATATATTAGGGGTGCAATAGTGCTAGGTTTAGTTTAACACTCGCACAGCACAGTATTCAATAGAAACTGTACCTGTAAAATAGTGACAATTACTGTAGTAAAATTTGCCAGACTATAGCACTGAGACACAGATTGCACTATAAAGCTGTAAACAGAGTGAACTAATCATAACAAAATGGTGCCAGTCACTTTTCTCGCAATCTCACGATGATTACAGCACTGTTTCAAAATCACTGGAGGATAAACTATAGCTCCACAAAGCGCTGTAAAAGTGAGGTATACCTGTATATATATATATATATATATATATATATATATATATATATATATATATATATATATATATATTTATTTTTGTTTTGTTTTGTTTGTTCATTTGTTGATATATTATTTTGAATGTTTGTAAAGTTTGTAAAAATAAATGAGATTTTTTCTCTGATAGATGATACTGATAAGTTTGAAACTGAACAATAAAGTTTGCAGAAACATAAAAGGAACCAGTTTGTACACATGCCTTCAGTATATTAGAATTAGTACATTTTTGTGCTTTGCAGGTGCTGATAAATGGAACAATATTTGCTCGGATGTCTCCTGGGCATAAATCAAGTCTTGTTGAAGAATTTCAAAAATTAGGGTAGGTGTTTCATGTAAATTACTTATCAGACTAAGACATTACTACATAAGTGACTGTAGTGACATTTTCATTTGTCGTAGGCAATTAAAATATTCTTCATGAATAATTTAGCATGCAGTGTAATGCTATATCTCTTTGGGTGTTTGTTTATATTTAGATATGCAATGATGGAAAAACTTTCATAAAAATTATAGCAAGTTTTTCCAGCCTAAACGTTTATCCTATCTTCACATATCTTTATATTGCACACCCATCATTTACACTTTTGTTTACCGCTTTAAAAATATTTATGGGCCCCAGAACAGCAAAGCAGTATTTTATTTGAATTGTATTTTTAATATTTTTATAGCTATAGCTAATACTTCTTGTATAGCACATTCCAACCAGAAAAAACTTTAAAGGGACAGTAAAGTCAAATTTTAATTTTCAGGATTCATATAGCGCATTCCATTTTAAACCACTTTCCAATTTACTTTTATTATGACATTTGCTTTGTTCTTTTGGTATCCTTTGCTGAAGAGTGAACATAGGTAGTTTGGTAGATGCTCAGGAGTGTGCACTTGTATTTAACATTCTATGGCAGCAGTGTTTGCAACTATGTATAACATTGCTATAAACGTTATTGCAAACAATGTTGCAAGATGGCTAAAGACATGTGCACGCTCCTAAACTCACCTAGGATTACACTTAAACATATGATATCAACTAAGCAAAATTGGTAACAAAAATAAATAGGAAATTTGCTTATAAAATCCATGCAATTCATTTAAAGGGACAGTCTAGGCCAAAATAAACTTTCATGATTCAGATAGGGCATGTAATTTTAAACAATTTTCCAATTTACTTTTATCACCAATTTTGCTTTGTTCTCTTGGTATTCTTAGATGAAAGCTTAACCTAGGAGGTTCATATGCTAATTTCTTAGACCTTGAAGCCCACCTCTTTCAGATTGCATTTTAACAGTTTTTCACCACTAGAGGGTGTTAGTTCACGTATTTCATATAGATAACACTGTGCTCGTGCACGAGAAGTTATCTGGGAGCAGGCACTGATTGGCTAGACTGCAAGTCTGTCAAAAGAACTGAAAAAAGGGGCAGTTTGCAGAGGCTTAGATACAAGATAATCACAGAGGTTAAAAGTATTTTATTATAACTGTGTTGGGTATGCAAAACTGGGAAATGGGTAATAAAGGGATTATCTATCTTTTAAAACAATAAAAATTCTGGTGTAGACTGTCCCTTTAAGTTTAATTTTATACTAGATATATTGTATGCATTATAATTTTGACTTTATGCTAGATATAATTTATGTATGTATATGTATTCAACATAAAAATTATCTTGAGAATAATATGCAGATATGTTTTTTTTTAAGAATTGTAACAGTTTATATGTTCGGTCCATAAGGCAATGAGTGCCATCATCTTCTCTGCTCGGGCTAATTAGAGACAATTATAAATGGGTCACTTAAGTGTGCAGCCAATGAGTGTGTAATGAAGCAGTGTTAATTCTATTGTGTCTGAACTTACACATTTAAGAGTATTGTAATAATTAAATTACAGGAGATGGGGACAAAATGAATAATGACCTTGTATTGCGGAGTTAATACTACATACAGTTACACTTTTTTTTATTACAATCTCAAAGTGTTTAATTTCTCTTTAAAGGGACAATAATTGTTTAGTTATGAGTAATGAAACAACTTTGCAATATATTTCCATTATTTATTTTTGTTACGGTATAACCCTGGCATAAAAGGGCAGAGGCACAGGCAGCATACAGTAAATTTCCCCACTCCCTCCCCCCAAACATGAGTCAAAGCTCCATGGTGAGGGTCCAACAGATATCAGCAGAATGACTACTTTATTTGAAGGCAGCACACAGATTTATACACCCTGGCTTCAGGTTACAGAGGGCATTGGTTTAACATTAAAGCAAACATATGAACAATGCATCAAACCTCTAACAATTGTCTATTCACAGGTAAAACAGATTAACACATTAAGTTAATTTACTGGGAAAGAACGTTTACTCAGACAATCTGATGTTGGGCAGTCTAGTTAACATAATCACACAAAACAAAATCAGTTTACCCAGACAGACTCCTGAGACACAATCAGATCTGAAACATACATAGAATACATCTTATTACAGAATATAGGAACAGTTCTTATTAGCTATAAAGTCTTTTATGCCCACTTGGTTTATAGAGTCACAATTGCTCCCAAAAGGTGCACTCACACCCTGTACCCATCCTGTATTTATGGATACAGGGTGACATAGACATAAGACAGAGTTATGAAAGTACATGGGGTGTCCAGCATATAAAATTCCATATTTCCATGCAGTCTCTGGGTATCCTTAAGCCCATGTACCTCCAGCCCAAAGAATGTTCTATAACAGGCCCTCCAATGTACAGTGGCGAGATTGGTTTCGTCACATCTCTCCCCTTTTCCAAACAGACTAACAGGGTATCTGACCTCCTGTCGGTCAGTGCCCTGGTTAGTCCAGCAACCCACCCATAAAACACAATTAGTAGTACAGCCCACCCACAATAAATGGTTACTACACCTGAAAACTTGTCCATGTCCAGGTGCCTCACCACAGCTGTGTGGGGGACTGGTACGCTGAATTGGTGGGTTGCAAGGTGGGCAGAGACCAGCTGTACTCTGCCCGGGTGCCAGCACTACCATGGAAGTAGCCTGGTGGGAGCCTTGTTGCTGGAGGGGGAGACCGACTGTCTCCCCTTTGGATACATAGCTGTGCTGCTGGAGGGGGAGACCAATCATCTCCCCTTTGGCTAAACAGCCCTGTTGCTGGGGGACAGGACCAACTGTCCCTACCCCCTGTGCTGTAAGTGCAGAGACCACGGTCCCATCTGCACGGTTGTGGGGCTTACTGTCTCCCCCTGGTGCGTTAAGCTGCTGCTGGGGAGAGGGGGTAACAAGCTCCTCTCCCATACATACTTCCAGCCGCTGGGGAATGGAGACTGGGCTCCCAATCCACTGCATCTCACTCTGCTGATGGGGGACAGGACCAACTGTCTCTGCCCCCTGTAACTCAGCCTGCCACTGGGGAATGGAGTCTGGGCTCCCAATTCCCTGCATATACCTCTGCTGCTGGGAGACAGGACCAACTGTCTCTGCCCCCTGTAACTCAGCCTGCCGCTGGGGAATGGAGTCTGGGCTCCCAATTCCCTGCATATCCCTCTGCTGCTGGGGGACAGGACCAACTGTCTCTGCCCCCTGTAACTCAGCCTGCCGCTGGGGAATGGAGTCTGGGCTCCCAATTCCCTGCATATTCCTCTGCTGCTGGGGGACAGGACCAACTGTCTCTGCCCCCTGTAACTCAGCCTGCCACTGGGGAATGGAGTCTGGGCTCCCAATTCCCTGCAGGACCGGTGGAGAGACCTCTGTCCCATCTCCACCGGCCACCTGGGGTCCTTCCCAGTAAATCTCCACAATATCTTCCCAGCTGAATGGGTCTGTATCTGGGTCTTTCACCTTGCTGTCCTGCTGAGCCTTCCCAATGGAGTGGAAGAGATCTCTGTAGTCCTGCTCCAGTTCCCACTCCAGGGCTGCTAAGTGAGCCAGGTCTGGCTCTACCTCATGGGGGTCAGCCCAGTCATGCCTAGCCTCCCTCTCATAGAAAATGTCCTGAAGTCTGGTCTGCGCAGGGCTCCCAAAGTCAGGCTCTGCAAAGGACTCCCATAACAAGCCAGGACCATCAAACTCCTCTCCCTCTGGCCTGTCATGCTCAGCTGTCCAGGGCATACACTGTGCCATATACCACCAGAGCGCCTGGTAGGCATCCTCCATCCATAGCTCCTGCCATACCCGGTGCTCTAGTTCCTTCACCCATTTCTCCAGGGGTTGCTCTCCCAGGAAGGGCATCCGCAGGGCCACTTGCTTCTGCAACCGCTGCTCTTCACTGGGGAGACTCTTACCCTGCTGGTATTGTACATTATCCAGGGCCTGGTACCAGAGGCCTTTCCTTAATGCATCCCGGCCATCCAGGTCCTCCTCCTCGTATAAAACTGCTGGTTCCATTTTGTTGCTTTTAGGGTCGCTGTACTGGGACATGCGTTGCCCCCAACTTGTAAATCCAGGGAATGGTGTCTCCTGTAGCTGTCCTTCTGGCTGTGGGAACAATCCCGTCGCTTGCCACCAATTGTTACGGTATAACCCTGGCATAAAAGGGCAGAGGAAAGGTTCTCAAAGTCCAGCACCTGGGATCCAAGGTGTGCAATCACAGGGGCACTGCAAAATACCCCCAGTAAATGTAACAAGAGATAGTAGTCACACCACCAAGTTCAATGAATAGTTTTCTTTATTGAGCCAAGATCAAAAAATCAGCAACGTTTCGGACACAAGTCCTTAATCTTGCATAACAAACAGACACTGATTCACTTCTTATATACCCAAAATAAGTCACACCTGCACAGCTAATTGTAACACCTGAAAAGTCAGGTATAACATTAACAGCCAAATGTTGCCACCATGTGGTCAACTACAAACATCACACTTATCTAAATAATTTTAATTTAACTATTACTTATCCAGCAATGAATTAATACATAGTCTAAAATATATCCATGTACAGTGCAGACTCTCAAGAAGTGTATGATTTTAACTTGTTCCTTTATACTACATATTAGCAAAGATAGATGTAAACATTTTATTTAATGAAGATTTTCAAATAGATTTCTACAGAAAAATTGACCAATCTAATTCTTTATTCATGCCCCCTGGAGATAATGTCCCTAATTCATAAATCCAATACGCTTCACGTTTTTGTAATAATTTAATTCTATCACCCCCTCTTCTAGGATGTTGCACTTGTTCCAAAATCTGGAACCTTAATTGGCTTAGATTATGCCCTGCAGACAAAAAATGATGGGCAACTGGGGCATCCTTTTTCTTGGTTCTAATACTACTTTTGTGTTGAACTATGCGTTCTTTGACGCACTGGGAGGTCTCGCCCACATAACCCAGCCCACATGGGCATTTAATCAAATATATCACAAAGTCAGTATTGCAAGTATAATGTCCCTTAATGAAATATTTTTTGCCAGTACTTGGATGACTAAATGTTGGCCCTTTAATAATACTGTTGCAATTTGAGCACCCTAAGCAGGGAAAACTACCCAGATTTTTCTTACCAAAATAAGTTTGAACTGGTCTCTTAGATGGACCAATATCTGCCCGTACCAGAACATCTTTTATGTTTTTTCCTCGTTTAAAAGCTGGCATAGGGGGAATCTTAAATTCCTGAATATTAGGATTACAAGTGCTCAAAATGTGCCAATGCCTACGAATAATCTTCATAACCTGTTGATTCCAAGGGGCAAATTGACTTACAAACACTAGTCTAGGGCTTTTTTTATTATCATCCATCATAGGTTTTTTCTTTTCCAATAACAACTCTCTAGGGGTGTTTAATGCATTCCTAAATTCAGTCTCAATTAATTCACATGGATATCCCCTTTGTAGGAAGCGATCCCCCATTTCTTTAAGCCTGTCTTTAACCACTGTTTCATCAGACACAATATGCCTTACACGTAAAAACTGGCTCCTGGGTAAAGATCTTACCAGTGAAGGGGGGTGTGCACTTTTATAGTGCAGGAGAGTGTTGCAATCTGTGTCTTTCCTATGAAGGTCCACAGTTAGACCTGATTTACACTTTGACACAACTGTGTCCAGAAATACAACACTCTCCTCACTAAAGACTAACTTGAATCTGATGTGACTAGTTGCTGCATTTAATTCATTGTGTTTGTAAGTCAATTTGCCCCTTGGAATCAACAGGTTATGAAGATTATTCGTAGGCATTGGCACATTTTGAGCACTTGTAATCCTAATATTCAGGAATTTAAGATTCCCCCTATGCCAGCTTTTAAACGAGGAAAAAACATAAAAGATGTTCTGGTACGGGCAGATATTGGTCCATCTAAGAGACCAGTTCAAACTTATTTTGGCAAGAAAAATCTGGGTAGTTTTCCCTGCTTAGGGTGCTCAAATTGCAACAGTATTATTAAAGGGCCAACATTTAGTCATCCAAGTACTGGCAAAAAATATTTCATTAAGGGACATTATACTTGCAATACTGACTTTGTGATATATTTGATTAAATGCCCATGTGGGCTGGGTTATGTGGGCGAGACCTCCCAGTGCGTCAAAGAACGCATTGTTCAACACAAAAGTAGTATTAGAACCAAGAAAAAGGATGCCCCAGTTGCCCATCATTTTTTGTCTGCAGGGCATAATCTAAGCCAATTAAGGTTCCAGATTTTGGAACAAGTGCAACATCCTAGAAGAGGGGGTGATAGAATTAAATTATTACAAAAACGTGAAGCGTATTGGATTTATGAATTAGGGACATTATCTCCAGGGGGCATGAATAAAGAATTAGATTGGTCAATTTTTCTGTAGAAATCTATTTGAAAATCTTCATTAAATAAAATGTTTACATCTATCTTTGCTAATATGTAGTATAAAGGAACAAGTTAAAATCATACACTGCTTGAGAGTCTGCACTGTACATGGATATATTTTAGACTATGTATTAATTCATTGCTGGATAAGTAATAGTTAAATTAAAATTATTTAGACAAGTGTGATGTTTGTAGTTGACCACATGGTGGCAACATTTGGCTGTTAATGTTATACCTGACTTTTCAGGTGTTACAATTAGCTGTGCAGGTGTGACTTATTTTGGGTATATAAGAAGTGAATCAGTGTCTGTTTGTTATGCAAGATTAAGGACTTGTGTCCGAAACGTTGCTGATTTTTTGATCTTGGCTCAATAAAGAAAACTATTCATTGAACTTGGTGGTGCGACTACTATCTCTTGTTATAAAAGGGCAGAGGCACAGGCAGCATACAGTAAATTTCCCCACTCCCTCCCCCCAAACATGAGTCAAAGCTCCATGGTGAGGGTCCAACAGATATCAGCAGAATGACTACTTTATTTGAAGGCAGCACACAGATTTATACACCCTGGCTTCAGGTTACAGAGGGCATTGGTTTAACAGTAAAGCAAACATATGAACAATGCATCAAACCTCTAACAATTGTCTATTCACAGGTAAAACAGATTAACACATTAAGTTAATTTACTGGGAAAGAACGTTTACTCAGACAATCTGATGTTGGGCAGTCTAGTTAACATAATCACACAAAACACAATCAGTTTACCCAGACAGACTCCTGAGACACAATCAGATCTGAAACATACATAGAATACATCTTATTACAGAATATAGGAACAGTTCTTATTAGCTATAAAGTCTTTTATGCCCACTTGGTTTATAGAGTCACAATTGCTCCCAAAAGGTGCACTCACACCCTGTACCCATCCTGTATTTATGGATACAGGGTGACATAGACATAAGACAAAGTTATGAAAGTACATGGGGTGTCCAGCATATAAAATTCCATATTTCCATGCAGTCTCTGGGTATCCTTAAGCCCATGTACCTCCAGCCCAAAGAATGTTCTATAACAGGCCCTCCAATGTACAGTGGCGAGATTGGTTTCGTCACAATTTTGACACCTTTTCATGTAACCTAGCTCTGATAATTGACCAATTTCGACTTCTCAGAACATGAAAAGTACCCTGCTCACTTTTCAAGGCTAACCCTACTACATATTTTTCACTAATTGACATTAACTGATAGCAACTGCAAAACAGAGTACGTTATACTAACTTTATGACCGTGGACAGCCTTGTTTTCTGCAGACTAAAGCCCAGATTGGCTCCTCCAAATAAGGCAAATGGTGGCTGGAGTTTGGCTATTTAAAAATAACAGTTAAAAGGATCTTAATTTGTTTTAAAAATATTAAGACTTAGCTGATAGGTTTAGCTGTGGCAACACCTTTTTAAAGGACCATTATACACTAGATTTTTCTTTGCATAAATGTTTTGTAGATGATCCATTTATATAACCCATACAGTTTTTTTTTTTTTTTTTAAATGTATAGTTTTGCTTATTTTTAAATAACATTGCTTTGATTTTTAGACTCCTAACCAAGCCCCAAAGTTTTAGGAGAATACCGATGTATGCCTACTTCAGCTTGCTTTTGTTTGTGTAAAGGGTCTTTTCATATGCAAAGGAAGGGGGTGGTATCTGCTATTTCCCACTTTTAGTGGGTTTTCCAGTAACCTTTTAAACAGAGCTAAACTGAAAGCTTCCAAGTAAGTTTTAAACTGTTTTATACTTGATTTTTAGATCAGTATCTGTGCATATTATTCTTTATAGTAGTGTCTTTTACATGCAGTTATATGAAAATTGGTGTATACTGTCCCTTTAATTACAAGGTGTTTACTCTCCAGGGTATTTTATTTATTTTCTGAGGGGATAATGTGGAATCTAACAACAACAATAAATCGAACAACCGGATTCCATAAGAAACAACATTGGAAATAATGCTTTGCATTTCTTTTTTCCACTGGTCGGAAAGACATCTTGGCAGCCCATCGGTTCCTCTCCTGGGACTTTGTTATAGAGCAGGAAGCATGGGAATTCTGTTAAAACAATGTCACAAACCTCTGCACTGCTCCACATGTAAAAATAATTTATAAGAATTTATGCTTATAAATAAATATTCTCTTCTTCTGTCTAGTTACTACGTTGGAATGTGCGGTGATGGAGCTAATGACTGTGGAGTAAGTAGTAAATGTAGTTCAGTCTGTCATTAACAGTCAAACCATAGATTATGGGCTCCGCTCGCCGACTCTTGTCCACCCGCCTGATGATAAATTGCGCACTATAACTTGAGAAAAAGATGACAGGAAGATGTAAGCATGGAGAATTGTGAAAGTAAAATGTTTCCAGCATTAAGATCCTGGGCCGGCCCTAGCCATTGTGGGGCCCAAGGCAGTATGACAAAATGGGGCCCTCTTTCTCCTCGCCCACAACCCCGCCCAATCTCCGCCCAAACCCGGCCCCACAGCTTTTAAAATGAAAAAAAAAAAAATTGAAGAAAAATCATTTAACGTAATGCACAACATATTATATGTGTATATATATATATATATATATATATATATATATATATAAAAACATAAATCCCCTAATGTGCAGCACTATAAAATTGTATGTATTGCAATTTACCATTTGTACTATTGGAACAACTGTTTAAGTATATAATGAAGAATTATGCTGACAATTAGGAACAGTTGAGTTGAACTGGGCCTTATTTTTATGTGTTTTCTTATGATAACAAGAACATTACAGAGACACCAGGGCCGGACCTAGCAAGTGAAGGTCCCTAGGCAGATTGACAGCCCGGGGCCTCTACCCAGAACAAAAAATACTTAAAAGAAATGGGGCAATGCACTGTACCACACAAACACACAGATGTAATACACACAGAGATACTTATATACACATACATCCACACAATCAGACACATACACAGGTACACAGATATATACATACACAGGTGTACACACACACACAAAGCCCCCTCACTCACACACAGCCCACACACACACAACTTACACACAGCTCACACACACACACAGCCCCCCACACACACAGTCCATACACACACATCCCCTACACACACACAGCCCCCACACACAGACAGTCCACACACAGCTCCCCCCCCCCCCACACACACAGCCCACACACAAAGCCCACACGCAATAAAATAAATGATTCCCCCCAGCAATAAATTAAAGCCCCCAGCAATAAAATGATGCCACATCCCCCAGCAATAAAATGATGCCCCCAGCCCCACTGCTGCAATAAAATGATGCTCCCAGCCCCACTGCAATAAATGATGCCCCCAGAAATAAAATTAAGCCCCCCTGCAAAAAAATGATGCCTAGCCCCCCCTGCAAAAAAATGATGCCCCCTACAATAAAAATATGCCCCTAGCCCCCAGCACAAAAATGATCCCCCAGCAATAAAATGATGCCCCATCTCCCCTGCATTAAAATGATGCCCCCAACAAAAATATGATGCCCCCAGCAATAAAATGTCCTCAGCAATAAATTGAATCCCCCCTGCAATAAAATGATGCCCCAGCCCCCTGCAATAAAATGAAGCCCCCTGCAATAAAATTATGCCCCCAACCCCCCTGCAAAATAATTATGCCCCTGTACAAAATGATGCCCCTGCAATAAAATGATGCCCCCAGAAAAAAATTATGCCCCCCTGCAATAAATGATTCACCCTGCCCCACTGCAATGATGCCCCATGAATAAAATTAAACCACAGCCCCCCTGCAATAAAATGATGCCCCATCCCCACTGCAATAAAATGATGCCCCCTCCCCACTGCAATAAATGATGCCCCCAGCAATAAATGATGCCCCCAGCAATAAAATGAAGCCCCCAGCCCACCTGCAATAAAATGATGCCCCTAGCCCCACTCCAATAAAATGATGCCCCCAGCACAAAAATGATGCCCCAGCAATAAAATGATGCCCCATCTCCCCTGCAATAAAATGATGCCCCCAACAATAAAATGATGTCCCCAGCCCCACAGCAATAAAATGAATTCCCTGCAATAAAATGATCCCCCAGCCCCCTGCAATAAAATGAAGTCAACTCCCCCTGCAATAAAATTATGCCCCCAGCCCCCCTGCACAAAAATGATGCCCTTGCAATAAAATGATGCCCCCAGCTAAAATATGATGCCCCCAGCCCCCTGCAATAAATCATTCTCCCAGCACCACTGCAATGATGCCCCCAACAATAAAATTAAACCCCCAGCCCCCTTGCAATAAAATGATGCCCAGTCCCCCTGCAATAAAATTATGCCCCATCCCCACTGCAATAAATTATGCCCCCAGCAAAAAAATGAAGCCCCCAGCCCCCTGCAACAAAATGATGCCCCGGCCCCCTGCAATAAAATGATGCCCCAGCCCCACTGCAATAAAATGATGCCCCAGCCCCACTGCAATACCATTATGTCCCATCTCCCCTGCAATAAAATGATGCCCCCTGCAATAAAATGATGCCCCCAACAAAAATATGATGCCCCTAGCAATAAAATGATGTCCCCAGCAATAAAATGAATCACCCGTGCAATAAAATGATGTCACAGATCCCCTGCAATAAAATTATGCCCCAGCCCCCTGCAATAAAATTATGTCTCTGCAATAAAATTATGCCCCCAGCCCCCTGCAATAAATGATTCCCCCAGCCCCACTGCAATGATGCCCCCTGCAATAAAATTAAACCCCCAGTCCCCCTGCAATAATATGATGCCCAGTCCCCTGCAATAAAATTATGCCCCATCCCCACTGCAATAAAATTATGCCCCATCCCCACTGCAATAAAATGATGTCCCATCCCCACTGCAATAAATGATGCCCCTGCAATAAAATGATGCCCCTAGCCCCCTGCAATGAATGATTTCCCAAGCCCCACTGCAATGATGCCCCCCTGCAATAAAATTAAATCCCCAGTCCCCCTGCAATAATATGATGCCCAGTCCCCCTGCAATAAAATTATGCCCCATCCTCACTGCAATAAAATGATGCCCCTGAACAAAAATGATGCCCCCAGCAAAAATATGATGCCCCCAGCTCCCCTGCAATAAATGATTTCCCCAGCCCCACTGCAATGATGCCCCCAGCAATAAAATTAAGCCCCCAGCCCCCCTGCAATAAAATGATGCCCAGTCCCTCTGCAATAAAATGATGCCCCATCCCGACTGCAATAAACTGATGCCCCATCCCCACTGCAATAAATGATGCCCCCAGCAATAAAATTATGCCCCAGCCCCCCTGCAATAAAATGATGCCTCAGCCCCACTGCAATACAATGATGCCCCCAGTCCCACTGCAATAAAATGATGCCCCCAGCCCCACTGCAATAAATGAAGCCCCCTGCAAAAAAATGATGCCCCAGCAATTAAATGATGCCCCATCTCCCCTGCAATAAAATGATGCCCCCAACAAAAATATGATGCCCCCAACTCAGGCACAATGACTGTTACATGTACACGTTTGTGTTATTGATAACATCATACATACACACTGCTGATATTCCTATTCCACGTATTTTATGGGAAAGTTTTCTGAGGATATGAGATGTTCCGCTCACTATAAACTACCCCTGTGCTGCATCCTCCATACTCTGTACTGTAACAGAGTATGTAATGGAGGATGCCGGGGTAGTTTATAGTGTGTGGAACATCTGAGATCACTGAGGTAAGCATTGTGCGCACAAACCCTGCTTACTTACTGCCTATCTGCAGTGCGATCTGGCTCAGACAGCCTCTGTAGAGTTAGGTGTTGGTGAGCGCTGCTGTCGCATGTGTCAAGGCTATGGTCGTGCTCAGTATGAGCAAGTGGGTCACGTGATGTTGTGTTCTGACATCACTGCCTGACCTGACCGTGTGATCGCAGCAAGATCTATTGGAGACAGTGCCCGTCACTCACCTGTGCCCAGGCTGGCAAAAAATAAAATTGCGGGCAAATTTTTTTTAAAAAATGGGGCAAAAAAAAAAAAAGGTGCATTAAGTATATCATGGGGTCTCCATGCTAAGGGCCAGATTACTAGTGGCGTGCTATCATTAGCGTGGGTGGGATATTACAATATCACAGCAAGATGTAGTTCCTTAGCTCATAAAAGTCCCTATATTTGAAAAACATGGGGATCAAAATTTCAACACAGCGTTTTGGGGGCGTTCCCCTTAATCATGTCATATTCACTACATGTTCTCTGCCTTAATTTATAGCCATATCAATCAGCTAATGCAATTAATTAAGCAAATTGACTTGTCATACATCATATATGTTTGCACCACTAGGGGGCAGCAGAGTGTACAAAAAATTCAGGATAATATACCACAATATATATTATGATACATACTATCTACAACTTAAAAACAATGTTACAAAGCATCTTATTTTAAGCAAAATACACAGTTAAATACCTCACTGTTCAATATATTTCTATGAGAAAACACTAATAAAAAAAACTGACTAATTTCTTTATTCATTCCCTTTGGTTCCATTGTATCTAATTTAAAGACCCCAAAAAAACTCACACTGTTTTAATAACATCTCCCTGTTTCCTTTTCACCTAGGTGTATCAACCCTTTGAATAACCTAAAAACATAATCAATTTATTTGATGACCTTCCTGTAAAAAATGGGCAGCTACTGGTGTAGTTAACACCTTACAGCGAATGTTACTCATGTTCATTTATGTGATCCCTGACACGTCTTGTGGTCTCTCCAACGTAGCCAAGCCCACATGGGGATTTGATCATATAAATTACATAAGATTTGTTGCAAGTATAATGTCCATTATGGTAGAATTTATAACCAGTCTGGGGATGTGTTAAGTATGGACCCTTAATCAACGAACTACAATTCACACATCCCAAGCAAGGAAAGCATCCCATATTCTTTTTGGAAATTAATGATTGTTTGAGAGGTTTCTTGGGACCTCTTTCAGCTTTAATCAAAGAATCCTGTAAGTTGCCACTCCTCTTGTAAGCAGTAAATGGGAAACATTTAAGCTCCTCAAACTCTGTGATACAATCACTCACAAGGTGCCAATGTTTATGTAGTAATTTAGATATTTATTTGCTCTGGTTAAAACATTCTGAAACAAAAATTAATCTCTTTGAAGAGTGTGAGGACGTCTCTTGCTGACATACAACTACACGACGTATGGAGAACATTACACCCAACAGACCGAGACTACACATATTTTCCCCCCCCCCACACGACAAATACTCATGCATAGACTATTTCTTTACAGATTCTCTGGATCTCGACTTGACAGTGGACTGTGAGATAGGCTCCATCACCTGGTCTGACCATGCCCCCGTGATGTGCAGGGTGATATGGCCCGACATTCCCCCAACAACATATATCTGGAGGTTGGATGACTCCTTACTGGAATCACCGCCCATAGCTGAAGACGTAAGCAAGTCTCTGACCGAATATTTCACAATCAACGACCCCGCGAGTACTTCCCTACCAAACACATGGGAAGCGCACAAGTGTGTTATCCGCGGTGTTTTCCTCAAACATAAGGCAAGACAGATTAGGTCGTATAGAGAAAAACACACGCAGCTATTGTCTACAATCTCTGACCTAGAGGCTAAACATAAGCTCAAACCGATTGATAAAGCAATTAAAACTAACATCACAACGGCCAAGCTAAATCTTAAAAACCATCTTATGACAGCCCATCACAGACGACTGTTTTGAACCAAACAACAGTACTATGAGGGGGGTAATAAGCCAGGCAAATTGTTGGCGAAATCGATCCGTAGATCACAGCTTAAAGCCCACATACATCACTTAAAAGCGAAAGATGGCTCCAAAATAAAAGGTTGCAAACAGATTGCAGAAGCCTTTCACACATACTATAGTAAACTATATAATTTGCCTAGCAATTTAGACGGAATGCAAACCGCAAACCAATCATCTAATGAGGTAAACCAAATTGACGAGTACCTCTCTGACCTAGAGTTACCCCAACTTGTAGACGCAGACATGGACACCCTAGACGCCCCAATTACCCTAGATGAACTGACTGACGCAATTAAGGATCTCCCCAAAGGGAAATGCCCGGGTCCGGATGGACTCACACCTAAATATTTTAAGACATTCCTTCCTTTACTGGCCCCTAGCTTGCTCCAATTATTCAATAACCTACGTGACAGCCCCAGATTGATGAGTTCCATGCTGGAGGCGCACATAACGGTCATCCCCAAACCGGGTAAGGAACCCACAACCCCAGAAAATTTCAGACCAATATCCTTACTAAACACGGACATTAAACTACTAGCTAAAATTCTGGCAAAACGCCTCAATAAATTTTTACCAAATTTGATCTCTCCAGAGCAGGTGGGCTTCATTCCGGGTAGGGAGGCTTGTGACAATACCACAAAGGTCCTACAGTTGACAAACTATGCAAGGGTTGAAGGTGTGCCTATGGCCCTCTTCTCTACCGACGCAGAGAAGGCCTTCGACCGGGTCGGATGGCCTTTTCTGCGTCGAGTGATGCGATCGATGAATTTCGGAGAGAGTTTTCTAAACATGGTGTTTTCTCTGTATTCTGACCCGGGCGCCCGAGTAAGGGTAAACGGCACGCTTTCAGAGCCGTTCAAAATTACAAACGGAACTAGACAGGGGTGCCCTCTGTCTCCTTTGTTGTTCGCCCTGTCCATAGAGGCTCTAGCACAGAGGATTCGGCGAAATGACAAAATAACGGGGGTCAAACTGGGCGACATTGAACATAAACAGGCACTCTACGCGGACGACATTCTTTACACTCTCACGAACATACACACATCAATACCTGAACTCCTTAAGGAGTTAAATAACTATGGAAAGGTCTCAAATTTCCACCTAAATTTAGGGAAATCAGAGTTACTTAACATTAATGCCCCTCAAGATCACATAGATATGCTCAGAGACATATATAATATCCCAATATCCACAGCAAAACTAAAGTATCTTGGCATTTATATACCCCAAAAACACCAAGATATATTCAAAGAAAACTATTTCAAACTAAAGCAGGACATCACTAATGATCTCTCGTCCTGGAAAAACAAGCCACTTTCGTGGCTTGGCAAAATAGGGGTAATCAAAATGAATGTGCTACCGCGCATTCTATATGTTCTGCAGACTATCCCGATCTCCCTACCAGAAGATTACATCCCACAAATGCAGAGATTATTAGAACAGTTTGTATGGACAGGCACTAGGCCCAGAATACCGCAAAGGACTATGTACCTTCCTAGAGATAGGGGAGGGTTGGATTTCCCAGATTTGAATACATACAAAAGGGCCATAGCTCTGCAGCACATTGTAGAATGGTCACAAAACAGAAACCACAAACTATGGGTTCGAAAAGATAGTCATATTTTGGGACTTAACAACGTAGGCACACTGGCCTGGATTCCCATGAATCAACGCCCTAAAGTCCTAAACAGATACCCTATATTAAAAGACGTGCTGACTGAGTGGGATAGGGCGTCTTCATCTTCTACCAGCATCACAAGAGGACTTTCCCCTCTACTACCTACACTAGAAAACCCTGCACTACCATACCACAAGTTAGGATCGAGACTGCGCACCCCTTACACTCTGAAAGAGGGATGTCTTTATAGCGCCATAGAGAATGGGGGATTTAAAACTCAGAGTCAAATGAAAGAAATAAATGACCCCATTTTCACCTCGTGGCTGAGATATAATCAACTAGTGCACTACATATCACATCTTAAGTGCAAAGACCAATTAACTAGGGACCTCACCCCATTTGAACGACTGTGTATCGCTAATAATCCTCACAGGCGACTGATTTCCCTCATTTACAAATTAATGCTGATCGGTCTTGACACCCCTCCTCCCATGTATATAGCTTCATGGCATAGGGAGCTTGACACGGAACACTCTCATGAGGAGTGGCACCGGGCATTCTCCTTGGTAAGGCGTTCATCAGTTTCGGCTACCATACAGGAGATCCAACTAAAATTACAATGCAGATGGTATCATACTCCGAGTAGGATACATCGCCTTTTCCCCAGAGCCAGCCACCTGTGCTGGAGGGATTGCGGCGAGCTCGGTACACTCACACATATCTGGTGGTCGTGTCCGAAGTTGGACAGTTTCTGGGTGAGAGTACTGGGAAAAATATCGGACATCATGGAAATAGAGGTCCCCAAGACCCTAGAAACTTTACTTTTTCTAAACCTACCGAAACTTAAAAATGCACTCTTTCGGCCCCTGTTATTACTAATGCTCACAGGAGCAAAGCGACTGATCCCCAAAAAATGGAAATCGCCAGATATCCCCACATTGAACGATTGGCAGTCTTCTGTATCTGACCTTTTAGCACTAGAAAAGCTACACTACCTCAAAATAGGCCAAATTACAACCTATGAGATGATGTTGGAAAGATGGAACAATTCTTTAGTATAAATGAGTACTGAATCTGTGTTCAGTGTTTCCTAACAGAATAACCCCCCTTCCCCTCCCCACAAATTTAAATCACCCCCCCCTTTTTTTTTTCCCCGTTCCCTTTCCCCCCATGTGCCGCCTCTCTACGTTCTTCACCCTCTTTCTTTCTCCACTCTGCCTTCACTCTTACAACTAGATACTACCTGCTGTGTGTGCTGAGACAGAGAGAGGAAATGTTTTGACTAACCAGGATATCGTTATATGTTATTATTCGTTTTATATGTTTGAAAAATTCTAGATAAAAATCAAGCTTTTGAAGGGCCGTCATTATCGATAATTTCTGAATATTGTATTCATGTTTGCAACAAAAGTATTGTATGACGTACCTAATCTATGTAATGTTGTTTATTACCTGATAATAAAGCTTGTTTATAAATAATAATAAAAAAAAATAATCTCTTTGGCTTCTCCCTAATCTGTTTAGGCTCCATCAATTTCTTTCTTGGAATCACACTCGCCTCTGTAGTTACCTGATCAATAAGCTTGCTTGGGTACCCCCTCTCTAAAAACCTCCAGCCCATTTCTTTTAATCTCTGGGGAACAATCTCTTCATCTGAGACAATTTTTTCACCCTAATCAATTGGCGGCAGGGCAGGGAATTAATGAGAGAAGGCTGGTGTGCATTATTAAAATGTAAAAGACTATTACGCTCTGTCTCTTTTCTAAAGATGTCAGTGCTATAGTTTGCTCCTTTCTTTATTACTGTCACATCCAAAATATCCAGACTCATCTCACTCAATGTAAGCTTAAATGTAATGAAGTTGAATGCTGGATTGACTCTGCTTGTTTTGGATATTACAATATCATGCCCGTGTTAACTTGCATGCAAATTACAAGTTGAAAGTAAACATGATTGCATACATAAACATGAGTGCATACTAAATTTGTGTTCCTTCCATAAAGTGTTAGAGCTAAATAAAAGTTGCATCAAACTATATATATATATATATATATATATATATATAAAACGAAACAAGGCACTCCCCGTTTTCAGCTTAACGTGAAGTTTACTAAGTGAACGTTTTTGGGGTTTGCCCCGTCCTCAGACTAGTCACGTTAAGCTAAAATCGGAGAGTGCCTCATTTAGTTATTTGTATATTATTAGGTTTGAGTGCACCCCGGAGGTTGATTACCTGTTCAAGCGAGTGCTGGATCCACATTGGACATATATATATATATATATATATATATATATATATATATATATATATATATATATATATATATATATATATATATATATATATATATATATATATATATATATATAGGTATATACATACATCACTTGCATGCAAACAAATTACTTTCAACTTGTAATGTGCACTAACCCGCGTGTATTAAAAGTTTATATCTGGCATTATTTGTGCGCAAGCGAAATCGCTAAATAGCGTGCCACTTTTAATCTGACCCTAAGTGTGGTGCTTTACTATTGTGTCACTGCTTACAAGAAATGCTAAGAGGATGTCAAGATTGAAAGGGAACATATCACTATCACCTTGTCTCATGTAAACCTCTTCTTATCTCAGTAGTATATTTAGTTTTTGGTAAACACATTTATAATTAAAATGCTGTTTATTAACATTTCTAGGCATTGAAAATGGCTCATGTTGGAATTTCTTTATCTGAACAAGAGGCCTCTGTAGCTTCTCCATTCACATCAAAAACTCCAAATATTGAGTGTGTCCCACAGCTTATAAAGTAAGTACTGAATATAAAAAATAATTATGTATAAATGGTGTCTGTTTTCAATATTCCCATTAACTAATTGGTCGAAATACTTTTCAACTTTGCAAATATTCATTCAATCACATAACTTTTTTTTTAACTATGATTTATTATTGCCCATATTTATAATAGCTTTATTTACTGTATAAACAGCTTAACATTAGAAGGCACATTCAATTACACATTGGATCTGAGTCAATGCAAATCCATTTTACATTTGTTATCAATGTATTCACCCTTCCATTTACTCACTCATTCATTATGTGTTGTCTTCTAGGGAAGGAAGAGCTGCTCTTATTACTTCATTCTGTGTGTTCAAATATATGGCCCTTTACAGCATGATACAGTACATTGGTGTGCTGCTTCTCTACTGGGTATGAGTATAACATACTTCCTCTAGATATGTTTCAGTAACAAATACAGATCTGCCCATACTTCCCTAGACACAGATATTACAGTATATTACTATGCCTTAGCTTTATTGTAAAGCTTTATCTTCCCTAGTCTTTGGTTCCAATGTGTTTAAAATTATGCAAGTCCAGTCTCTCTCTCTCATCTCTATATCTATTTCTCTATCTCTCTATCATCTCTATCTCTATTTCTCTCTATTTCTCTCTCTCTATT
This sequence comes from Bombina bombina, assembly GCF_027579735.1. Lineage (NCBI taxonomy): Eukaryota > Metazoa > Chordata > Amphibia > Anura > Bombinatoridae > Bombina > Bombina bombina. The sequence continues at coordinate 413,194,811 of NC_069502.1, forward strand.
TCTCTCTCTCTCTATTTCTCTCTCTCTCTCTCTCTCTCTCTCTCTCTCTCTCTCTCTCTCTCTCTCTCTCTCTCTCTCTCTCTCTCTATTTCTCTCTCTCTCTCTTTCTCTCTCTCTCTCTATTTCTCTCTCTATTTTTCTCTCTCTCTATTTTTCTCTCTCTCTATCTCTATTTCTCTCTATCTCTATTTCTCTCTATCTCTATCTCTCTCTCTCTCTCTCTCTCTCTCTCTCTCTCTCTCTCTCTCTCTCTCTCTCTCTATTTCTCTCTCTATCTCTTTATCTCTATCTCTATCTCTTTCTCTCTATCTCTTTCTATCTCTTTCTGTCTATCTCTTTCTCTCTATCTCTCTCTGTCTCTTTCTCTCTCTCTATCTCTCTCTCTATATAGTATGTAGCGGTATAGTGGGGTTCCAGTAGCTCACAGATAAGTAGCAGAGGAATGGGCCAGCATGTTACATCAGGTTTGAATACTTTATTAAGTTGAAGAGACAGAAAACATCTTGATATTTTCATATAAAATATTTAGTTATGCATAATGAAACAACTGCATTTTACTTTCCTCATTTATTTCCTTCCCAAGGCATGGAGAGTCCACGACTTCATTTATAACTGTTGGGAATATCAACACCTGGCCACCACGAGGAGGCAAAGACACCCCAGCCAAAGGCTATAAATATCCCTCCCACTTCCCAATTCTCCCAGTCATTCTTTGCCTTTCGTCACTAGAAGAGGATGGCAGAGAAGGTGTTAGAAGAAGACGGTCCTTTAATGGGTATGTTCCCTGCAAGAGAGGACTTGGGTATTGGAGTAGACACATAAATCTCTTAGTGAGAGTAGTGAAATCAGTGTAGATGAGTTACAATGCTTTTCCTTTTTTTCTTACTTGGGTACTAGTCAGAGGAGGAGATGTCTGTCACATCTTGAGCAGCTGTGTGAGTGCTCCACTGCGTGATTCCTGAGGGGTAAGTATCTTTATTTTATTAGGGGGATGTATGTTTTTCTCCTAGGGATACATGAAGAGAGCTCACAGTGTGGGTCTTTTATTAATTTCCCCTGAGGGATCTGAGGATGAGCCTCCGGTGTTGTTTTTTTTTCTTTATTGAGCATGTGGGGACTTAGCTCCTTAGCAGAGCACTTATGAGGATTGAAGGGGGCTCGGGCGTCACCCAAGACAGATAGCAGACTGGGGCATACATTTTTTATTATTACTGCGCAATATTTAAAGCGTGCTCAGACAGGTATTGGAGGCGGGCTTATCTTGCACCCCATGTGTCTGGCTTCACTCTCTTGCAGATGTTTGCAGCAGCTGTGGCGCATCTTAAAATGATTGTTACGGCCTCCTAGCATACCCCTCTCTCTTTTCCCCTGTCCCTCCCTTACCCCATCCCATTTTCAACATTACTTTGTGTCCCATTGGAATTCCGCTATCCCCTTTTAATTTGGTATTAACGTCATGATTGTATTGCTTACTCTTCTTGTTCCGATGTATTTACACTTGATGTACGATTGACTCGTACAATTGTTGTATCTCTTACCCTTTTGTTATAAAAATCCAATAAAAATTACATTTGAGAAAAAAAATGATTGTTACGATCTGTGGAGAGTCCAGTCACCTTTGAATATCTAGCCTGTGTTTCTAGGAGAGGGTGAGCAACCCAGCCTACGGCAGGGTAGAGGTGCCATATATTTTTTTCTAAAGAGTTTTAGTTGAGAAATGGTCCTTATTAATTTTTAGGCATAACGATTGTAAGATCTTCTGCTTAAGTTATTGAGGACTCTGATGTTAACCCCTCTTAGGGTTTTTTGGCTGCAATTAGTATTACTGATAACTGCCTTTATTGTGGTGAGGCTATAGGTTGTGCTCCTGACCAATTCTGTTCCATCTGTCTGGGGGTAATTTTAAATTCAAAGAAGGGATCTAAAAATTCTATACACTCATATAAATTAACCCCTTCTGAGCCTTCTACCTCTCAGGAGTCTGTTGTCCAGGGAATACCTTTCCTCTACCCTCAAGCCGGACTTAATTCTGTCTCACAAGCAGTCCCTTGTGGCCAGCCCTTACCTCCTACTGTGGGTTGCTTTTTTCCTGCAGATTTTTCCTCACAATTGCAATATGCTATAAGGGTGGTCCTAAATGCCTTACCTATCTCTGGGAAATGCAAGAAAAAGGTAAAGCATACAGGGACAGATTGGGCCACCGGGATACCGGGAAAAATCCCAGTGGGCCAGACCTTCAGGCCAGGGGTGGGCCGGGCTGGAAGCTGCAGCGTGTGGACTGTGGAGAGCAGTAAAGCAGGTAAGGGATCTGATCTGAATGCTGGCTCCTAACACTCTGTGCTTCAGTAACACTGAAACTACTCCCTCCTCCCTTGGTGAACCAGCTTCACAAGGAATAATGTTTAGTTATTTTTTTGCCTTCATAATCTCCCCCTCAGATATCCTCGCTCCTCTCCAGCTAGTCACCCTGTGCTGTTGAGCTGCTCACTACACTGTCCTCCGGTCTGTGCTATTCATTCTCATTCTGCAATGCCTGGTGGTGCCCCTCTCTGGTGGAACGTGTCGGCTGTGCCCCCTCTCCCTGCTCTGTGCCTTCTCCCTCCCTGTTAGGTCAGGTGCCCGCTATGTCTGCCTCCTCTCTCGCGGTAGCTGTCCATGGTGCTGCAGCTGTTCCTGTGGTCAAAGTCAGTGCTCGGGTGCTGGCAGCTCACACGGTCAGACTCGGTGCAGGGTGTCACTAGCCGGACAGAGAGCTCATCCCTGTGGTAGTCCGACTGATGCAGAGTGATCTGGTGCACAATGAGCCTCCTCTGCTGGCCCCCTCCCGAGCGCCGTCATCACTGGAAGAGGAGGTGGAGGCTTCATCTGGTGCTTTCTGCATTACCAACCTGATGCCCCCTGCACTGCTTCTCATCCGCTGCATTACATGATGCCCACTGCCTGCTGCATTATCTGATGCCCCCTGTGCTGCTCCTTACCCCCCTGCCTGCTGCATTACCTGATGCCCTCTGCGCTCCTCCTCACTCACCTCCTGCCTGCTGCATAATTACATAATGCCCCCTGTGCTCCTCCTCACTCCCTGCCTGCTGCATTACCTGATGCCCCCTGCACTTTTTCATTGGTACTAATGTTTTAATAAAACAGGGCGGGGAGCACTGCAGTATTATTTCTGAGTGGCAAGTTTCAGAATTTGTATGGGCTGGGCTGGAGGGGGCATGGCTGGGCTGGAGGGGGCGTGGCTAGGCCGGTCTATACAAATTTAAAGGCTGGTCTGATTTCCCAGTCCAACCCTGAAAGCATAGTCCTGCAGATTTGGGGGACATTTCTTCCATTCAGTCAGATTTGTCTAACCTATCTCATATTTCTGAAGATGACCTAACTTTTGTAGCATCTGAGGGTAAAATATCAGATGCAGAGACTTCTGAAGTTAAGGCACCTGTCTCTGAGGAGTCTAAGTTCAGATTTAAAATTGAACATCTTCGTTTCCTTTTGAAGGAGGTTTTAGCCACGTTGGAAGTCCCAGAGGCTAAACTTATGAAAGAACCTAAGATCCCTAGGCTTGAAAGGTTCTATGAGAATAGGAAAGCTCCTGAGACTTTTCTGGTTCCAGTCCGTGTGGCGAGTATTATTTCCAGTGAATGGGAGAAGATTGGATCTCCTTTCTCTGCCTCATCTACTTTTAAAAGATTGTTCTCGGTCTTTGACTCTCACCTGGAACTGTGGAGTTCCGTAGATTGCGTTCGGGATCTCACCTCCCTAGGAGTTATAGTCCCGGTTCCTGCCTCTCAAACGGGACTAGGTTTTTATTCAAATCTCTTTGAAGTTCCCAAAAAGGAGGGAACTTTTCGTCTTATCCTAGACTTGAAATCTCTAAACAAATTTCTCAGAGTACCTTCCTTCAAGATGGAGACTATCAGGTCTATCCTTCCCTTAATCCAGGAGGGACAGTATATGACCAAGATAGATTTAAAGGATGAATACCTCCATGTCCTGATCCACAGGGACCACTTCCAGTTCCTGAGGTTTGATTTTCTGGACCAGCACTTCCAGTTCATAGCCCTTCCATTTGGCTTAGCTACTGCTTCCAGAATATTTACAAAGGTTCTGGGTGCTCTTCTAGCCATGGCCAGATCTCAAGAGTTTATTCAGACTCACTACTGAGTCTTCTTTGGACTCATGGTTGGAAGCTAAATCTAGAAAAGAGTTCTCTGATTCCCTCTACCAGGGTTGTCTTACTGGGTATCATCATTGACTCCATGAGGATCTTTGTGACAGATCAGAGACGTTCAAAGCTAGCTTCGGCTTGCCGCTCCCTGCAATTCACCTCAAATCCATCGTTGGCTCAGTGTATGGAAGTGATAGGTCTAATTGTGTCTTCTATAGACATTATTCCTTTTGCTCGCTTCCATCTAAGACATCTACAACTATGCATGCACAGGCAATGGAACGGAGATCATTTAAACCTGTCTCAGCAGATTGTCTTAGACAGCCTGACGAGATAATCTCTGTCTTGGTGGCTCTGTCAGGACCATTTGTCTCTAGGCACGTGCTTCTTGAGACAATCCTGGGAGATTGTGACTACGGATGCCAGCCTTTCAGGCTGCGGAGCGGTCTGGGGCTCCAGGATGGCCCAGGGAACTTGGTCCATAGAAAAGTCTTATCTTCTGATAAATATTCTAGAACTGCGGGCGATTCTCAATGCTCTGAGGGCTTGGCCCCAGCTCAGTTCTGCCCAGCATATCAGATTTCAATTGGACAATATTACCTCAATTGCGTACATCAATCATCAGGGAGGCACAAGACGTTCCTTAATGATGAATGAGGTGTCCCAAATACTTCAGTGGGCAGAGACCCACAACTGTTGTCTCTTAGTGATCCACATCACGGGATGCAAAACTGGGAAGCCGACTTACTCAAAAGACAGTACTTTCACCCAGGGGAGTGGTCCCTCCACTCCAAGGTGTTTTCAGAGATAACCCTCAGATGGGGGTGCTCAGAGATAAATCTCACGGCCTCTCGTCTTAATGCCAAACTACCCAGGTATGGCTCGAGATCGAGAGATCCTCAAGCAGTGTATATAGACGCGTTAGTGGTTCCCTGGAGGTTCAAACTCATATATCTTTTTCCTCCATTGGCTCTACTGCTTCGTGTAGTAGCTCGCATGAAACAGGAGCGGGCCAGAGTGATCCTTAAAGCTCCTTCGTGGCTTTGAAAGACCTGGTTTGCAGATCTAGTAAGGATGTTCTCCTCCCCTCCCTGGAGGTTACCTTACTGAAAGGATCTTCTAAGGCAGGCGCTGTTTCTTCTTCAGAACCTAGACTCTCTACGCTTGACTGTGTGGCTCTTGAACGCCTAGTTTTAGCCAAGAGAGGTTTTTCAGGTAAGGTCATAGATACCTTAATCCAGGCTCGGAAGCCTGTCACGAGGTGTATCTACCATAAAGTTTGGCGGACCTATCTTCCATGGCACAAGGTATAGTTTTCTGTCCTTTTATCCTTCCTCCAAGAGGGATTGTAAAAGGGATCATCTATTAGTTCACTGAAGGGTCAGATATTTGCCCTATCTGTTTTGCTGCATAGGAGATTGGCTAATCTCCTAGATGTTCAGTCCTTTAAGGCCCTGGTTAGAATCAGACCAGTGTTCAGAAATGTTGCTCCTCCTTGGAGCCTCAACCTTGTTCTTAGAGTTTTACAACAGGCTCCATTTGAGCCCATGCATTCTGTTGATCTCAAGCTTTTGTCTATGTTTTTGTTGACTATTGCTTCTGCACGCAGAGTTTCTGCTCTACAATGTGACCCCCCTTATCTTGTTTTTCATGCTGATAAGGCGGTTTTACATACTAAGTTAGGTTTTCTACCCAATGTAGTTTAAGATCGCAACATTAATCAGGAAATCGTTGTTCCGTCTTTTTGCCCTAAACCTTCCTCCCCTAAGGAACGTTTACTTCATGATCTGAAGAATTTCAGGCAGTCCTCATCCTTGTTTATTCTTTAATCTGGCAAGCGTAAGGGCCAGAATGCTACTGCTGCTTCATTGTCCTTTTGGTTGAGGAGTATCATCTGCTTAGCTCCTGAGAGGATTACGGCTCATTCTACTAGGGCTGTTGCTTCCTCCTGGGCTTTTAAGAATCAAGCCTCTATGGATCAGATTTGTAAGGCGGCTACATGGTCCTCCTTACATACCTTTTCAAAATTTTACAAATGTGATGTTTTCGCTTTGGCTGAAGCGGCTTTTGGGAGAAAGGTGTTACAGGCTGTGGTGCCCTCAGTTTAGGATCAGCCTCCTTTTCTTTTGTCCCTCCCATTTTTTCATCAGTGTCCTCTGGAGCTTGGGTATTGGTTCCAAACAATTATGAATGAAGTTGTGGTCTCTCCCTGTCTTGGGAAGAAAACAAAATGCATGCTTACCAGATAAATTTCTTTCCTTACTGGCAGGGAGAGTCCACGGCATCGCCCGTAATTGTTTTGCCGGCTTCCTTATTATTTTTTTCTTCTGGCGCCTCAACACCCTAATGCTTCTCCTGCTTTTCCTCGTTCCCTTGGCCAAATGACTGGGGGGATGGGGAAGTGGGAGGGATATTTATAGCCTTTGGTTGGGGTGTCTTTGCCTCCTCCGGGTGGCCAGGTGTTGGTATTCCCAACAGTTATGAATGAAGTCACGGACTCTCCCTGCCAGGAAGGAAAGGAAATTATCTGGTAAGCATACATTTTGTTTTTGACCACTTTCATGTTATTTAGCTCTGAAGATCAAGGATTTTTGAATTTTCAGAACTTGAAATGCACCTTCCTGACTTCACGAGGCTAACCCTGCAAAATGTTGTGCCTGATTGGCTTTAGACACATGAAACCCCAATTTTTTCTTTCATGATTCAGATAGAGCATACAATTTAAAACAACTTTCTAATTTACTCCTATTATCACATTTTATTCTCTAGGTATCTTTTGTTGAAAAGAAGGGACACAAGCTCAGGAGCGTTCACATGTCTGGAGCACTATATGGCAGAAGTTTTGCAAGAATGTTATCCATTTGCAAGAGCGCTAGATGGCAGCACTATTTCCTGCCATGTAGTGCTCTAGACACCTATCTAGGTAGCTCTTTAACACAGAATAACATGAGGATGAATTTTATAATAGAAGTCAATTGGATTTTTTTTTTAAATTTAATGCTCTGTCTGAATCACAAAGGAACATTTTTGGGTTTCATATCCCTTTAACTGATATTATCTGCAAAACAATGTACTTTATATTAACAATATAACAGTGGCTAGCCTTGTTGTCTGCAGACTAGAGACCATGGTACAAATACAAACAGAAAGAGAAGCAGTATGTCAGGAACAGCTCAGTGGCAGAGGGAGCAGCCTCTTTTAGCCCAATTGTGATTTTCACAGAGGAAAATTTCCCTGAAGTTTATCAGTCTGATCCTCAAAAAAAGGTCAGTCCAGCCCCTAAATACCAGGCAATTCTCCTTTAAACAAGGTGAATGACAACACAAGACGATCGTCTTGGCCTCCTTTGGGCCTCGTCAGTGAGGTGCAGCCATATCCCTCTAAGCACATTGGGCAAGGAGTCCACATCTGGTTTCCCCATCATCCTTAGGGAGACTTTCTCTGTGTCATAATACAAACAGAAAGAGAAGCAGTCTGTCAGGAATGAACAACAGCTCAGTGGCTTGTTCTATGGCCCAGTTACCACCTGGGAGCAGCTTTTTTAGCCCATTTGTGTTTTTCACAGAGGAAAATTTCCCTGAAGTTTATCAGTCTGATCCCTCCTAAAAAGGTCAGTCCAGCCCCTAAATACCAGGCTATTCTTCTCTAAACAAGGTGAATGATAGCCCCAGAAAATCATCTTGGCCTCCAGCTCAACGACTTGTTCTATGCCCCGGTTACCACCTGGGAGACACTTTTTTTAGACAAATATTGGCTTATCCAAATAAGGCAAATGGTGGGTGGAGCTTGGTTGCAGAAAAGTAATTGCAGTAAAAAGGATGTTAATATGTTTTAAAAATGTTGACACTTGGCTGATATCTTATTCTATAGCAACACGACAGAAATGTACTGTAATTATAGGGTGTTTATAGTGCCTTTAACTATTATAAACATTATTATAAAGGATACATCTCTGTGATGAAAGCACAGCAGTTAGACAGGACACAGCCAGTGACCAAGCAAGAGGTGTACAGTCAGTTGTAGCCAGTGGGACACACTATATAGATGATGGCTACAAGACTTGATATGTAAGATTAGTAGGATGGTAATAACTAGCTATACTGATGAGTATGCTGATGAGTACCTATAGGGCACAGTATATGGATAATGATTACCAGGACACCTTGAGCAAGTAATAGCTAGCAAGCATAGTTTGAAGGTAATGGCTATTAGAACTCTTAGCAGGTAATAGGTGAAAGGATGCAGTTATCAGGCAAGGACAAAGTTAGGAAATAACAAGGAGCAGAGGATGCTAAAGGGCATTTGACAGAGAGAACAACCAACATCTTGGAGACGCTTAACTGTTCTAATCTTAAAGTGCAATTAAATACAGTAGAATTGCATAGTTAACAAGCGCATATGAAGACAATGCAATAGTACTTACCCTGAAATTTAAATGAGCAGTAGATTTCTGACAAATTTTAAAATTTACTTCAGTTTGAACTTAGAACCTTAGAAACTGTGCCTATTAAAAGATTGCAATCAATTTAAAGGGACAGTCTAGTCACATGATTCATACAGGTCATGCAATTTTAAGCAACTTTCCAATTTACTTTTATCATAAAATGTGCTTTGTTCTCATGATATTTTTTGTTGAAAGCTAAACTTAAGTAGGCTCAAGGCCGCCTCTGATCTCAGTGCATTTTGACAGTTTTTTTTTTGCAGCTAGACAGCGCTAGTTCATGTGTGCCATATAAATAATATTCTGCTTACTCCTGTGGGGTTACCTAGGAGTCATCACTGATTAGCTAAAAAGCATGTCTGTCAAAATAATTGAAATAAGAGGCTGAGTCTTAGATACAAGGCAATCACAGAAGTTTTAAAGGGACAGTCTAGTCAATATTAAACTTTCATGATTCAGATAGGGCATGTCATTTTAAACAACTTTTCAATTTACTTTTTTCATCAAATTTGCTTTGTTTCTTGGTATTCTTAGTTGAAAGCTAAACCTAGGTAGGCTCATATGCTAATTTTTAAGCCCTTGAAGGCCGCCTCTTATCTGATTGCATTTGACTGCTTTTCATAACTAGTGGGCATTAGTTAATGTGTGCCATATAGATAACATTGTGCTCACGCCCGTGGAGTTACTTTTGAGAGGGCAATGATTGACTAAAATGCAAGTCTGTCAAAAGAACTGAAATAAGGGGGCAGTCTGCAGAGGTTTAGATACAAGTTAATCACAGAGGTAAAAAGTATATTAATATAACTGTTGGTTATGCAAAACTGGTAAATGGGTAATAAAAGGATTTTAAACAATAAACATTCTTGAGTAGACTGTCCCTTTAATTGTAATTTTTCTTGTTAGGTGTATCCAGTCCACGGATCATCCATTACTTGTGGGATATTCTCCTTCCCAACAGGAAGTTGCAAGAGGATCACCCACAGCAGAGCTGCTATATAGCTCCTCCCCTAACTGCCATATCTAGTCATTCTCTTGCAAGCTCTCAACATAGCTGGAGGTAGTTAGAGGAAAGTGGTAAAATATAGTTAGTTTTTTCTTCAATCAAAAGTTTATTGTTTTTAAATGGTACCGGAGTGTACTATTTTATCTCAGGCAGCATTTAGAAGAAGAATCTGCCTGCGTTTTTCTATGATCTTAGCAGAAGTAACTAAGATCCACTGCCGTTCTCACATATGTCTGAGGAGTGAGGTAACTTGAGAGGGAGAATGGCGTGCAGGGTATTCTGCAATAAGGTATGTGCAGTTAAGTTTTTCTAGGGATGGAATTTGCTAGAAAATGCTGCTGATACCGGATTAATGTAAGTTAAAGCCTAAATACAGTGATTTAATAGCGACTAGTATCAGGCTTGCTATCAGAGGTATATACTCTGATTAATGTGCAATATAAAACGTTTGCTGGCATGTTTAATCGTTTTTTTATATATGCTTTGGTGATAAAACTTATTGGGGCCTAGTTTTTTTCCACATGGCTGGCTTTATTTTTGCCTAGAAACAGTTTCCTGAGGCTTTCCACTGTTATAGTATAAAAGTTACAGTTGGTGCAGTTAAAATTACAAACTGTGACATTCAGCTTTCCTCAGCAGTCCCCTGCATGCTATAGGACATCTCTGAAGGGCTCAAAAGGCTTCAAAAGTAGGAGCTGTGGCAGTTGTTATGACTGTTTAAAAAACATATTTTTCGTTTTGTTAATCTGTTTTTTGTATTAAGGGGTTAATCATCCATTTACAAGTGGGTGCAATGCTCTGCTAACTTGTTACATACATTGTAAAAATTTAGTTAGTTTAACTGCCTTTTTTCACTGTTATTTCAAATTTTGGCAAAATTTGTTTCTCTTAAAGGCACAGTAACGTTTTTTTATATTGCTTGTTAACTTGATTTAAAGTGTTTTCCAAGCTTGCTAGTCTCATTGCTAGTCTGTATAAACATGTCTGACATAGAGGAAACTCCTTGTTCATTATGTTTAAAAGCCATGGTGGAACCCCATAGGAGAATGTGTACTAAATGTATTGATTTCACTTTAAACAATAAAGATCAGCTGTTATCTTTAAAAGAATTATCACCAGAGGATTCTGACGAGGGGGAAGTTATGCCGACTAACTCTCCCCACGTGTCGGACCCTTTGACTCCCGCTCAAGGGACTCACGCTAAAATGGCGCCAAGTACATCAAAGACGCCCATAGCGATTACTTTGCAGAACATGGCGGCAATCATGGATAATACCCTGTCAGCGGTATTAGCCAGACTGCCTGAATTCAGAGGAAAAGCGTGATAGCTCTGGGGTTAGATGTAATACAGAGCGCGTAGATGTTTTAAGGCCCATGTCTGATACTGCGTCACAATATGCAGAAGCTGAGGAAGAGCTTCAGTCTGTGGGTGACGTCTCTGACTCGGGGAAACCTGATTCAGATATGTCTTTTAAATTTAAGCTTGAGAACCTCCGGGTGTTGCTTGGAGAGGTTTTAGCTGCTCTGAATGACTGTGACACAATTGCAGTGCCAGAGAAATTGTGTAGACTGGATAAATACTACGCGGTGCCGGTGTGTACTGACGTTTTTCCAATACCTAAAAGGTTTACAGAAATTATTACTAAGGAGTGGGACAGACCCGGTGTGCCGTTTTCCCCCCTCCTATTTTTAGAAAAATGTTTCCAATAGACGCCACCACACGGGACTTATGGCAGACGGTCCCTAAGGTGGAGGGAGCAGTTTCTACTTTAGCAAAGCGTACCACTATCCCTGTCGAGGACAGTTGTGCTTTTTCAGATCCAATGGATAAAAAATTAGAAGGTTACCTTAAGAAAATGTTTATTCAACAAGGTTTTATCCTGCAGCCCCTTACATGCATTGCTCCTGTCACTGCTGCTGCGGCGTTCTGGTTTGAGTCTCTGGAAGAGGCCTTTCAGACAGCTACTCCATTGACTGAAATACTTGACAAGCTTAGAACACTTAAGCTAGCTAATTCTTTTGTTTCTGATGCCATTGTTCATTTGACTAAACTAACGGCTAAGAATTTTGGATTCGCCATCCAGGCGCGTAGGGCGCTATGGCTTAAATCTTGGTCAGCTGACGTGACTTCAAAGTCTAAATTACTTAACATTCCCTTCAAGGGGCAGACCCTATTCGGGCCTGGTTTGAGGGAAATTATTGCTGACATTACTGGAGGTAAGGGTCATACCCTTCCTCAGGACAGGGCCAAATCAAGGGCCAAACAGTCTAATTTTCGTGCCTTTTGAAACTTCAAGGCAGATGCAGCATCAACTTCCTCTGCTACAAAACAAGAGGGAACTTTTGCGCAATCCAAGCCGGCCTGAAAATCTAACCAGGCCTGGAGCAAAGGCAAGCAGGCCAGAAAGCCTGCTGCTGCCTCTAAGGCAGCATGAAGGAATGGCCCCCTATCCGGCAACGGATCTAGTGGGGGCAGACTTTCTCTCTTCGCCCAAGCGTGGGCAAGAGATGTTCAGGATCCCTGGGCGTTGGAGATCATATCTCAGGGATATCTTCTGCACTTCAAAGCTTCCCCCCCACAAGGGAGATTTCACCTTTCGAGATTATCTGTAAACCAGATAAAGAAAGAGGCATTCTTAGCTGTGTGCAAGACCTCCTAATAATGGGAGTGATCCTACCTATGATCCAGGAGAGTCAGTACATGACCACAGTGGATTTGAAGGATGCTTACCTTCACATACCGATTCACAAAGATCATCATCGGTTCCTAAAGTTTGCCTTTCTAGACAGGCATTACCAGTTTGTGGCTCTTCCCTTCGGGTTAGCTACAGCCCCAAGAATTTTTACAAAGGTTCTGGGGTCTCTTCTGGCGGTCCTAAGACCACGGGGCATAGCAGTGGCCCCTTATCTAGACGACATCCTGATACAGGCGTCAAACTTCCAAATTGCCAAATCTCATACGGACATAGTGTTGGCATTTCTGAGGTCGCATGGGTGGAAAGTGAACGAGGGAAAGAGTTCTCTATCACCCCTCACAAGGGTTTCCTTCCTAGGAACTCTGATAGATTCTGTAGAAATGAAAATTTACCTGACGGAGTCCAGGTTATCAAAGCTTCTAAATTCCTGCCGTGTTCACTACATTCCGCGCCCTTCGGTGGCTCAGTGAATGGAAGTGATCGGCTTAATGGTAGCGGCGATGGACATAGTGCCATTTGCGCGCCTACATCTCAGACTGCTGCAATTATGCATGCTCAGTCAGTGGAATGGGGATTACACAGATTTGTCCCCTCTGCTAAATCTGGATCAAGAGACCAGAGATTCTCTTCTCTGGTGGCTATCTCGGGTCCATCTGTCCAAAGGTATGACCTTTCGCAGGCCAGATTGGACAATTGTAACAGATGCCAGCCTTCTAGGTTGGGGTGCAGTCTGGAATTCCCTGAAGGCTCAGGGATCGTGGACTCAGGAGGAGAAACTCCTCCCAATAAATATTCTGGAGTTAAGAGCAATATTCAATGCTCTTCTAGCTTGGCCTCAGTTAGCAACCCTGAGGTTCATCAGATTTCAGTCGGACAACATCACGACTGTGGCTTACATCAACCATCAAGGGGGGACCAGGAGCTCCCTAGCAATGTTAGAAGTCTCCAAGATAATTCGCTGGGCAGAGACTCACTTTTGCCATCTATCAGCAATCCATATCCCAGGTGTAGAGAACTGGGAGGCGGATTTCCTAAGTCGTCAGACTTTTCATCCGGGGGAGTGGGAACTCCATCCGGAGGTGTTTGCTCAATTGGTTCATCGTTGGGGCACACCAGAATTGGATCTCATAGCGTCTCGCCAGAACGCCAAGCTTCCTTGTTACGGATCCAGGTCCAGGGACCCAGAAGCGACGCTGATAGATGCTCTAGCAGCACCGTGGTTCTTCAACCTGGCTTATGTGTTTCCACCGTTTCCTCTGCTCCCTCGACTGATTGCCAAAATCAAACAGGAGAGAGCATCGGTGATCTTGATCGCGCCTGCGTGGCCACGCAGGACCTGGTATGCAGACCTGGTGGACATGTCATCCTTTCCACCTTGGCCTCTGCCTCTGAGACAAGACCTTCTACTACAAGGTCCTTTCAATCATCCAAATCTAATTTCTCTGAGACTGACTGCCTGGAGATTGAACGCTTGATTTTATCAAGGCGTGGCTTCTCCGAGTCAGTCATTGATACCTTAATACAGGCACGAAAGCCTGTAACCAGGAAAATCTACCATAAGATATGGCGCAAATATCTTCATTAGTGTGAATCCAAGAATTACTCATGGAGTAAGGTTAGGATTCCTAGGATATTGTCCTTTCTCCAAGAGGGTTTGAATAAAGGATTATCAGCTAGTTCTTTAAAGGGACAGATTTCTGCTCTGTCTATCCTTTTGCACAAGCTTCTGGCAGAGGTTCCAGACGTCCAGGCATTTTGTCAGGCTTTGGTTAGAATTAAGCCTGTGTTGAAACCTGTTGCTCCTCCATGGAGCTTAAACTTGGTTCTTAAGGTTCTTCAAGGAGTTCCGTTTGAACTCCTTCATTCCATTGATATCAAACTTTTATCTTGGAAAGTTCTGTTTTTGATGGCTATTTCCTCGGCGCGTAGAGTCTGAGTTATCAGCTTTACAATGTGATTCTCCTTATCTGATTTTCCATACAGATAAAGTAGTTCTGCGTGCAAAACCTGGGTTTTTGCCTAAGGTAGTTTCCAACAAGAATATCAATCAAGAGATTGTTGTTACATCATTGTGTCCTAATCCTTCTTCAAAGAAGGAACGTCTTTTACATAATTTGGACGTAGTCCGTGCTTTAAAGTTTTACTTACAAGCGACTAAAGATTTTCGTCAAACATCTTCCCTGTTTGTTGTTTACTCTGGACAGAGGAGAGGTCAAAAGGCTTCTCTTTCTTTTTGGCTTCGGAGCGTAATACGCTTAGCCTATGAGACTGCTGGACAGCAGCCCCCTGAAAGGATTACAGCTCATTCTACTAGAGCTGTGGCTTCCACCTGGACCTTTAAAAATGAGGCTTCTGTTGAACAGATTTGCAAAGCGGCGACTTGGTCTTCGCTTCATACCTTTTCAAAATTTTACAAATTTGATACTTTTGCTTCTTCGAAGGCTATTTTTGGGAGAAAGGTTCTACAGGCAGTGGTCCCTTCCGTTTAAGTACCTGCCTTGTCCCTCCCTTCATCCGTGTACTTTAGCTTTGGTATTGGTATCCCACAAGTAATGGATGATCCATGGACTGGATACACCTAACAAGAGAAAACATAATTTATGCTTACCTGATAAATTTATTTCTCTTGTGGTGTATCCAGTCCACGGCCCGCCCTGTCCTTTTAAGGCAGGTCTATATTTTAAACTACAGTCACCACTGCACCCTATGGTTTCTCCTTTCTCGGCTAGTTTCGGTCGAATGACTGGATATGGCAGTTAGGGGAGGAGCTATATAGCAGCTCTGCTGTGGGTGATCCTCTTGCAACTTCCTGTTGGGAAGGAGAATATCCCACAAGTAATGGATGATCCGTGGACTGGATACACCACAAGAGAAATAAATTTATCAGGTAAGCATAAATTATGTTTTTTTTTATTAAAGTCTCTTAAAACTGCATGCTCTATGTGAATCATGAAAGCATTTTGACTAGATTGTCCCTTTATGTAGCAAATGTGTAGTTTCTAGAGAAGCACATGGTTATGTCTTTTTTGTTGTTGTATGTCTATTACATAACACTACGGTTTTCTTTATAATTCCATTTATAAACTTAGATTTGAATTCGTAATTATACGTTTGTGATATATAGGTCTATATTACCTGTTTCTATTTTAAATGTTGCTTTGAAAGAAAGTAAAAATATAAAAAAAATCAATAACTCTCCTCTTGTTTTGTTTCTGAACGACAAAGTATGTCCACATGCAATCCAAAATACATAACATTTTAATTGGTCTATATTTTTATTTTTACAGCAAAAAAATACCTATTCAAACTACGAGTTCCTCTTTCAAGATTTAGGCATCACCACTATAATAAGTGTGACAAGTAAGTGGTACAGGGAATTCGGTTTGTTTTTATTATCTTTTGAATAACAGTTTTCCAAATAACTGTTTGCTACCCTTGAAAGATCTATATTTTATGAAAGGAATGTTCAGCCCTTGAAACTATGATAATTGTATATATGAAGGGTAAACATATATAAAAAATGAAGTCAGTGCTACAATGACATTTCTTATCAGGGTCTATAGATCTCTGTGACTTTAGTTTATCTGATCTCTTTATGGTGAATATTGCACAAGAGGAGAGATTTGGAGACTAATATCACAAGACAAGTTGAAAGGGTACTCTTGTGTAAAAATGCCCTGTTCATTTAGAATATTTTTACTTTTAAACAATGTTGAAGTTGTGTTCCTGTGCCACCCCAGATGAGGCTATAAATGGTGAGCAAAAGCGATGCAGCATACACGTGTTTGCTCCTATCACTGGTCGTAAACTTATTTGGAATTTAACACTATAGTAAAAAAAAAAAGTTAATTTGTTTAAAAATAAAATCTAATGAAGTAGAGAATTTTATTTTACACTAATATTCTTTTTTTCAAAATAATTACAATTTTGTTTTAAATGAAGCATATAGGGATTATAGCGTTTTCATTTATTGATTATGATACATTCAAGTTAGAAGTTTGATTCAGAATGTAACTGTGTCCAAATCTGCAGTTATTGTGCAGTGTTTCATTTATATTTTACATTTGCTGTGAATACTTGTATCAAAATGTTTGTTTTTATAGGGATAATAGAAACCCTAATTATACAATGAAAATAAAAGTAAATTAAAACTTTCAGCATAAAAAAATACAGTAATTTGTAAGTGATTATATTAAAGGACTGCTACAAAGTGGCAAAATAAATATTCTATTCCTCATGTACAAAACAGAAAACCATAATTTGACTGTGTTATCAAAATGTAATTCATATGTAGTGATGTCGCAAACCTAAAATTGAATTCAATAGGCAGGCGAACTTTAAAACCTACAAGGACTCTTTCTGACCACAATAGTGATGGAAAAGTTGTTTCAAGGGTACTAACACCTGGACTGTCGCATGCTGGAGGGGGATCCCTGGCAAAACTCCCATGGAAAATTACATAGTTTATGCAGAGTCTGCTTTTAAGCCATAATGGGCCTAAATCAACTAACATTCCCAAAGTGGCTTTCTCAAAACATCCCGGACAGAAGATAGATTGATAGATAGGATAGATAGATATACATAGATTGATAGTTAGATAGAATCGATAGAAGAGAAATAGATAGATTTGTTAGATATATAATTACCCTATAATTACGATAATAAAGTCTAATAATTAAACATGTGTTCTTGGACCCAACTAGGTTGTGTTAAGTAGTACTGTTCTTCGCACTTTCAGCCCTGTAACTCCCCCTATTGGTGGAGGTCTATATGGCGGTTATGATTACCCTGACAAAGTATAACAACAAAACACGCGGTCTGGGACCCATGGTACACTTGAATCCCTCTTACCCCCCCCCCCCTTTTGTTGGAGCTCTATATGGCCTGCATGATTAGCCTGACAAAGTATAATAATAAAACATCTGGTCTTGGACCCATGGTAATTAGGTTGTGTTTAAGTAGTACTATTCTTATAACTGTAATCCCTGTTACTCCCCCTATCAAGGGAGGTCTATATGGCCTGCATGATTACCCTGACAAAGTATAACATCAAGACACACTGTGTTGGACCCATGGTAACTAGCTTGTGTTAATTAGTACTTTTCTTAGCACTTTAATCCCTGTTCCCCCTCCCCCCCCTATCGGGGGTGTTCTATATGGCCTGCCTGATTACCCTGAAAAAATATAGTATTAAGACATGCGGTCTGGTACCCATTTTAACTAGGTTGTGTTTTAAGTACTACCATTCTTAGCACTTTAATCTCTGTAACTCCCCCTATTTGGTGAGGTCTATACGGCCTGGATGATTACCCATACAAAATATAATAATAAGACATCTGCTCTTGGTCTGCGACCCATGGTAACTATGTTGTGTTAATTAGTAATGTCCTTCGCATTTTAATAGCTGTTACTCATACTCACCCTATCGGTGGAGGTCTATATGGCCTGCATGATTACCCTTACAAAATATAATAACCAAACATATGCTCTGGGACCCATGGTAAGTAGGTTGTGTTAAGTAGTACTGTTCTTTGCAGTTTAATACCTGTTACAACACCAAATGGTGGCAGGTCTATCTGGCCTTCATGATTAGCTGCACCCAAACCCCCAAAAAAGGCGAGTGGTCTTAGACTAACACCCATGGCTCGGTTGTTTCAATTAGTACTATTCTTAGCACTTTCATCCCTGTTATGGGCGGTCTACATGGCCATCATGATTAGCCGAACAAAATACTACAATCCAACCTTTGCTCAGTCTTCATAGGCCCTTCATTGTCTGTATTTTGATAGTACAGTTCTTATTATTTTTATAGCTGATACAACACCGAATGGTGGCAGCTCTATATGGCCTGCATGATTAGCCGCACCCAATACAAAAATAAATCCAAGCAGTCTTGGATTAACACCCATGGCTAACTCTGTTGTTTCAAGTAGTACTGTTCTTAGCACTTTCATCTCATCCTCCCTATTACTTCCAGGACTCTCGGTGGTGGTCTAAATGGCCATCATGATTAGCCTAACCAAATACTACAATCCAACCTTGGCCCTTCATTGGCTGTATTTTGGTAGTACTGTTCTTATTAGTTTAATATTTGATACAACACCGAATGGTGGCAGCTCTATATGGCCTGCATGAATAGCCACTCCCAAAGCCAAAAAAAAGCCAAGCGATCTTGCACTAACACCCATGGCTAACTCTGTTGTTTCAAGTTCTACTATTCTTAGCTCTTTCATCTCATCCCTGTTACTTCCAGGACTCTCAGTGGTGGTGGTCTACATGGCCATCATAATTACCCTCACCAAAATATAACAACAATACTTGCGTGCAGGGAACCATGGTAAGCTTACTTCCTTTCGCAAAATTGAGTATAACAGTTGCAGGCAGAGGTTCTGACCCTGCATTATGGCTGCACCTCTCCCTAAAAGAGGCATGCGCTACAGAGTCTGTGGACATGTATGCAAAGAGCTGGCCTGCCTAAAAAGAGGAGCAAGGCTGTACAGGTTGTTCTCCTTCAGCCGTTTTATACGCTGTCCCACGGCCACGACCCTCAACAACCACAACAGAATGAAACACCACATATGCCATCCTTTTGAACAACAGAGTACAGGTATGGCATTGATTTTAGTTACACGGCGATATTTATTATGAACCGTGAAATTGAAAACAAAATGATGATTGGACACCAAGTACAGTACAGGTCTTTCTCTTTCGGCCTTTTTAGAATAGTGTTCTGGACCCCCAACAAAAACAACAGCAGGAAAGAGGACATATGGCATCCTTTTGAACAATAGATGACAGGTAAGGCATAGATTTTAGAAAGCCAAAGATAATTTTTTTGCAGCTGTGAAATAAAAAAAAACATTGATTGGACACCCAGCACACTTCTTTATCCTTAGGCCTTTTTCCCGGAGCCTCAACTGAAACAACAGCATGAAAGAGGACATATGGCATCCTTGTGAACAATTGATTACAGTTAAGGCATTGATTTTAGAATTCCAGAGATCATTTCTATGACCCGGGAAATAGAAAAAAAACATTGATTGGACACCCAGTACACTTCTTTATCCTTAGGCCTTTTTATAAGAGGGTCCAGGACCCTAAAAAAAAACACCAGCAGGAAAGAGGACGTATGGCATCCTTTTGAACAATAGAGTACAGGTACAGCATTGATTTTACAAACCCAGAGATAATTTTGGTCAAATGTGAAATAGAAAAAAAAATTGAGTGGACACCCAGTACACCTCTTTCTCCTTAGGCCTTTTTATAAGAGGGTCCAGGACCCTCAAACAAAATACCAGCAGGAAAGAGAACATATGGCATCCTTTTGAACAATAGAGTACTGGTACGGCATTGATTTTAGAAACCCACAGAAAATTGTTTGGAAAAGTGAAATAGCCCCAAAAACCATGCTTGGACTCCCACTCCAGGTCGTTCTCCTTCAGCTTTTTTATAAGAGGGTCCAGCACCCTCAACAGAAACAACTGCAGGAAACACCACCACATATGCCATCCTTTTGCACAAGCGAGTACAGGTATGGCATCCATTTTAGAAACCCAGAGTTAATTGAGAGGAACCAGGAACATTTTTCTAAAAATTTGATGGGGCACCCATTACAGGTCGTTCTCCTTCAGCCTTTTTATACCATGGGCCACGACCCGCAACAGGCACAACAGCATGAAACACCACATATGCCACCCTTTTGCACAATAGAGTACAGGTATGGCATAGATGGAACACGGAGATAATTTAGAGCAACCAAGAGACGGATAAAGATGCTTGGTCGGTCCTCCTCCTTCAAATTTGTGGCATTTTGCGTTCAGTTTAATGGTCCACCAGATATGAGTGGTTTGCTAACTTGTACAATTCATAACAGTTTAATCACTAGTGCTATGTGCCTTATTTTTTTTATTTGAGTTTTGTACCCACAGAGCTGCAGCAGAGGCCAGAAAAATTAGGAATGTACAAATGACTGAAAAAAATTGGGTATTGTTGTAGCAACTGCTGTAGCAGCGGCCAGAAAAACATTTATAAAGTGCCCTAAAAGCTTGTGGCTTGAACACTAGTTGTTGGCGGATAAGTCAAGCAAGTCCTCCGGCTTTATAACAAAAAAAAAAGGCCAGTCTGTGTACCAGTTGTAGCCCAAGCCAGCTCATCTCATCATCAGGCCTTTTTTATTCAAATGTATCGCCCAATGTCAGTCCCTTCGGGATCCAGCCCTCATTCATTTT
This sequence comes from Bombina bombina, assembly GCF_027579735.1. Taxonomy (NCBI): domain Eukaryota; kingdom Metazoa; phylum Chordata; class Amphibia; order Anura; family Bombinatoridae; genus Bombina; species Bombina bombina. The sequence goes on from NC_069502.1 coordinate 413,215,344, forward strand.
TATAAAAGTGAGATAGTCAAGGCTTTTTTGACCTAGGCGACTTCTCTTTTCAGTGACAAAACCTCCTGCTGCACTGAAAGTCCTTTCGGACAGGACACTTGAAGCTGGGCAGGCCAGAAGTTCCATTGCAAATTGTGATAGTTCAGGCCACAAGTTCAGCCTGCACACCCAGTAGTCAAGGGGTCCATCGCTCCTGAGAATGTCGAGATCCGCAGTTAAAGCTAGGTAGTCTGCTACCTGTCGGTTGAGTCTTTCTCTAAGGCTGGATCCCGAAAGGCTCTGATGGTGCATGGGAGTTAAAAAGGTACGCATGTCCTCCATCAACAAGACGTCAGGAAAGTGTCCGGTCCTTGTCGCTGTGGTCGTGGGAGGAGGAGGAGGATTAATTTCATCTCTTCCCCTGTTACATTCCCTTGGTGCTGTGACATCACCCTTATACGCTGTGTAAAGCATAGTTTTTAATTTATTATGAAAATGCTCCATCCTTTCCGACTTGCGGGAATTTGGTAACATTTCAGGCACTTTATGCTTATATCGGGGGTCGAGGAGCGTCGACACCCAGTACAGGTCGTTCTCCTTCAGCTTTTTTATACGAGGGTCCCTCAACAGGCACGACAGCATGAAAGAACCCATTTGAACAAGGTTGGATGCCAAGCTAATCATGTCCCGTTCCTCCTCCTCCTCACTGATCTCACTGATGGTATCTTCTTCCCCCCCAGCCACGTACAACACCACGGGTAAAAGAGAGGTGACAACAACGAGCACCCTGGGATGCCTGTTGTGCTCGGTCTTCCTCCTCCTCAAAGCCACATTCCTCCTCTGACTCCTCTTCCTCACAATCCTCTTCCTGCGTTGCCGTAGGTCCAGCAAGCGATGCTGATTCGGCTGTTTGTGGGGGTGATGGACACCACAACTCTCCCGCTTCCTCTTCACGCTCATCTACTGCCTGATCCAGCACTCTTCGCAGGGCATGCTCCAGGAAGAAAACAAATGGTATGATGTCGATGATGGTGCCTTCGGTGCGACTGACAAGGTTTGTCACCTCCTCAAAAGGACACATGAGCCTACAGGCATTGCGCATGAGCGTCCAGTAATTTGGGAAAAATATCCCCAGCTCCCCAGAGGCTGGCCTAGCACCCCGGTCATACAAATACTCATTAACAGCTTTTTCTTGTTGGAGCAGGCGGTCAAACATTAGGAGTGTTGAATTCCACCGTGTTGGGCTATCGCAAATCAAGCGCCTCACTGGCAGGTTGTTTCGATGCTGGATATCGGACAAGTGCACCATGGCCGTGTAGGAACGCCTGAAATGGCCACACACCTTCCTGGCCTGCTTCAGGACGTCCTGTAAGCCTGGGTACTTATGGACAAATCGTTGTACAATTAGATTACACACATGTGCCATGCACGGCACATGTGTCAACTTGCCCAATTTCAATGCCGCCACCAAATTACTTCCATTGTCAGAAACAACCTTGCCAATCTCCAGTTGGTGCGGAGTCAGCCACTGATCCACCTGTGCGTTCAGGGCGGTCAGGAGTTCTGGTGCGGTGTGACTCTCCGCTTTCAGGCAAGTCAACCCCAAGACGGCGTGACACTGCCGTACCCGGGATGTAGCATAGTACCTGGGGAGCTGGGGGGTGCCATAGATGTGGAGCAAGACGCAGAAGTTGAAGAGGACTCAGCCGAGGAAGAGGTTATGGAAGAGGATGGAGTAGGAGGAGTAGAGGAGGTAGCAGCAGGCCTGCCTGCAAGTCGTGGCGGTGTCACCAACTCTTCTGCAGAGCCACGCATTCCATGCTTGTCAGAAGTCAGCAGGTTTACCCAATGCGCAGTGTAGGTGATATACCTGCCCTGACCATGCTTTGCAGACCAGCTATCCGTGGTCATATGGACCCTTGCCCCAACACTGTGTGCCAGACTTGTCATAACTTTCTTTCTCACAACAGAGTACAGGTTTGGGATTGCCTTTTGTGAAAAGAAATTTCTGCCAGGTACCTTCCACTGCGGTGTCCCAATAGATACAAATTTTTTGAAAGCGTCAGACTCCACCAGCTTGTATGGTAAAAGTTCAGACAAGCCAGCTGTCAGACGCCGGGCAAGGGGGTGACTTTGAGAAATTGGCTTCTTACGCTCAAACATGTCCTTGACAGATACCTGACTCTGGGCAGATGACCAGGAACTGCTACGTAAGAGAGACTGAGTGGAGGATGGTTAAGAGGGGGCAAGGAGGACAGCACTGGTTGACGTGGCTGAAGATGCTGGAGCAGGAGGAGGAGGGTGGCTTTCACTTTGTGTGCTGCTTCTACTCATGTGTTCTTCCCATCGGCCTTTGTGTTGGGAGACCATGTGCCTTCGCAAAGCAGTTGTACCTAGGTGGCTGTTGGACTTCCCACGACTCAGTTTCTTTTGGCACAGGTTGCAAATGGCATCGCTGTTGTCAGAGGCAGACACACAAAAAAAATGCCACACTGCTGAGATCTGCGATGACTGCATTCTGGTGGTGGCAACAGCATGCGTTGATGGGCGTCGGCGTTCTGTCTGGCTGACCCCTGGTGACGATGCATGCTGTCTGACTGTGCCACTAGCTCCTTGAGACGACCTCCCCATGCTTCCAAATCGTCTCCTCCTCCTCTCTGTCTCCCCATCTGAACTTTCCCCCTCTTCTTCTTCTCTTCTAGCAGGCACCCACGCGACATCCACCGACACATCATCATCATCAACCGCTTCACTTGTATCTCAAACATCAAGAAAGGAAGCAGCAGCGGGTACAACATCATCATCATCACACCGTACCTCCATGTCGGTAATGCTGCCTGACTGAGACTGATCACTATTATCTACATCCTCTGTCAATGATGGTTGCGCATCACTCATTTCTTCAAAATGATGTGTCAATAACTCCTGTGACAGATCAAGTAAAGCGGCTGTGGTGCTAGTGTTGGTGGTGGCGACAGGCGGGGGAGTGTCACTGGTCACTTGAGACCTGCCCAAAGCACAGCTGGACGTAGATGGTGCGTCAAGGTTAGGAGGACTAGCAGCGGAAGCTGAAGAAGATTGGGTGTCCTGTGTTAGCCATTCGACTAGGTTCTCCTCAGAAGTTTTTGCGTCCCCCCTGGCACCCGGCGTCTGAACAATGTGCATATTTGTAGGGTCTAAAGGAATCACAGAACCACGACCACGGAACCTGGGGGTGGCCTGCCTCTGCCTGTCATTTTTTTTAAATGGACACTAACAATACTATTACACCAATTGAGTGGTGGCACTGTGAAAGTGGGCACAGTATATGCTGTGAGACTGACAACAACAAAAAAGACAGATGTTTTAAAAATTACAAATTGTTAATTTTTTTAAATATTACAAGTACTGTGACAACAAATATGATTGTTTGGCACTAGTTGGCAAATGGGCCTGTCTGGCACACATGCTGGGAGAAAGGAAACTGCAATTCAATGGCACTAGGAGACTGAAGAATCACAGTCAAAACAGTTATGATTAACAGAAATTCCAATCCTGTTACAATAAATATGATTGGTGGCACTAATTGGCTAGTTGGGACTGGCACACAGGCAGGAGTAAAATGCAATTCAAGGAGGGCACTAGTAGACTGCAGATTGACAGTCAAAACAGTGATGATTGACAAATTTTGCAATACTGTTAAAATAAATATGATTGCTGGCACTAATTGGATAGTTGGGCCTGGCACACAGGCTGGCAGGCAGTAGAAAAGTGCAATTCAATGGCACGAGCAAACTGAGGATTAAGATCAACAATCAAAATTTGTTTAATTTTAATTAGTAATAACTATACTGTGACAACAATTATGATTGGTGTAAATAGTTGGCAAGATGGCCTGGCACAAAAGGCTGGCAGGCAGGAGGTAGATGCAATTCAAGGTCACTAGGAGACTGATTACTGACAGTCAAAACAGTGATGATTGACAATTTTTGCAATACTGTTAAAAGAAATATGATTGCTAGCAATAATTGGCTAGGTGGGCCTAGCACACAGCAGGCTGCAAGGCAGGAGGAAAGTGCAATTCAATGGCACCAGCAAACTGAGGATTCACAACAACTATTACCAAAAATTTTAATTTTTAATTATTAAGAATACTGTCACAACAAATATGATTGGTGTAAATATTTTTCAAGTAGGCCTGTCACACAGGCTTGGAAGGCAGTAGAAAAGTGCAATTCTAGGGCACGAGCAAACTGAGGATTAAGATCATCAACAATCAAGATTTTTTTAATTTTAATTAGTAACTATACTGTGACAAAAAATTATGATTGGTGTAAATAGTTGGCAAGATGGCCTGGCACAAAAGGCTGGCAGGCAGGAGGTAGATGCAAGTCAAGGACACTAGGAGACTGATTACTGACAGTCAAAACAGTGATGATTGACAATTTTTGCAATACTGATAAAAGAAATATGATTGCTAGCAATAATTGGCTAGGTGGGCCTAGCACACAGCAGGCTGCAAGGCAGGAGGAAAGTGCAATTCAATGGCACCAGCAAACTGAGGATTCACAACAACTATTACCAAAAATTTTAATTTTTAATTATTAAGAATACTGTGACAACAAATATGATTGGTGTAAATATTTTTCAAGTAGGCCTGGCACACAGGCTTGGAAGGCAGTAGAAAAGTATAATTCTAGGGCACGAGCAAACTGAGGATTAAGATCAACAATCAAGAATTTTTTAATTTTAATTAATAACTGTACTGTAACAACAATTATGATTGGTGTAAATAGTTGGCAAGATGGCCTGGCACAAAAGGCTGGCAGGCAGGAGGTAAATGCAATTCAAGGACAATAGGAGACTGATTACTGACAGTCAAAACAGTGATGATTGACAATTTTTGCAATACTGTTACAAGAAATATGATTGCTTGCAACAATTGGCTAGGTGGGCCGGGCACACAGCAGGCTGCAAGGCAGGAGGAAAGTGCAATTCAATGGCACCAGCTAACTGAGGATTCACATCAACTATTACCAAAAATTTTAATTTTTAATTATTAAGAATACTGTCACAACAAATATGATTGGTGTAAATATTTTTCAAGTAGGCCTGGCACACAGGCTTGGAAGGCAGTTGAAAAGTGCAATTCTAGGGCACGAGCAAACTGAGGATTAAGATCAACAATCAAATTTTTTTTAATTTTAATTAGTAACTATACTGTCTGTGACAACAATTATGATTGGTGTAAATAGTTGGCTAGACGGCCTGGCACAAAAGGCTGGCAGTGGCAGGCAGGAGGTAAATGCAATTCAATGGCACTAGGAGACTGAATATTTGCAGTCCAAAAAATTATGATTTTTATTTTTTTATATACTGTTACAAGAATTATGATTGGTGCCACTAATTGGCTAGTTGGGCCTGGCACACAGGCTGGCAGATATGAGTCGTGGATGGTAGGTAGGGCAGCAATTTAAAACAGTATGCTGTGTAAGTGACAAAAACACAGGCCTGATAGAAAATTAAGTTAGATTACACTAGCAAAATATTTTAAAATTTTAGATTTTAATATTAAAATTATGTTAAGAAGTGCAATGCACATATGACTCTATGAGTGGTCGCACTGGCTGGCTGCTAAGTAGGGCAGCAATTAACAACAGTATGCTGTGTAAGTCAGATAGACAGTTAGACACAGGCCTGATAGAAAATACAATTAGATTACACTAGCATAATGATTTAAAGACTTTTTTTTTGGCAATTTAAAGAAAAAGGTTAAGCACATACATATGAGTCGTGGCTGATAGCCTTGGAAGGGCAGCTATTAAAAACAGTAGGCTCTGTAAGTGAGATACACACACGCCTGATAGAAAATACTATTAGATTACACTAGAAAAATGATTGAAATTATTTTTTTGGGGGGGAAATTAAAAAAAGGTTAAACACATATGAGTCGTGGCTCATAGACTAGGGAGGGCAGCAAGTAAACACAGTAGGCTCTGTATGTCAGCAAAACACACAGGCCGGATAGAAAATTATATTAGATTACACTATCAAACAAATTTAAACTTTTTTTTTTATATTAAAATTAAGGTGAAGAAGAATAGATATGAGTGCTGGGTGGCTGCCTGGCACAGACCAATTAACCAAAAGACTGAAAAAAAATGAGGTATATTAATGCTGAGTGAGCCTGACAGACACAGGCCTGATAGTAAATGTAATTAGATTACACTAGCAAAATATATATATATATTTTTTTTTAAATTTAAAATAATGTTATAAACGGATATTAACACTGGTGGCTGCTGGCTGGCACAGAGCAATGAACCAGAGTATATGCTGTGTGACACTGGCCTGATAGAAAATGAAAAAAAATTACACTAGCAAAATAATTAAATTTTTTGGTTAGTTAAATTTAAACTAATGTTGTTAGGGAGATATCAGTAGTGGCAGTAATCACAGCATATGCTGTGAGCCTTAAACACACAGCCTGAAAGCCAGGCAAATGCTAATAAAAAAAAAAAAACGGCACGAAATATAGCCCTAAAAAGGGCTTTTTGGGGTGCTGTGGTTGCAGCAGAGATGAGTGGAGTCCTTCTGGACTGTAAATACACTAGCCTAGCTATGTTTTTCCTATTAATGTCAGGAGCAAAAACACAACACGTCCTCTCATTAAGAAAGCAAGGTCGTTATGAGTCTAAAATGGCGGATTCCGAGTAGCTGGGAGGGTCTGCGAGGGAGTGTCTGATATTGATTGGCTCTAATGTGTCAGGCGGCTGTGACATAAAGGGTCAAAGTTTCCTCAATGATGACACATAGGGGCGTATAGAACATCGCATGTGTTCGCCCACAAACGCGAACGCGAACAAGCCGATCGCGGGCGAACAGTTCGGGACATCACTATTCATATGAGGATTTCACTATTATTTAAAGCTTATTACACTAGATCCTATGGGATCTACTACTGATCATGGCAGTTTTACAGCAGTGTGGTAGAGCTGCCGCTACTAGTTACAGGTTGAGAGGCACTATATGTGAGCCGCTGAAATATTGAGCATTTCTAGTTGTACCGCAGCTTCCAAGTAATAGCAATGGCTATTGCTTTTTATTGGAGCTGCTCTGTCTTAGTAGCAATAATATCTATCACTATTATGTACGACAGCCAAAATAGCTGTACCTGGCCTGACTGTCTTTTCAACACTTAAAAGCAATTTAGCTACCATATGAATGCTTTTACATACATACAACTCATCTGACCTCACACATTAAAATGCTAACTGCCATTGAACCAAACTAATTCTGCACTTTAACCCTAACCCCGAACCTTTCTAAAACCCCACTGTATAATAACCATAAATATGACATTTCAAATCCTCTCATAGCAATTTTAACTATAAGCACACCCTAGCGCAATTTAAACCTAATGTTATCTGCCTTAAAGGGATACCAAACCCAACTTTTGTCTTTCATGATTCAGAGCATGCAATTTTAAACAACTTTACTCCTATGTTTCTTCATTCTCTGGCATACTTTATTTAAAAAAGCAGTAATGTAATTTCATATCTAAAGTTATGGCCCTATATAGCTCCCCAATAGCTAAAATCAGAGTTAATGGCATATTGTTGGCCCCGTTCCAGATATCAAATGGTACTAGGCAGGGTTGCCCTCTGTCCCCACTCATCTTCGCATGCTTCATAGAGACATTGGCCATAACTATTAGAATAATGAAGACATCTTGGGGATTCCAATACATAACACCACACATAAATTACTTCTGTATGCGGACGACGTTCTATTTTTCTTAACAGACCCAATCTCTTCGGTCCCCCGACTTATGAATGAATTTGACACCTTCTTTCACGCTTCAAACTTTCTTATTAATAACTCTAAATCTGAGATGCTCACTGTCCACTGTGACGCTGACTACCTTTGTCGCTTATCACAGAAGTGCCCCTTCCGCATACAAACAAAAAATCTAAAATACTTGGGTATCTTTTTAGCAACATCTAATCAGGAGATGTTTAATGCGAACTATGATGCTCTGCAGAGGGCTGTCACGGCCGACCTCTCCTCCTGGAGATCTAAGGGTATTTCCTGGTTGGGCCGAATAAACTCGATCAAAATGAATATACTTCCCAGGATTTTATATCTGTTGCAAACACTCCCCATCCCCCTGCCTAAGGGCTTTACACCATCCTTACAAAATAAAATTTTTGACTTCATATGGGACAAAAAGAAAGCGAGAATTAATAAAACCTTAATGTGTTTACCCGTGGTCGAAGGTGGATTGGGGGTCCCCAATATAAAAAAGTACAGACAGGCTGTTTTTTTACAGAGAATTGTAGACTGGTTTAAGAATTACGAGACTAAGAAGTGGGTGGCATTGGAACACGACATAGCAGGAAAATCACATTTAGGAACGATATGCTGGCAATCAACACCGCACTTATCCACAGACTTTAAACAGAACACTATATTAATGGAAACCTTCTCAGTATGGAAGGAGGTATTGAGGGAATACCCGAATATTACGTCACAGTTCTCCCCGCTCACACCCCTCACAGAAAATACCGAACTCCCCATAGGCCTTCTACAAAAGATTCAACACATAGAAAACCCTCTTAGAGCATTATTGCTAGTGCACTTGGGCAACGAGACGAGACTTTTTAACCTTGATGAGTTGATGGAGAAGGGTCTGACCTTCTTTAATAACTGGTTTTCTCTCCGTCAATGTCATTCCTACATATTCAAGCACCCTGAGAAACTTAATCTGCTCAGACCCCTTAAACCCTTTGAAACCCTGTGTCAGTCTAGTTCCCCCACTAGAAAGGCTTTATCCTTAATGTATACATTGCTACAAAACCCCCCAATAGGTTACACTCCATATTATATAGATAGGTGGAACGAGGAGCTAGATAATGATTTGTCAATAATCGATATTTCAAAAATGTTCACTAACGTTACTAAGGTTTCTATATCAAGTAATCTTATAGAATTAAACTTAAAGCTAATACAAAGATGGTATCTCACCCCAGTGAGGATTAATAAGCTGTTCCCTTCGGCCTCTCACAAATGTTGGAGATGCGGTGGGGGACTGGGATCCATGATTCACATATGGTGGACATGCCCATTGATAGCCCCGATCTGGACCTCTGTAATTAAAGCAACAAATACAATGACGGAACTGAATTTACCCTCAGACCCCCATATTTGGTTACTAAATGTTTTACCTAACAAAATACCAACACATAAGAAAAAGTTGATTTTCATTGCTAGCAACAGTTTAAAAAAATTGATCGCAAAAAATTGGAAGTCTCAGTACAGCCCGAGTGTGGCTGTCTGATACTCTCAATTTCAATTCATCATGTCCCTTGAAGAGTATGCTTACATGAAAAATAACAGGAGGGACATATTTTTGCTGATGAAGATCATGTGGGAATCATTTATTGACAATATTTAATTGATGTGAGATTTGACGGGGGTATGTTGGGTATGGACTTGATAGCATTGGATTTGCTGGTGGGTGAACTAACGTTACAATGAGTGGGTACTAAGCCATACAGGTATGGCATTAGAAATTTGCAGGGATAATTTGTGGAACATTGTTATACCAAGTTAAGTTGTATTATGTTTTGTTTGACTTAATCAGAAACTATGTAAGTTTCCACTTTGCATAACTTTATACATTTCTGCATTTTGTATTGTGCACTGGAAGCTTCAATAAAAATCGTTTTAAAAAAAAAAAAGCAGTAATGTAAAGCTTAGGAGCCTGCCCATTTTAGGTTCAGCACCCTGGATAGCACTTGCTTCCTATTTGGTGGCTACAATTAGCCACCAATAAGCAAGCGTAACCCAAGTTCTGAACCAAAAATTGGAGGGCTCCTAAGCTTTACAACCCTGATTTAAAAAAAAAAAAAAAAAATAGCAAGAGAACGAAGAAAAAAAAATTATAGGAGTAAATTAGAAAGTTGTTTAAAATTGCATGCTTTATCTGAATCATTAAAGAAAACATTTGGGTTTAGTATCCCTTTAAGCCCTTTCCACAATACAACCTTTACCAATTAAAGCACCAAGTGTAATTCAACTCTAATTGTGACTACTGAGATGCCCAGCACAAATAATATTAATTTCAAATTATTTAGACTTCCAGCATAATTAATTCTTAATGTTACAGATTTTTTTCTGTCCTGATCCCTTTTATTGCAATTAACCCTAACTGTGACCATCAAGCAAGGAATACTTATTACAGTATTTTACCAACTACAATATTAGTTAAATACTTACAATTTTTTTCTTGAATTTTACATTTTATGTAGGTTTATGAAAACACTCAAAATATTACTTGCATGAAAAAATAGTTTGGTACATTTGAATTGCTGAATAGCTTTTAAAAATGGTGATAACACTTGTCATGTTTTGTAACCAACTCATATATTTGTGCTTCATTTCAGTGAGTCTGAACCATGCATATCCCAAATTGGCTCCATACAGGCCTCCGGCTCAACTTATCTCTCCTCCTCTGCTACTGTCTGTGGTATTAAATATTATACTCAGCCTAGCAATGCAAATATGTGGCTTCCTCATTGTCCAACATCAGAGTTGGTATGGATCCAGAAACTTTAATAGGTAATATAAAGCAACCTAATCTACTTTTACCTTTTTACTTTTTTACTTTTGATAAATGCACATAAGTATAAAGTGAAGGATGAAACCAATGTTGTTTTCATGAAAAGAGCAGAACCAGGGCAAGGGGTAATTATTATTATTATCAGGTATTTGTAGAGCACCAACAGATTCTGCAGTGCTATAAACGTAGGCGGTATACAAGATAACATTTATAGGGATTAAATGGGTAGAGGGCCCTGCCAAGAGTTGCACAGTTGTAGTTGGCTCTTATGAAGGTGATCTACAAACAGCTTGGCTCATAGGCTTACATGCTAAGGGGTTCAATGGGATATCAATGAAGTTAAGAAAGGTTAGTGTAGGTTGTATGCATCCCTGAATAGTAGAGTCTTTAGGGAGCGCTAATTATCTAAAAATGGAGGGTAGTAGGTTCAGGAGTAACTTTTATGCAGAAATGGTGGTTGATTCATGGAATCCTGAGAATCAGTTAAGCTCACATTTTGGAATGAAGTAGGTAGACTCTGCTGGCCTCATGACCATCAAAATCTATGAAATATAGATTAAGAAGATAACATACATTGTGATCTTTCTCTCTACTGAATCCTTTTTATTTTGTTTTGTTTGTACAAATCCAGTACTTGTCTTTTTCCCCAGTGGCTGTTATCTCGACAATACCAGTAGTATTAATGAAACAGAACCTTTGGAAGACACTAGCGGAGAATTCAGATCTTATGAGAACACCACAGTCTGGCTGATGGGTACCCTAAACTGTCTCATTGTGGCACTTGTATTCTCTAAAGGAAAGCCATTCCGAAGGCCCATATATACCAATTGTAAGTACATTTAATACTACAGTAACTTTTCTTTATGACCTATAAAGATAAACATAAGTTTCAAACATTTTACCATTTCAAACTTTCATCCTCAATTATGTTTTTGCATCAAAATCCATAAATACACAACTCTATTTATAATTTTAAAGGAACATCAAATTTAAAATAAGATTATTTGGGAGACTACAATAAAAACATGGGCCTGTTTGCAAATTATTTAAAAAAAAAAAAAAGCAATCCTATATAATAAAACAAAAAAAAAACAGAGCAGCTGCACTCAAACTCAAATAATTATTATAAGAGAAAAACGGGTGCTACCTAGAAGAATATATTTTTAACAAACATAGCAAGAAAGTAGATTCCCCAAATAAGGGGTTTCCAAAAGTCTAGGCTAAACCAGCACAACTGTAGATAATAAAAACTCAAGAAACATAAGTGTCAAAAGTTAAAACATCCTTTAATAAATCACACAAATCACAAACATACCACATTCATACATGGGATCCCAATAAATAAAAGTCGATGGGCTGAGAGAGAGCTTCTGGTGCACCAGGGCGAACTGGATAGATATATATAAATCAATGATGTTAGATATTTGTAATCCACAAAATAAATAATTCTTTATCTTTAAAGTCCCCAAAAGTGCCGCTCAGCCGAACTAGCCGGACCAAACCCTCGACCCAGGAACGTGATCAAATCACTTTTAAAGCATACCTTAGAAGCCGTGCGTGCATACGATATTCACAGGTGCAGTAGCTGTCATGTCCTTATTTGCACAGATTGGTAAGCAGTACTACCTGTGTCCGTGGCGCTACCGGCAGTATCTTCAATGCTGTAATAGTACGTGGTCTTCCAGGGCAGGTCGGGGCTAGCCGGGATCCAATGCTGCGGTGAACAGAAAAGCTGCAAAGCACCATATAATAAAAGGCCAAGTGTGTTTGTCTGAAGCTGTCATGCGCAGTAGAGACTGCGTGCGAGGACTAACACACTTGGCCTACCTCACCTGGGATCTGGCGTGGAGTGGGCGTGGCCGACCGGGTGTGACGTGGGTGGGGTCAGGCAAGACGCAGTTGGGGCGTGGGCGGGGTCGGATGCGCCGTGAGAGTCGAGATAGAGAGCTCTAAAGAGGGGGGATAGAGAGATCAGAAGAGGGGGGATAAAGAGAGGGGGGAGAGACAGCAAAAGAGAGGGGGGAGAGACAGCAAAAGAGGGGCATAGAGAGAGCAAAGGAGAGACAGCAAAAATAGGGGGGAGAGCAAAAAGAGGGGGGAAGAGAGAGAGCAAAAGAGAGGAAGAGAGACAGCAAAAGAGAGAGGAGAGAGAGAGCACAAAAGAGGGGGAGAGAGCTCAAAAGAGGGGGAGAGAGCTCAAAAGAGAGGGGGAGCGAGAGAGCGCAAAAGAGGGGGGAGAGAGAGCGCAAAAGAGAAGGGGGAGAGAGAGAGCAAAAGAGAGGGGGGAGAGAGCGCAAAAGAGGGGGGAGAGAGTGTAAAAGAGGGGGGAGAGAGCGCAAAAGAGGGGGGAGAGAGAGCTAGAGCAAAAGATAGGGAGAGAGAGCAAAAGAGGGGGAGAGAGAGCGAACAAAAGAGGGGGGAGAGAGCAGAAGAGGGGCGGGGAAGAGAGAGCGCAAAAGAGAGGGGGGAGAGAGAGGGAGCAAGGGTTGGAACCGCGGTACTTAAAAAAAATTGGCCCGTGTACATGGGCTATAGGACTAGTTATCAATATTTGAAGGAGATCATTAAATTGTGATTTGCAATGAAAATTATAATAAATTTAAGAGATGGCATCCTATAACAGTGCCATGTTTGAAGTCACTAAGCTATTCAGTATGACCCATTGTCCTGCCAATGTTTGTCTATGGAGTTTCCATGGCTATGTGCTGGAGTATATGCACCTGTTAGCTATGGGTGGGGCTAAAACACCTGAAATTAGTAAAACTATTAGGGGTGTCCACATATGTTTGGCCATGTAGTGTACATACATAGGAGCAACAAGCATCACAAGGGGGTAGGAGGTCAGGTGGACAGTCCAGGCACTCAGGGCAGCACATGCTGGCACAAGATGGCTTAAAGGGACACTCAGGTTAAATTAAATTTTCATGATTCAGATACAGCATGTAATTTTAAACAACTTTCCAATTTACTTCCATTAAAAAAAATGAGCACAGTCTTTTATATTTACAACTTTTGAGTCACCAGATCCTACTGAGCATATGCAAGAATTCACAGACTATACGTATATGCATTTGTGATTGGCTGATTGCTATCACATGGTACAAGGGGATTGGAAATATATATAACTTTGAAATTTGTTATAAAAAAAATCTACTACTCATTTGAAGTTCAGACTAAGTGCTATTGCATTGTCTTATTATCTTGCATTTGTTGATTATGCAAATCTAATGTGTTGACTGGTCCTTTAAGGAATAGCACATACAAACATACATGTTTTGGAGTGGCAAGCAGCACCAATGGGCAGGAGGAAAGACGGACAGTAAGGGCATCCAGGAGCACTACAAGAGCTGTGGTACAAGGCTGTATATTACTACAGGAGCTACCTGTTTGCTCCTGCCTTTACATTTTTCTTCTAAGAATGATTGCCTAGAGGGCTGAAGATGTTCCCAAAATATGAACCATACTATGAAAAGCTGAAGATGTTGTTGTTTCAAATGCTGCTGTACATCCTTTCCACTCCCTACACCCTGTAATGAAATTTTGATTGCACAGCTAAAGATACCCCAAACATTTAGGTATTAACAACAATAACAGCTATTTCAAGAGCTGAAGATACTCAAAAAATATCAGCAACTGTTTCCATGGCTGAACTTGCCTTTTTGTCTGTATGACTTGTAATGGGACATTCAAAAGCACACATTTAAATACCCCCCCCCCCATAAAAAAGCATCTTACTGAAGACCTAAATATAATATCCCCCACTCTTCTTTTTAGGATAGATTCGCCCAAAATAGGAACAGATATTTGAATTTCTGGAGCAGCAGCAACGCCAGTGGAAAGTGTTAGAAAAAGGGGGTTGTGGGTGGCGCCACTGAAGGCTAACTGTGTAGCAAATAAAATAAATAGTATAAATAATTAATACAATACCAATGCTGTAAGTCAATTACGATCAAATGCCAAAAATTATTTGTTAAAAAGCCCCTAAAGTCTAAACGTAAGGTAATAACTTATAGTCTCACTAAACCTTCTATGCTCAAATAATTAATGCAAATTACAAAAATAGATTTTGATAATAAAATTAATTTAATATTAATACATAAAATCAATACACAATCAAATACATATAGCTATAATTGCACCGGTGCTAGTAAACTAAAATGCCATCAATTAAACATATATTAAATTCATAAGAGGTCTAAAAAGCAATTTCATAAATATTAGCTATGACTATTTCACTATTTCATACAGAGCTAAATACACAAACAAAGATACATTAGTTCATAAGAATAAAACAGCATTGTAAAATAAACGGTAGGACAGAAACAAAAATTATAAGAGAGTTAATATAGCAGCATCTCTTAATGTCCCTTTGAATAGCTTTGATATCCCTTTAAATAACTTTGCAGCGTGAGTGCTAAAATGTTTCAGTTAATCCTGTTCCAGATAAAAGATGGTAATGTTGCAACATATATTACAAATGACTTGACTTTTTTTCTTCTAGTGTGCTTGTAACTTAGTTTTGTAACTTTATAGCAGGTTAGAGGTGAATCAAAACAGTGTAGATAGGTTTTAGATTAACAGTTCTCACCTACACGCCAGGTAATCCCTTAATGGAACACAGTCTGATCCCAATGTTAAATAACCACCGGGTTATCTCCTTAACAATTGGACCTTGCTCCTCGATGAAAGGTAAAGTGTAGTCAGCAGCTTTCTACTTTAGCCGTAAGAAAAATATTGATATATAGTACTCCAGGCTGCTACTTGGTTAATCCTGTTTTGGCATTTTTCTTATTATGAACCACTCTTTTAAGGAATGAAGATGCCCCAAAAATAGGACCAGCCATTTGAAGTTATGAAAGTGTATCAAAATATTCCCCTCCTTTAGACCTGTAAGTGGGCATATAATATGCAGCTGAATATTTCCTATAAATAGGTCAAGCCATTTGAAAATATGCATATTAAATACAACATCCCCCAAGTAACCACCCCACCTTAGGCCCTGCAATTGGAAACGGAATAAACAGCATTTTTGAAAGCTGAACATTGACCAGAAGATAACATCCACAAGGCCACCACCCCTCATTAGGACCTGTAACAGGACATGTAATATGCAGCTATAGATGCCCAAACAATATGGACAGCATTTGAAAAGCTGAAGATGCTCTACAAAGAAACAGCAGTCATCTGACTATTATGAGTAGCACCTGTGAATTAGAGAGGGCTGTGTCTTGTCGTGCTGGATTCCCTGGCACCTTATGCAGGAGTGGCAAAGGTGGTGCTCAATTGCCTGGAATTGTATCCAGGAGTAACACAGGTGGGGCTGGATGCAATGGCAGATTGGGTAGCAGTGCCTACTTTTGTTTCTTATTTTTGTCTTCAAAAATCTTCATGTTGTAAGGGCACACCTTTGTCAGGGACACTGCGAACACAGTTAGATCATTTGATCCCCACTGAAAACTACAGATTACAATGATCATTGTAATATTAACTGATTTTATATAACGTTACAGTTGAGTTATAGTTTTGGAATCTAAAGATTGGGATTTGGCACTGTGTTGGGCATGTGTGCCAGCTGCAGTGTGGGCACTCACCAAGCACTCCCACAGAAACAAACAGATAAGCTGTATGTAATATTATTTATGTAATGGAAGATACAGCACAGCTTTGAAATATAAATATTTTCCCTTTTTTTTTTTAAGCACATGTGCCAACTGTGTGGAGTTGGCAGTAGGTAGTCACACAAAGCCTGCAAGGCTGTTTGGTATGGTATTGCGGTGGAATTATATTTTTATGCCAAATACAGCCAAAAAAAGGTTAAAAGTTTCCTAGTCCCACTTCCACCCTGTAGCACCCCTTAGTCTTTTTTTTCTTCCCTAATAGTATAATGATGATGGCACTGGGCATTTAATTTTAGAAAGTTGGAGCAGAGGCAGGCAATTGAATTTCTTTGTGGTATGGGATTGCAGTTAATTGGATAGGATATAGTGCCAATGCAGCAGAAAGTTTTTTAACTTTCCCATTTTTTTTTCTTCCTTGTTCCCCCAGCCCACGTTTCCCAGTCCAACTTTCACCCTGTTTCAACCCTTATTCTTCTTTTTTAGTATTATAGTGCCGAATTGCAGAAAGGCAAGAAGGAAGGTAATGTCAGTGGCAGCAAGATAACCTAGTGTGGAGTGAAAGCCAAATGAGATGCAGGGACTTATATCACATTCTTAAGCCATCCCTTAATGAGGTCAGGTCTGGCCAATAAAAAGAGTGAAAGTTACCTACTAGTTGGCTAACAGAGGAGGCAGTTAATAAAGAGAGACCTTGATTGAGTAGTATTGGATAGGGAGGTTTCCTAATGGTGAGAAAGCTGGGTAACGAATGGGTGAAGAGACAGGAAAGACAGGTACATTATTTTTTACTGTGCTATCTATCATTTGTTGGACTTCTCATTTGGGTTTCAAACAAATATAAAGAATACAGGAAAATGATTTTGGTTGCATTGATCTGAATCTAATTGTACATGTCTAGGAATAACTGAATGGACTAAGTTTTTGTTTCAATTAAATCTATTTGTTTTTGTCAGGTGCTTCATAAGCACACATTTTGGATTGCAAAACATCCTATTTTGATTTTCAAATGTTTTACACTTACATTTACCCTCATTTAAAAGTTAAAATTAGTTTTTAATGCCTTTAAAACTATAAAACTATCAGGAGTAAAGGGGATGTATTCCTAACAAGTCTGTCTATGATCAACAAGAGTTATCCTATTCTTAAAGCCACAGATGCTAGGACAAGCAGATGTTTCTTGTATAATTAGCAGAATGATTTTTCTTCTGGATGGATTGGGAGCATTCAAAGATCCTTTAGACAGAAAGGTAATACATGCTACAAAAATAATGCAGTGTTGTGGTAGTCATGTTTAAGCTAGTTGTTTATAGATTTTGAAGTTGCCAGGATTGTCAGGTTTATCTGACAGATCTCAAAACAGAGGTAGCTTTTGCCATAGAAACTGAAAATGATTAGCTTAATGTTTTCTTTGCTTGCATGATGCAGGAGGTTGTTGTAAAACTGCTGTTTTGGCAGGAGTGGAAAGAAAACTCTAATAGAGACCCTATCTCCCCAGCAATTTGTTTGACAGACACACGGGATCCCCACTTTTAAAGAGGTGAATTAAATAAGTGGTTACTTGTTCTCTTAGGACAAATGTGTCCTTGTAGTAATTTAAATCACCTGCCCCACCTCTAACCAGCGAGTATTTCTATGGACTGGTTAGAAGGACAATTACAGACCCCTATCTTCCCCTATTATTTAGATAGAGTGGGATGAAATCCCTCATTTAACAGATGTTTTGAAATGTAAAAGAATGCTAAATTGCAATACACTTTAAATCTACTTGTGTTAGCCAAAATAATGACTTACAAAAGCTCAAATATCTCTAATAAATGAATATATTTCTATTTCAGATATATTTGTCATTGTTATTTTGGTTCAGACAGCAGTTTGCCTTTTTATGCTCTTTGCGGATATTCAGAACTTGTACATAGCTATGGAAGTAAGTATAAAAATGTCACAAGTGAAAAGTATTAGTAGCTAAAAATGTATATTATGCTGCAACACCAGCAACAATACAATAACGTTAGTGCAAATAATGTTGTGTTTATTAAGCTATACTGTAACTGTTTGTCATGTACCTTATAGATTGAACACTTAAAGGAAAAGTCTACTTAAAATTGAAATTTTTTATTGTTTAAAAAGATAGATAATCCCTTTATTACCCATTCCTCAGTTTTGCATAACCAACACTGTTATATTAATACACTTTTTACCTCTGTGATTACCTTGTATCTAAACCTCTGCAGACTGCCCCTTATCTCAGTACTTTTGACAGACTTGCATTTTAGCCAATCAGTGATGACTTTTAAATAACTCCACTAGAGTGAGCACAATGTTATCTATATGACACACATGAACCCTATACCTAACCTGCTAGGTCGCCCATGGAATATATTACACTGCTAGCGATATATCCCAAATAAAATGCAGGTTACTTCCCTTTAATGCTCAGCTAACTTCCACAGAATGTCCGCATCTACGTCATGTCTTCGCTATACCTGATTAATAAAGACAAAAAAAACTTCCTATTATAACTATAGGAGCTATGGCGATACATGTATATAAAATGTTTAAATGATTTGCATTTTCCTTTATAATGCATATTAATTGAAAGGGATATGAAACCTAACGTTGGTTAATATTGCATGCTCTATCTAAATTGTGAAAGAAAAAAATTGGGTGTTCATATCCCTTTAACTATTGTACAGAGTTTAAGCATTCTTTTTTTTAAAATCTGTACAATACTTAAATTAATATGCATTATACACTAACATGCATATAATTTAAACATTGTATATACATATACTGCTCCTCTAAACTATTTACCCCTTACGCACCCTCACCCCCAGTGCATCCTAACTCCGTTACACTATTAACCCCTGATCATCTGCCATATCCTATTAACCTAATAACCCTCTAACCTATTAACCCCTAAACCCCCAATACTTCCCAATGCAAACACCCCTAACCGATTAACCTCTAAACTGCCATAACCCCCCATCCCTAGAAACCCCCTAACCTATTTACCTCTAAACCCGCCACAACCCAACCAATGCAAGCTAGCCCTACACTACTTCACTACCTAACAGCTAACCCCTCGGCGGTGCTCCTCTTCTTTCTTTATGGCGGCGGTCCTCCGGGTGGTTCTCTTCAACTTCATGTCGGCGGTCCTCTTCTTCCATCCGATACTTCTTTTCTTTTTATCTTCTGTCAGACGTCCTTTACATGCAGTCACCACTGCACACTGGAGCTTGAATCCGAGGTTCCTTCATATATAGGGGTGTCCTTGCATTTCTATTAGCTGAATTTTGAATTCTTAGTCTAATCAACCAATAGAATTAAAGCTTTTCCTATTGTTTGATTAGACTAAGAATTCATAAATCAGCCAATAGAAATGCAAGGGCACCTCACATTCAAGCTTCAGTGTGCGGCGATGACCGCATGAGGACGTCTAAGAGAAGATAAGAAAAAAAGAAGTATTGGATGGAAGATGGAATAAAAAACTTTGGGGTTTAGAGTTTTTTTTGTTCTTTTTAGAATAGGACTTTTTAATTTTTTGCCCAAAAGAGCTGAAATTACTTTAGGGCAATCTTTTTTAGGATAGAGTTTCTTTTTTAGGATAGGGATTTTTTATGTTAGGGTTTTAAGCTGCAAAATGTTTCAGAATCATTGTCTATCCATAGACAAAGATTCTGAAACATTTTGCAGCTTTCTTGTTCTTAATGTTCACTCACAGTGGTTTATGCTGATTGTCATTTATAAGGATCAGTGCTGCAACACCTCATCTTGAGAAAGCCCTGTAGAGGGAGAAACGCGTTGATGTTTGTTGCCATTATCTAACTTCAAAGAGTACCTCACAGCCACCAATTGCTGTCACAGATTGATGCCTGTTTGCCGTCTGTGAAACTCTGAAACTCTGAACTTTACATTATCCTGGTGCTTGCTTATGTACCGAAACTACAAGCCTTATTGAAGGTTGAAAAACTGAACTTTATACCTACTCGAACAGCTGCACTGAGCATACAGCACCTCTCAATAGTATCCTGCGTGCTTTTGGGCACATAAAGAGCGGATACCTTGTTGCTGTGGAACCAAGCAGCTGAAACCTGAGAGCGATCACACAGGGACCAATCGGAGTGCTAAGCCTGGCTAGCGCCCATATAGGTGACGTCACTTCCGCTACGGCGGTAATTTTCTTTTTTCTTTTATCGAGAGACGCATTGTTTGGGGGTAAGCCTGCATCATCTTTCCATACAAAAATTGTACCTGGACTGTTCAAATCCATTTGGCCATAAGGATAAACATTCTAATATTGTTGGTGTACTGGCAAATCCCTTTTATATACGGAGACGTCCGTTTTTAGTTTTTTTGTACTTTATTTGTTTTTGCTGCATTAAATTTTAGGCAGAGCCTTGCTAAATAGCACAAGTTTGTCACTGTTTTATTTAATTTAATTTAACTTTTTTGGTTATTCATAGTATGCACAAATCACTTTATCACTAAGTATTTCACACCATTGATATATTTCTGATCATAATTGATGATTTGACACATATTTATGTGTCACATTATTACTTATATTTATTAGTTTGCTGCACTTTGCTTCACTTTAGCTATAGCGCTCCTGTTTAACATTAATCTCTGTCTACTCCATTCACCTATGTTAGGGACTTTTTAGGTATATCAGGAGTTTGGTGTTTTTACCCTGCGCTTTTTAATCTACACTTCAGTATTTTTGTAATGCATTTTTTTTGGCAAAAGAGCTACCTACCAAATGCCCTTATCAGGGCATTGCTCAACAAAATGCCTTTCTCATGGCATCTTTTTTAGGATAGTTTAGTTTTTTTTAAATTTAGGATTTTTTTCTAATAAGGCTTTGTTTTTTATGGACAAAATAGCTATGTTCACTTTAGGGCACTGCCCTACCAAATGCCCTTATCAGGGTAATTTTTTTTTTTTTTAAGAAAAGCTTTTAATAAGGGGGTTTTAGATTAAGGATTTTTGGGCCAATTAAAAGAGCTTAATCACTTTAGGGGAATTCCATTTTCAGGGCAATTTTTAGAGTAGGTTTTAATATTAGTGTTGGGTTTTTTATTTAGGGGTGGGCTTATTTTTTAAGGGGACTTTAGTTTTAGGATAGGCATAAGTGGATTTTTATTTTTGTTAGTGCTTTTGTTTTTTTGTAATGTGTTTTTTTTATTTTATTTTTTAATGTTAGCGTTTGTTATTTTGTCTAACTTAGGGGGTGTTTGGTTAGGGGTCTTGGGGGTTAGCTGTTAGGTAGTTAAGTAGTGTAGGCTAGATTGTGTTTGGGGTTTGTGGCAGTTTAGGGGTAATAGGTTAGGGTGTGTGTGTGGTGGGGGTTTATGGTTTTTAAGGGTTTAATAGGTTGTGAAGTTTATTGTGGTGGGCTATTGGCGGTATAGGTTTAATAGGTTAGGAAGTTTATTGCGGTGGGCTATTGGCAGTTTAGGGGTTAAGTAGTGTAGGGTCGGTTTGTGGTGGTGGGTTATGTCGGTTTAGGGGTACATAGGTATATTTATTAGGCTTGGTGCTATATTTTTAAAAGGGATCCTTTACTTTACATCCCCAATGTCGGAGACGATGCTGCTTGTAATATCTTCCAGCATCACCACCCATTGTGAAGTATAGTAAAACGCCTCTCGCCGATGCTCCCTTTAAACAGTAATGTCAGCGATTTGGACAACCAATCGTATTAGTTACAAATAGGTCAAAGTGTAAGAGTCCGCTTCCTTAATGGCAAAGAAGTTCAAAAAGAAAAATAAGGCACACAAAAAAAAGGGAGCGGCAGAGGGTACTTCAAGGAAAAGTCACTAGATCAATGTTCATCTATGTATGGGATAAGTTACCCCTCACCTCACTAACATGAAAGCAAAATTATATTGGTTGCCTCTGGAAGCTCAAGGTTTTTGCTGAAGAGAAAATTCTCAAATGTCTGTGAAACAAAACAAGGAGCATAACAATAATACAGTTTAACACAACTTACAAGAACATATATAAACACATGATCATGTAAAATGTCACATTGAAATTCACAGGATTAGTCAATGGGAAGATCAATACTTAATCAGGTAATTGGGCCTAAGGTGATATAAGCCTAACAAACATAAAGTTTAAGGTTTACCAATATGTCATCTGAATATGGGGTGTCTATGGATCCAGGAACATTCTGCAACTACATTCAGGGCCACAACTGGTTGTTGACATAAAACATCAAAACCATCCAAAGTGGAGGAAAAGGGGTCGACATATAACTACTAAACATTAAGCATGCTTTAGATGTGAGTTTGGATTACATTGTTAGTGTAAATTTTGCTATAACCTTAGGGGGGTGGGCAAAGCACCGATCTGGACGCATCTCGGCCAGAGCAACCAGCCATGGATCTCCAGGCAAGTGGAAAAGAAGAGAAGAAGAAAAGAGGGTGAAGGGGGGGAGTGATAGGAAGAGATGGGAGGAGGGCAAAGAGAATTAATGGGGGTTGGGTTTAAGAGGGGACACCTGACTTGATCTCGCCATGTTCTGGGCCTCCTGGTGCATAAACCAGATCTCCTATGTGGACCAGTACGCTTTCTCCTTATTGAGGTTCCGGTAAAAGCCTCTTTCCATTTTAGCAAACAGGCTTACTGAGTCAATCACATTACATAATGTGGGGGAGCAGGGTTTTTACAGTTTCTTGCAATGCAAATTTTCATTGGAGCGAGTACAAAAATGAGCAATCTCGAGATGTCCTTTCGAATTTTGGAAGGGAAAAGGTTAAACAAAGCTACCTCTGGTTTCATTTCAACATTGCCACCCAGCTTCTTACAAAGTAGAAACACCTGATCGGGCAGTACCACCAGACATGGAGATCTGAGCCTCTCTCACCGCATTGTCTCCAGCAGAGAGGGAATGGGAGGGGAACATCTGGGAGAGTCTAAGAGGTGTGTAGTGCCAACGAAGTAAGATCTTCATATATAACTCGATCGAGTTAGCACAATGTAGTTAGTTAACAAGATGGCTCTGTGCATCGCCTTATCCAGTAATGACCTTGAACAGTCAGATTCCCAGGCTCTAGCCTGCCATAGTTTGTATGAGCTAGAGAATGAGAGGATTGTTTCATAGTGCCATGAGAGAGCTCTTGGGAGTCCTGTCCAGACTTCCTGGCCTTTTCCCATGGGGTAAGGTCTCGTAACTTTGATCTGGGAAGCCCCAAGATAGCAGGAGACTGCAGATTCTGGAGTATTCAAACACAAACCGGGGGGGGGGGGGGGTGGAAGGAAAGTCTAGTTTGATCTGATCTGGGGTCTTAAGGGCTCACTGATATAATTGGGAAACAACCTGAATGCCCTTTGATTTCCATTGGGGGCCATGAGAGTCCGGGAGGGCCTGAAGAAGGCCAGAAATCGATTGGATTAGGGATGGGTAAACCCACCTGGCCCTGTCAAAAACTTTTTCAGCATCCAATGACAGGGCCAGCATGGGCAGAGACAATCTCTTTGCCTCCGAAAAAGTGTTAAGGACACTTCCGGTGTTGTCTGGGCCCTCCCTACCCAAAGTGAACCCAAGTTGATCTGAATGTACCAGTTTTGGGAGAAGTTGGCAAAGACAATTCGCCCAGAGCTTAGCGTATAGCTTTACGTCAAGGTTAATCAAGGAAATGGGGCGGTAACTGCTGCATTGGGTGGGATCTTTTCCTTGTTTAGGAATTGTTAGAATGGTGGCCTGGAGAAATTCTTTATTAAGAGAGCCAAGTTCTTGTGCTTCAGAGAAGAAGTTCAGAAGGACAGGGGTCAGGAGAGGGCGGAATGTTTTATAGAAAAGAGTCGTAAACCCATCTGGGCCGGGGGCTTTTGTATTTTGCATATGTTTAATTGCTAACTGAAGTTTGGAGGGGGAGAAGGGAGCCATCAGGTCCTCACTAGCCGAGTCCTCCAACGAGGGGAGGTTTAGTTTACCTAGAAATGTTGAAATAGCTTCTAGGGGTAAATCAGGTGAAATTCTATCCTGATTTAGATTGTATAGCTTAGTATAGTAACTGACAAAGGCTTCTCCAGCATCCCTAGGAGATGTGACCAATTTGCCATCTTTTTCAATAGCTAGAATTCTAGAGGCCGCAGTTCTACCTCTTAATTTATGGGCTAAGATGGCTGAGGCCTTATTACCTTGATAATATAGTAGCTTTTTAAATCTATCGCAGGCGTCCCGGACTCTTTCCAATTTTTTTATTTTAATTTGGGCCCTTAACAAAGTTATCTCTGCAGCAATTTTCGGAGAGGGGTTGGATTTATTGATCAATTCTTTGGCTCTCAAACTTGCGACCAGAAGTCCCAAGGGAGCACTCCTCTGAGAGCACAGGGAAGCTTGTTTTTTAATACAAATTCTTTGCAGGTAAGATTTGAGGGAAGCCAACAAGATCTGATAGGAGGGATATGTTTTTTCATTAAACGGTAAGAATTCTGAGATAGAGGACTGAATTAGAGGTTTAAATTCCGGGTCTTCCCAGAGGTTCTTAAGAAGTTTCCAAGATGGAGCAATCATGTTCTGAGTATCTATGGAGAACATGAGGGTCAGAATATCATGGTCTGACCAGGAACAGATTCTAATCAGGGACTTGGTAACTTTGTTCAGAGTCCAAGAGTCGGTAAAAAAGTAATCTAATTTAGAGTAGGAGTTATGTGATCTAGAGAAAAATGTAAAGTCCCTGTCGCTTGGGTGAAGGGCCCTCCAGACATTGAAGAGATTTTATTAGGCTATAATAGATCTACATTTGGAGGCTGTGTTAATCGTGTAGGAATCTATCACCGAGATTACAAGTTTTGCGGTAACAGGGGTGCGGTGCTAACGCTCAGTTTTTTCTCACCGCTCACTTAAGACAACGCTGGTATTACAGGTTTTTTTCAACCCGGCGTTAGCCTCTAAAAAGTGAGCAGAGAGCAAAATTTAGCTCCACATCTCACTGTAATACCAGCGCTGCTTACGGTAGTGGTGAGCTGGCTAAACGTGCTTGTGCATGATTTCCCCATAGGGATCAATGGGGCTGAGCCGGCTGTAAAAAAAAACCTAACACCTGAAAAAAAGCAGCGTTTAGCTCCTAAAGCAGCATTGATTCCTATGGAGAAACACTTTTATGTCTACACCTAACACCCTAACATGAACCCTGAGTCTAAACACCCCTAATCTTACACTTATTAACCCTTAATCTGCCGACCCCGACATCGTCACCACCTGCATTATATCATTAACCCCTACTCTGCCGCTCAGGACACCGCCGCTACCTACATTATACTTATGAATATAATGATCTGCTGCCCCCAACATTGCCGACACCTACATTATATTTATTAACCCCTAATCTGCCGCCCCCAATGTTGCTGCAACTTAACTAAACTTATTAACCCCTAATCTGCCGCCCACAACGTCGCCGCCACTATAATAAATATATTAACCCCTAAACCTAAGTCTAACCCTAACCCTAACACTCCCTAACTTAAATATGATTTTAAATAATCTAAATAAAATAACTACAATTAAATAAATTATTCCTATTTAAAACTAAATACTTAACTTACCTATAAAATAAACCCTAAGATAGCTACAATATAACTAATAGTTACATTGTAGCTATATTAGGTTTTATTTTTATTTTACAGGCAAGTTTGTATTTATTTTAACTAGGTACAATAGATATTTAATAGTTATTAACTATTTAATAACTACCTAGCTAAAATAAATACAAATTTACCTGTAAAATAAACCCTAACCTAAGTTACAATTACACCTAACACTACACTATAATTAAATTAATTACCTAAACTAACTACAATTAAATACAATTAAATTAAATAAACTAAAGTACGAAAAAAAACCAAACACTAAATTACAAAAAATAATAAAATAATTACAAGAATTTTAACTAATTACACCAACTCTAATCCCCCTAATAAAATAAAAAAGCCCCCAAAAATAAAAAAAATCCCTACCCTATACTAAATTACAAATAGCCCTTAAAAGGGCCTTTTGCGGGGCATTGCCCCAAAGTAATCAGCTCTTTTACCTGTAAAAAAAAATACAATACCCCCCCAACATTACAACCCCCAACCCACACACCCAACCCTACTCTAAAACCCACCCAATCCCCCCTTAATAAAACCTAACACTAACCTCTTGAAGATCACCCTACCTTGAGACGTCTTCACCCAGCCGGGCACAAGTGGTCCTCCAGAGGGGCAGAAGTCTTCATTCGATCCGGGCAGAAGAAGACCTCCAGACGGGCAGAAGTCTTCATCCAGGTGGCATCTTCTATCTTCATCCATCCGGAGCGGGTCCATCTTGAAGCCAGCCGACGCGGAGCATCCATCCAGACCGATGACCACCCAACAAATGACGGATCCTTTAAATGACGTCATCCAAGATGGCATCCCTTGAATTTCGATTGGCTGATAGGATTCTATCAGCCAATCAGAATTAAGGTAGGAAAAATCCTATTGGGTGATGCAATCAGCCAATAGGATTGAAGTTCAATCCTATTGGCTGATTAAATCAGCCAATAGGATTGAGCTCACATTCTATTGGCTGTTCCAATCAGCCAATAGAATACAAACTCAATTCTATTGGCTGATTGCATCAGCCAATAGGATTTTTCCTACCTTAATTCCGATTGGCTGATAGAATCCTATGAGCCAATCGGAATTCAAGGGACGCCATCTTGGATGATGTCATTTAAAGGAACCGTCATTCGTCGGGTAGTTGTCGGTCTGGATGGATGCTCCGCTTCGGCTGGCTTCAAGATGGACCTGCTCCGCTCCGGATGGAAGAAGATAGAAGATGCCGCCTGGATGAAGACTTCTGCCCGTCTGGAGGTCCTCTTCTGCCCGGATCGGATGAAGACTTCTGCCCCTCTGGAGGACCACTTGTGCCCGGCTGGGTGAAGACGTCTCAAGGTAGGGTGATCTTCAAGGGGTTAGTGTTAGGTTTTATTAAGGGGGGATTGGGTGGGCTTTAGAGTAGGGTTGGGTGTGTGGGTGGTGGGTTTTAATGTTGGGGGGGTATTGTATTTTTTTTTTTACAGGTAAAAGAGCTGATTACTTTGGGGCAATGCCACGCAAAAGGCCCTTTTAAGGGCTATTTGTAATTTAGAATAGGGTAGAGATTTTTTTTATTTTGGGGGGCTTTTTTATTTTATTAGGGGAATTAGAGTAGGTGTAATTAGTTTAAAATTCTTGTTATTATTTTATTATATTTTGTAATTTAGTGTTTTTTTTTTCGTACTTTAGTTTATTTAATTTAATTGTATTTAATTGTAGTTAGTTTAGGTAATTAATTTAATTATAGTGTAGTGTTAGGTGTAATTGTAACTTAGGTTAGGGTTTATTTTACAAGTAAATTTGTATTTATTTTAGCTAGGTAGTTATTAAATAGTTAATAACTATTTAATAACTATTGTACCTAGTTAAAATAAATACAAACTTGCCTGTAAAATAAAAATAAATCCTAAAATAGCTACAATGTAACTATTAGTTATATTGTAGCTATCTTAGGGTTTATTTTACAGGTAAGTATTTAGTTTTAAATAGGAATAATTTATTTAATTGTAGTAATTTTATTTCGTTTTATTTAAATTATATTTAAGTTAGGGGGGGTTAGGGTTAGACTTAGGTTTAGGGGTTAATAACTTTATTATAGTGGCGGCAATGTTGGGGGCGGCAGATTAGGGGTTAATAAATGTAGGTAGATGTTGGCGATGTTAGGGATGGCAGATTAGGGGTTAATAATATTTAACTAGTGTTTGCAATGCGGGAGTGCAGCGGTTTAGGGGTTTATATATTTATTATAGTGGCGCCGATGTCCGGTCGGCAGATTAGGTGTTAAAAACTTTATTTAAGTGTTTGTGATGTGGGGGGGGGGCTCGGTTTAGGGGTAAATAGGTAGTTTATGGGTGTTAGTGTACTTTATAGCACTTTAGTTAAGAGTTTTATGTTACGGCGTTAGCGCATAAAACTCTTAACTACTGACTTTTAAATGCGGTAGTAGTCTTGACAGGAGAGGTTCTACCGGTCACTTCTTCCAAGACTCGTAATACCGGCGTTATGCAAGTCCCATTGAAAAGATAGGATACGCAATTGACGTAAGGGGATTTGTGGTATGCTCGAGTCACGGAATAAAAGTGAGCAGTACACCTGTACCTGCCAGACTCGTAATACCAGCGGGCATTAAAAAGCAGCGCTGGGACCTCTCAACGCTGCTTTTTAAGGCTAACGCAAGACTCGTAATCTAGCAGTATGTTTTTACCTGCTTGAATCCCTTTTATCTCTCTGAGGATCCCAGACCATGTTAAAATTCCCGCCCAGGATCAGGGTTCCAATATCAGCATTTTTTAATATTTCACCGTTATTTCTCAACATTGCGTTGGATCCCTTTTGAATATATCGCCTCCTTGCAGCACTTTTGATCATCAGGGCCACAAAGAGAATGTAGAAAATTCTATTATAGATTCCAGTTGGCATTTAAAAAAAAAAAAATCTGAATCATGGAAGTTTGACTTTAGTGCCCATTTTGTAATCGCTAGATGTTTGATTATGAAACTGGTGCTCTGGGGTACGCAAAATGAGCCAAATGATAAGCTAATAGTGTTAGTTAATTCCACTTCAAAGTAAGGAATACACTTCAGGAACTGATGCTTTATAATAAAATATTCCATACTTTTTTTTTTTGGCGGGGGGGGGGCATTATAATAGAAGGTTAGTATAGTCTGCAATAAATTTTCCCTTCATGGTTAATTCTTGAGGAGATTTTTTGGCCATAATTTTGTCTGTTACAACAAAGTCTCTTCTTTATTAATGGTGGGCTAGGGTAGATGTTGAGTGCAGAATAAACTACACAAGATTGTTTTTTTTGGGGGGGGGGGGCAAATGCTAATAATGGCTGAATTAGAGGAAAATTTGAGAAAATAAAAATATTGTTGAACAATAATTATGGTGGTGGAATTTATATTCTTCACAATCTTTCAGCTACTGTACTCAGGGCATTTTACGGTTTCATAGTGCATATTGTTGTTAAAAAAGAGAGGTCTTAATTTTATAATTCTAATTTTATTTTTGTTTTTTCTAGCTTGTCTGTACCCCTCTCATTTGGAGAGGTTCAATAGTAATAATGCTCCTCATAGTACTTGTCATTTCCTACATTTTAGAGGTAAGTTGTCACTCTTATGGTATGTGTGTATGTGTGAGGAGCTATATTAAAATCTGCTAGGATATGATGTAATGGGGAGGAATCTTCCAAGCACACTTTGCATTTGCTATTCATAGCTACATTTACTCTTGTCTGGCATACAAACCTTTTAGTTTCAGTGTATTTAAAGGGATAGAAAGGTCAAACTTTAAATATCTATGGGTGCATTTCAATTTGAAATATAAGCATGTTTGCAATAAACTTCCATTAGCAAAATGCTTCTAGTAAAATGTATTACTGTTTTTCTACAGCATATGCACATATCCTGTGAGGGCATGTGCAGCATATGCACATATCCTGTGAGGGCCTGTGCACTAGTATTAAAAAAAAAACATGCATGCTCAAAGAGCTGGAGGTGTGTATGCTTCTGAAGACGTAATTTGTGTCATACAAGCCACTGCTGACTTTCTGAGAAGGTTTGGTGTTTAAAAGGACAGTCAACACCAGAATTTTCATTGTTTTAAAAGATAGATAATCCCTTTATTATCCATTCCCCCGTTTTGCATAACCAACACAGTTATAATAATACACTTTTTTTACCTCTGTAATTACCTTGTATCTAAGCCTCTGCAGACTGCCCCCTTATTTCAGTTCTTTTGACAGACTTGCATTTTAGCCAATCAGTGCTCACTCCACGGTAAATTCACGTGCATGAGCTCAATGGTATCTATATGAAACACATGAACTAATGCCCTCTAGTGGTGAAAAACTGTCAAGATGCATTTAGATTAGAGGCGGCCTTCAAGGTCTAAGAAATTAGCATATGAACCTCCTAGGTTTAGCTTTCAACTAAGAATACCAAGAGAACAAAGCAACATTGGTGATTAAAGTAAATTGGAAAGTTGTTTAAAATTACATGCCCTATTTGAATCTTGAAAGTTTTTTTTGGACTTGATTGTCCCTTTAAATACTGGCACATAGGCAATTACAGGATATGTGCATACGCTGCAGAAAAACAGTAATTACTTTTATTAGAAGCATTTTTGCTAATGGAAGTATATTGCAAAAATGCTTCTATTTCAAATTGAAATCCACCCATGCACATTTTATTTTTTACCTTTATATTCTTTTAGAGAGATAGAAAGGTCAAAACTGAAATGGTTATCGGTGTATTTTAATTTTAAATAGAAACATTTTTGCAAGATAATTCCTTAAACAAAAATGCTTCGCTCAAAAGTTATTATTTTTCAGTAGCATACTCATATATGCTGTGTGGGCCAGTGCAACAGTATTCATACTCAGAGAGTTGGTGGTGGTGTATATTGTTCCTGTGAATACTTAGCTTGTGTAATATAAGCCACTGTTGACTCTCTGAGAAGGTATAGTGTTTGAATACTGGTTCATAGGCCCTCAACGCATATGTGTGTATGACGCCGAAAACTAGACATGTGCGATTCGTTTCGGATCGATTCGGAAATTCGGCCGAATTTCTTAAATTCGGAGATTCGGATCGATTAGAATTTCCGAATTGAAATAGTGCCGAATCTACTGAATAAATCCGAATTAGTTCGGATTTATTCGGGAGATTCTGATGGCCATGGATTACACTAGTATTGTACAGTATATTAGGTATATCACTCTGCTATGGGTTACACCTAATATACAGTACATAATACTAGTCTAATACACAGCATATCCCACCTAACACATACCGAAATTCCGAATTTCCGAATCGAACCGAACCGAATCTAGCCGAATTGATTCGAATCCGAACGAATCCGAAACAAATTGATTCAAAATTTTTTGAATTCGAATCGATCTGAACCGAAATTCAAAAACATCCGAATCGAACCGAACTGAATTTTTCGCCATGCACATGTCTACCAAAAACACAAATAACTTTTACTAGAAGCATTTTTGGAAACTTATTTTTGAAAATGTATTGCAAAAATTGTTCTATTTAAAATTGAGATGCCCCATGCACATTTCAAAACTGACCTTTGTATAACCTTTAATGCTACCTTAATGCAACTGTTGTGTCCTGAACTCAGTGTTTGACCAGAGTAAAAGTACACAAATCAGTGTTCCAAGCACCTGATAATTTCCTTAGGGAATACAATTGGTCAGTGAGTGTGATTTAAAGAGCTATATCTTAAATATCAAATGTAGAACAAATACACAGATTAACAAAACTGTAACCTGGCAGACAATAAGATGGCATTCTTATATTGTAAGTAATAAGTCATCTATCAATATTTCACATGACATTTATGCTTGCTTAAAAGGACATTCCAGCCAAATTTGGAATCCACATGGATGCATTTCAGATTTGAATAGAAGCATTTTTGTAATATTCATGTAATAGCAAAAATGCTTCTAATAAAAGCTATAGCTCTTTCAAATATGTATTTACGTGTGCACCATGTACCAGCATTTTAAACACAGCACTTTCTCAGAGAGCCAAAGGTGCTTGTACCATGTGTTAATGACTCAATTTGTTAATTGCTGACAAGCTTTATTTGCTGACATGCTCCACTGGTGCTCTGAGCAGCTGCTGTATTTAAAATGCTGATGCACTGAGAATATCTAGCTATGTTTCACTGTTTCACATGCAGTGATAACTTTTGCTGATACATGTATATTGCAAATATGTTTATATTCAAACATGTCCCTTTAAATAAAGCTGTTCTAAGATCTTAAAGGGACAGTAAAGTAAAAGTTAAACTTTTGTGGGTTAAATAGAACATGCAATTTTTTACAACTATCCAATTTACTTCTGTTACCAAATTTGTTTTGTTATCTTACTATCCTTTGTTGGAGAGCATACCTAGGCAAGTTCAAGAGCAGCAATGCACTACTGGGAGCTAGGTGGGGATTTATTGATGCAGTTATATGTGTATTGTCATTGGCTCACCTGTTGGGCTCAGCAAGATCCCAGTAGGGATACTAAGAAAACAAAACAAATTTTATAATAGAATTAAATTAGAAAGTTGAATAAAATTGCCTGCTCTGCCTGAATCATGGATGTTTAATTTTTGACTTTACTGTTCCTTTAATATCTTGTTAGTAGTTTTATTGAAACGTAAAGCTTCAATCAAGGTTGCCTTTCTTTAATTTGCAATAACACTGAAGTCAATTTTAATTTTGCATAAAGTAAGATCTAAAGTAATAAACTGTAATTCTTTGTGTTTGATCCAAGTCTCAAAATTATGTTTGCCTTTGAGTAGGCCCGGTGCATCAGTGGTGTCTTATTTATTATCATTTTATTAGAATCAGAAGATTAGGTTTTGATACATTTCTAAACTATTATGCAAAGAAATGTTAGATTTATATTTCAGATCAGATAATTCAGATACATTTTGTAAAAACTGTATTATTCATTATTGATACATATTGTATGTGTGTGTGTGTATATATACATATATATATATATATATATTTTTATTATTATTATTATTATATGTTTTTTGTTTTTTTTAGGAGGCTATAATTGAAAATAGACGACTCTGGAACATGTTGAAAAGATTGTTTAAATATAGGTCAAAGAGCCCATACAAAAAGCTACAATACTTATTAGCAAAAGATTCCGATTGGCCGGCACTCAACAGAAAAGATCACGCAGACTCTGTGACCCTAGACATGATTAGTCAAAAGGGAGTTTACATTAATCCAGCGTTTGAAAGCAACGAGGAGTCTTGACACTGAAAACACTTGAAAAGGAATTAAATAGGTCATTTTAAAAATAAGTACAAAATAATATTTTTTCTATATAGAAATGTTTTATGATATGAATTTTAAAGCTTCCTTTAGAATATTATTTAAATAAAATATATTGGGTAATGTGCTGGTTTTGTTTATTGTGTATATTTATGAAGTTAAATGCATTCATGATGGAAAGTAATTAAGAACCATGCTATTTAAACTTAAAATGACATATAGGGGGACATTTATTTAAACAGTAGGTTGACAAGTTCTCAAGGAGAAAACCCGTCCATCTGCAATTGCCACTTGTGATGCAGAATTTAGTGGGAAAAACTCCAGCTATTCTACGTGATATTGTTTGTTCATAAAACCTGGTAGCCTAAAAATGTATGAAACACTTTTTATTTGTAATATAGGATGTTTAAACAACTTTGCAATATACTTTCATTATTTATTTTCCCCTCTTTTTCTCTAATGTGAAGTTTAAAGGGACAGTACATACAATTGTGTTGTGTTGCTATAGAATGTTACCCAGTCTGGTTTGAGAGTACAGTCCATTTCTGTGTTTTGTATGTGTCTAGAGTAATTACAAAGTCTGTATCACCCTTGTTTGTATCTGTGTATATGGTTACAGCACAAATTGTGTGGCTGGAGGTTAAGGACCCAGGGAGGGAGAGACCTTGACTTGGTCCTAGGTCTATCACCATTTGGCCAAATGATGTAACAAACTCTTCCATTTGGCTTTAAGTCTAGCTGTGTACTTGCAAGAAAGTGTCAGACTTTCTATGTGTTGTGTTAATAATTTTGTTTTGTAATTTTCCCTATGGACAGGCTTGTCTGGGTTTAACTGCCTGAGTCACAGAAAGCTGTGCTGTTGTCTATGAGTGTTGGTGAGCAATCAGGGCTGTGCGTTTTCCAGTGTCATGGGATGTGTACATAGTCTGTTTTGTAAGTGTAGTTTATTTCCATGTTTTACAAGCTACACAGTTCTGTTAAACAACAGATGACAATATGGAATAAAAACAAAACTCCCCTCTGATTAGACCGCTACCCTCCCACAGTCTCTCCCAGGACCACCGTATTCAGATGCTTGATAGAAAGAGGCGCTGTTCAGGGTTAGTTCCAGTATAATGTGAGGCTCCCTTCAACAAAATTGGGTTTCATGCCCCTTAAATAAATACAAACTGTATTTTTAAACAATTCTTAAAGGAGTTATGATCTGGTTTAATTGTTGAATTAAACCTGATGAATTTTTGAACTTTATAAGTCTGCACTATTGTCGCTTCTTCTTCACAGTTTTTTTTCCCAAAGGGAACCTCACATTATACAGGAACTTACTCTCTTCTATAGTTACAAGATGGCTGTCCGGTATTTTGTGGTGGAAGCTTTCACATCTTCCCACACCTTATATGTGCAATACCTTGTACACATTCACTGCGTATATAGCACTGGTTTTCAAACCTGTCCTCAAGCCTCCATAACCTGAGGATATCTGAACTGGAGCACAGGTGAAATAATCAGCTGATTAGTAAACGGTTATTTTACCTGCTCTCAACCAAGGTAATCCTGACAATCTGGCCTGTTTGGGAGGCCTGAGGATAGGTTTGAAAACCAATGATGTATAAACCAGTAACCATGAATATCCACAAGTAAAATACATTATACGCTGTATTCACTTTCAAACTTTTTAAGAACTGTACATGACAGATGTTACGTAATATTAGGTCTATTTAACAAAGGTCAAAAGGACATAGTTTTCTACCGTGAACATGTCCGTCGGACCTCGCTGCAATGCCTCCCCCTGCTCGCTGGTGGCCATTTGGCCGCAAGCAAGGGCTGTCAATCATCATGATCGGATTGGGATGATTTCACTACGCCACACTTTAGGTGGCGGCCAGGATAAGCAGCAGTAGTCTTAAGACCGCTGCTACTTAACTAGCACTTTAGGGGAGCCTGAAATGCTTGGGCCCTGAAGCTGCTTTTGCAGCTTGATAAATGGGGCGCTACGTATTGCCTATCTTACTACATATCTTACTTGTCCCTTCTCACAATCCATTCTGCTGTCCTTTTATTTTATATAGCAAATAAATGCAAAATGTTTCTGACTATGGGCTAGATTACAAGTGGCACGCTATTGTTATATTGGGATATATACAGTTTCTGAAAAATAAATTCATATAAATATTATCTCCGAAAAGAGCTGAATACTAAAAGCAGCTTCCGACCTCCGCATTCAGCAGTGAACGAAGCTGCCAAATGAACACCTCTATGCACGCCACTTGTTTGGAATTGACTCTTCTTTTCTCAACACACAAATTCTTTGTCATTGCACGTAAACTACCATAAATATATTGAGAGGCAGTTGATTTATTTGATACTGACCAGTCGGTAGTAAATACTTATTCTGAATAAGTTAAACTAAAAAAAAATCACATGGAATTGCTGTGTAAAGCATAGTACTTGCCAAGCACCAACAGTGTATATTCTACGCTGAGAAAGCTGATTTTGGCAACTACAACCCCCATTTCTTTCATGTAATTAGCAAGAGTCCATGAGCTAGTGACGTATGGGATATACATTCCTACCAGGAGGGGCAAAGTTTCCCAAACCTCAAAATGCCTATAAATACACCCCTCACCACACCCACAAATCAGTTTTACAAACTTTGCCTCCTGTGGAGGTGGTGAAGTAAGTTTGTGCTAGATTCTACGTTGATATGCGCTCCGCAGCAGGTTGGAGCCCGGTTTTCCTCTCAGCGTGCAGTGAATGTCAGAGGGATGTGAAGAGAGTATTGCCTATTTGAATTCAATGATCTCCTTCTATGGGGTCTATTTCATAGGTTCTCTGTTATCGGTCGTAGAGATTCATCTCTTACCTCCCTTTTCAGATCGACGATATACTCTTATATACCATTACCTCTACTGATTCTCGTTTCAGTACTGGTTTGGCTTTCTACTACATGTAGATGAGTGTCCTGGGGTAAGTAAGTCTTATTTTTGTGACACTCTAAGCTATGGTTGGGCACTTTATATAAAAGTTCTAAATATTTGTGTTTAAACATTTATTTGCCTTGATTCAGGATGTTCAATATTCCTTATTTCAGACAGTCAGTTTCATTATTTGGGATAATGCATTTGAATAATCATTTTTTTCTTACCTTAAAATTTGACTTTTTTCCCTGTGGGCTGTTAGGCTCGCGGGGGCTGAAAATGCTTCATTTTATTGCGTCATTCTTGGCGCTGACTTTTTTGGCGCAAAAAATTATTTGTTATTTCCGGCGTCGTTCTTGTCGCCGGAAGTTGCGTCATTTGTGACGTTTTTGCACCAAAAGTGTCAGCGTTACCGGATGTGGCGTCATTTTTGGCGCTAAAAGCATTTAGGCGCCAAATAATGTGGGCGTCTTTTTTGGCGCTAAAAAATATGGGCGTCATTATTTGTCTCCACATTATTTAAGTCTCATTGTTTATTTGCTTCTGGTTGCTAGAAGCTTGTTCACTGGCATTTTTTCCCATTCCTGAAACTGTCATTTAAGGAATTTGATCAATTTTGCTTTATATGTTGTTTTTTCTATTACATATTGCAAGATGTCTCAGATTGACCCTGAATCAGAAGATACTTCTGGAAAATCGCTGCCTGATGTTGGATCTACCAAAGTTAAGTGTATTTGCTGTAAACTTGTGGTATCTGTTCCTCCAGCTGTTGTTTGTAATGAATGTCATGACAAACTTGTTAATGCAGATAATATTTCCTTTAGTAATGTTACATTACCTGTTGCTGTTCTATCAACATCTAATACTTAGAGTGTTCCTGTTAACATAAGAGATTTTGTTTCTAAATCCATTAAGAAGGCTATGTCTGTTATTCCTCCTTCTAGTAAACGTAAAAGGTCTTTTAAAACTTCTCATTTTTCAGATGAATTTTTAAATGAACATCATCATTCTGATTCTGATAATGTTTCCTCTGGTTCACAGGATTCAGTTTCAGAGGTTGATGCTGATAAATCTTCATATTTATTCAAAATGGAATTTATTCGTTCTTTACTTAAAGAAGTCTTAATTGCATTAGAGATAGAGTAATCTGGTCCTCTTGATACTAAATCTAAACGTTTAAATAAGATTTTTAAATCTCCTGTAGTTATTCCAGAAGTTTTTCCTGTCCCTGATGCTATTTCTGAAGTAATTTCCAGGGAATGGAATAATTTGGGTAATTCATTCACTCCTTCTAAACGTTTTAAGCAATTATATCCTATGCCATCTGACAGATTAGAGTTTTGGGACAAAATCCCTAAGGTTGATGGGGCTATCTCTACTCTTGCTAAACGTACTACTATTCCTACGGCAGATAGTACTTCCTTTAAGGATCATTTAGATAGGAAAATTGAATCCTTTCTAAGAAAAGCTTACTTATGTTCAGGTAATCTTCTTAGACCTGCTATATCTTTAGTGGATGTTGCTGCAGCTTCAACTTTTTGGTTGGAAGCTTTAGCGCAACAAGTATCAGATCATAATTCTCATAGCATTGTTAATCTTCTTCAACATGCTAATAATTTTATTTGTGATGCCATCTTTGATATCATTAGGGTTGATGTCAGGTATATGTCTCTAGCTATTTTAGCTAGAAGAGCTTTATGGCTTAAAACTTGGAATGCTGATATGTCTTCTAAGTCAACTTTGCTTTCCCTTTCTTTCCAGGGTAATAAATTATTTGGTTCACAGTTGGATTCTATTATTTCAACTGTTACTGGGGGGAAAGGAACTTTTTTACCACAGGATAAAAAGTCTAAAGGTAAATTTAGGTCTACTAATCGTTTTCGTTCCTTTCGTCACAATAAGGAACAAAAGCCTGATCCTTCCCCTTCAGGAGCAGGATCAGTTTGGAAACCATCTCCAGTCTGGAATAAATCCAAGCCTTTTAGAAAGCCAAAGCCAGCTCCCAAGTCAACATGAAGGTGCGGCCCTCATTCCAGCTCAGCTGGTAGGGGGCAGATTACGATTTTTCAAAGAAATTTGGATCAATTCGATTCACAATCTTTGGATTCAGAACATTGTTTCACAAGGGTACAGAATAGGCTTCAAGATAAGGCCTCCTGCAAGAAGATTTTTTCTTTCCCGTGTCCCAGTAAATCCAGTGAAGGCTCAAGCATTTCTGAAATGTGTTTCAGATCTAGAGTTGGCTGGAGTAATTATGCCAGTTCCAGTTCTGGAACAGGGGCTGGGGTTTTACTCAAATCTTTTCATTGTACCAAAGAAGGAGAATTCCTTCAGACCAGTTCTGGTTTTAAAAATATTGAATCATTATGTAAGGATACCAACATTCAAGATGGCAACTATAAGGACTATTCTGCCTTTTGTTCAGCAAGGGCATTATATGTCCACAATAGATTTACAGGATGCATATCTGCATATTCCGATTCATCCAGATCACTATCAGTTACTGAGATTCTCTTTCCTAGACAAGCATTACCAGTTTGTGGCTCTGCCGTTTGGCCTAGCAACAGCTCCAAGGATTTTTACAAAGGTTCTCGGTGCCCTTCTCTCTGTAATCAGAGAACAGGGTATTGTGGTATTTCCTTATTTGGACGATATCTTGGTACTTGCTCAGTCTTCACATTTAGCAGAATCTCATACGAATCGACTTGTATTGTTTCTTCGAGAACATGGTTGGAGGATCAATTTACCAAAAACGTAATTGATTCCTCAGACAAGGGTAACCTTTTTAGGTTTCCAGATAGATTCAGTGTCCATGACTCTGTCTCTGACAGACAAGAGACGTCTAAAATTGGTTTCAGCTTGTCGAAACCTTCAGTCTCAATCATTCCCTTCGGTAGCCTTATGTATGGAAATTCTAGGTCTGGGGGCTCTTCAAGCTCCTCAGTTTGAACCTATGCATTCGCTGGACATTAAATTACTTTCTTGGAAAGTTTTGTTTCTTTTGGGCATCTCTTCTGCTAGAAGAGTTTCTGAATTATCTGCTCTTTCTTGTGAGTCTCCTTTTCTGATTTTTCATCAGGATAAGGCGGTGTTGCGAACTTCTTTTAAATTTTTACCTAAGGTTGTGAATTCTAACAACATTAGTAGAGAAATTGTGGTTCCTTCATTGTGTCCTAATCCTAAGAATTCTAAGGAAAAGTCGTTGCATTCTTTGGATGTAGTTAGAGCTTTGAAATATTATGTTGAAGCTACTAAGGATTTCCGAAAGACTTCTAGTCTATTTGTTATCTTTTCCGGTTCTAGGAAAGGTCAGAAGGCTTCTGCCATTTCTTTGGCATCTTGGTTAAAATCTTTGATTCCTCATGCTTATGTCGAGTCGGGTAAAACTCCGCCTCAAAGGATTACAGCTCATTCTACTAGGTCAGTTTCTACTTCCTGGGCGTTTAGGAATGAAGCTTCGGTTGATCAGATTTGCAAAGCAGCCACTTGGTCTTCTTTGCATACTTTTACTAAATTCTACCATTTTGATGTGTTTTCTTCTTCTGAAGCAGTTTTTTGTAGAAAAGTACTTCAGGCAGCTGTTTCAGTTTGATTCTTCTGCTTATAATTTTAGTTTTTTTCATTATAAGATTTAAACTTTGTTTTGGGTGTGGATTTTTTTCAGCGGAATTGGCTGTCTTTATTTTATCCCTCCCTCTCTAGTGACTCTTGCGTGGAAGATCCACATCTTGGGTAGTCATTATCCCATACGTCACTAGCTCATAGACTCTTGCTAATTACATGAAAGAAAACATAATTTATGTAAGAACTTACCTGATAAATTAATTTCTTTCATATTAGCAAGAGTCCATGAGGCCCACCCTTTTTTGTGGTGGTTATGATTTTTTTGTATAAAGCACAATTATTCCAATTCCTTATTTTTTATGCTTTCGCACTTTTTTCTTATCACCCCACTTCTTGGCTATACGTTAAACTGATTTGTGGGTGTGGTGAGGGGTGTATTTATAGGCATTTTGAGGTTTGGGAAACTTTGCCCCTCCTGGTAGGAATGTATATCCCATACGTCACTAGCTCATGGACTCTTGCTAATATGAAAGAAATAAATTTATCAGGTAAGTTCTTACATAAATTATGTTTTCTGCCCTTTAAAATCTAAAATCATCTACACAATAAAAAAAAATGCAACAAAAATATCCATGCATGATATTGTAGATTAAAGGCTAAATATTCTTAAAAAAGGCATGTGTATTCTTTGTATTGAGGAGTGATGATATAATAGGTTTATATTTTACCAGTAGAGGGTGCTGTTTATCAATATATTGATGACAAATCTATTCTTTGGCTGGTATGAAATTTTTAAAAGGACATTTGAAGCTTAAATGCCAATAAATACCATAGTTTTCTTAAGAAACCAAGTAGTATCATGGTAGCCCAGAGGCAGTTTGCCAGTATTTGTGGCATAGATTTGCTACCCCTGTTATCAGGAAAAATTGTTTCTTGAAATGCAACTTTTTTACACTGAAAACATTTCACACTTCTTTGCTATTTTATTGTCATAACAAGAGCACATTGTATTGTTTTATTTGTCTCTATTAGCAAGATATGTTTTAATGTATTCATTTATTTATATTTTCCATTATCAGGTGTATAGAACCACCAGACTCCAGGAAAAGCATACACCTATATAAAGCTTAATATGTCTTCTAACCTAATGTAACACAACATTTTAATACACAGGTTAAAATAAAATGCCTAGCAGACCTCTGATGCTAAATTTGAGAACGTGTTTGGTTACAGTTTAGGAATTTGAATTGTTAGTTTGTTTAATCTTCCTGCAAGGAATTTATAAAACAGCAGCAAGAAAGCAGTAGACCCAGTTTAAAAGGACAGTGATATTAACTAAAAATGACAAGACATTTCTGTTGTATTACTACAGAATAACATATCAGCCAAAGTTAAACCTTTTTAGAATTATCATTTGCCTTATTTAGAGGAGCCAATCCAGGCTTGAGTCTACAGACAGCAAGGCTAGTCATTGTAATGATGTTGGTATAAATTACATTGTTTTGAAGTGTTGTTATCTTGAAGCCAATTAGAAGATTACATGTAGCAGGGTTAGCCTTGCAGAGTCAACAGGGTTTATTTCAAGTTCTGAGAATTAGAAAATCCTTCATTTGCAGAGCTAAATAGCATGAAAGGGGGGCAAAAAATAATGAAAGTATATTGCAACATTGTTTCAAATAAGTAAACATTTGAAATAAAAATCTCATGGTGCTTACTGTCCATTTATTACAGTAGAAGTAACAGCATTGCGTAAACTATCTGATCTGATTAGGGTATTTACCAAAAAAGCTGTCTGCAGCCAGGCCTTGGGGTATAAACAGAGGTGGTCATGAAACTGACATTTGATCTTTAGGATCAGGGGCTTATATGGGTAGGTGTTTCGCAGTGTGGCTGTAGGGCCAGAGGTCTGACCTGAGGTCTGATTTGGATGATTTGGATGATTAGCTTTCAAGGGCTGTGGGGCTTTGCAGTCTGATTGTTTTAAACTTCATATATTTAAGATTTACTGCTCAGTATCATTCTAGTGCTGTGATAAGTGGTTTAACATATCTTATGCAAGTAGCAGAACAAAATCCAACTTTCAGGGATTGTATAGGAGTGAAAATCATCAGACAAATATCAAAACAATTAATACTTTTTAAATACTAAATTAGCACCATTCCAAATAATTAATTTATACCTAACCTCGCCTCTTCATTGCAACAGGGAAAGCAGGGCCATTATCCTGTGTACATCAATTACAACAAGCAAGGCCCAGATTATACACTTGTCACACTTGATGACAACAGCATTGCTAAAGTCCAACTCTCAATAGAAGCTTGCGAGCAATCACCTGTTGGTAATTAATTAGCTGACAGCCACATACTGACAGTTCCAAGTTAATAGTAAAGTCAGTTTCCTTCTAACAGGGCCATTTTACAATAATAGTGATAGTATCCTATAGCATGCGCTATAAAGTGCAGCATGCGCAGAAATGTTACTATTGGATACTTCATGGTATTTCATTAAAATGTAATGTAAAGCTCATAGCAACTATATACACCCTTAAATAATAAAAATAATCTACATATGTAGTATGATATTGAATTAAAAAATAAATGTCATATTAATGTCTAAAATCAAAGAATTAATTAATGTATTTAAAGAAAAGTACATGCAACGTATATAAAAATGTGAAATAATGTGGCATCAGATGGAAATTTTGGAGCAATAATTGCAAAAATATTACCTATAAATAAAATTAAAGTAATAAAAAATACAATTCAAAACTAAATTCGATGATGCAGGTTAAAAAAAATAAATCAAATTGAATTCTATTATTTATCAATATGACTCTATAAAGGCAGAAGTGTATACAGCAATGTTTGTAACAGTAACAAAAGTTACCAGGAAAATTACGTATGTTTGAAAGCAGAAGTACATTGGAAATATTTGTTTTTTTAAATCACTTGCTCTGTGTAAATACCCATTTAACTCTACAAGATACCTGGCCTAAATGACTCACACCCAGCATAAGATATGATACCTTGGAGATCAAGCCAGGAGAGTTTAGTTGGTGTGTGCAGGCAGGCATAGGCTGGAGAACTGACACTCTAGAGCAGAGCTTTCCAAACTTTTCATGTTGGTGACGCATTTTTTAGACCTACATCATTTTGCGACACAGTAATTCAGTTGTACTAACAAACAGGAGGTTAAACTAACTTGTTTTAAGAGATACGGACACATACATAAATGATATAACAAAATGTATTTACAAGTAACAGTATATATGGGCAAGAATTAAAACTTACCATTTTAATAGGATGTATGAGGTTGAGGGGATGGACACAGTTTCTGAATAATTGGTGGAATATTAAATAAAGACACTC
This sequence comes from Bombina bombina, assembly GCF_027579735.1. Classification (NCBI taxonomy): domain Eukaryota; kingdom Metazoa; phylum Chordata; class Amphibia; order Anura; family Bombinatoridae; genus Bombina; species Bombina bombina. The sequence goes on from NC_069502.1 coordinate 413,258,261, forward strand.
ATTTCATCATCAAGCATTTTTAAGCTTCCACTTCCTATCCATATTTTAGAAGCAGCAATGCACTACTGGGAGCTAGATGCAAAAAAAAAAAAAGTGACTTCTGACTTCAGCTCAGCATTTAAGATACGGCCCTCACACTCAGAGCTCTGCGAGTCTGACTCACTACTGCCTGCACTGCATACACACTGCTGCCCCACTCACTGACTACACATGCAGTCAAAAGCTGATTGAGCAGACTACACATGCAGTCAAAAGCTGATTGAGCAGACTACACATGCAGTCAGGAGCCAATGTGCCGCCAATGGGAATAGTTTCAGTTCCTGCTGTGCTGCACCAATAGGTTAAGATGATCTCTGACCCACTAGGTATCAATCACGTGTTAACTACGTGTTATGCATAGCAGGCAGGCGGAAAGTCGGATAAAAAAAACAACAACATTTTTTTAAATTTAAAACAATTTGTGCTGAAGCTGGGACACACCTACACCCTGCTGCCGACACACTAATGTGTCACGACACACAGTTTGGAAAGCACTGCTCTAGAGGGCCAGCTAAGTGTAACGAACTTCAGAACAGCTTTTAGCCTTTTGTCCTCTGTTGTTATAATGTATCTCTGAGGATTCCAAATATTGACCTACTCGTGCTGAGCTGAAGAACCCTTGCTTGCAGGAGTAAATGTAGGTGACTGGACTGTATGTATATAAGAATGTGTGTGCTAATTATGGTGAGGGTTCACTTCTGAGTGGCAAATGTAACACTGCAAAACTAGTATATTTTCACTTAACTCTATTGCTATTACGTTTTCTTAGCTAAACCCTGCATTATCCATATGAAACAGTTTAAAACATATTTCAGCATTGGAAACTCTGCTACAGACATGTTTTCCCCAACTTAAAATCTAAAGTAAATTTAATTAAAAGCATATTTAAAATTATATGAGAATATGCTCTGTCCAAAAAGGATGCTGTATGTAGATTTAGTACAATCCTAAAACAAAGGCCATTACTAACTATGCTTATGTAAAATAAACCCTCCATATTATTTTTTCTAGTTGAAGTTACAGAGGATTCTTTAAGGCACAATTATAAAGACATGATGGCAGCCAATATTGTCAGGAGAGCTGCATCCCTGGGTGGCTGGTGTTAGCTCTAAAGCTGATATTTGTAACTTGGCTTCCTAGGATTACATGCTGTTTGGTTAGTTTGTTTAACATATTTATCAGAGATATCAGCAAAGGGCTACAGGGGAAAGTTTGTCTGTTTGCAGATGACACAAAATTTTTTAATAGAGTAGATGTTCCGGGAAGGGAGGGGGGGGGGGGTAGACAAAATGAGAAGTGATATACAACAATTGGAGGATTGGACAAATGTCTGGGATCATAAGTTGTTTAACACAGCAAAGTATAACATTATGCATTTATGGAAGTAAAATCCAAACGTTAATTACAGACTCAAAGCACTTTACTGACTGTTACAAATGAGGAACGGGACTTGGGGATTATTATTTCAGTTGATTTAAAATGTAGTAAACAATGTAGTACTGCAGCGAGTAAGGCCAGCAGAATTCTTGTATGTATTGGTAGAGGTATTTTCAGCAGAAATAGTAAGGTTTTTTTTTTTTTTTTTATTTTTTTAAAACAAGCTTTATTGAAACATATGCAGAGAAAAGTTACAATAAAATCACAGCAAATGAAACTGATTACCGTTAGCAAACGGAATGAGCATAAAGGATTATTTTACAACAGTCCGTGACCGTAGTCAGATACAAGAAGCAAAGTCTGCATAGTGTGCGCTTATGAAGGGTCAAGGGACCCCCCCCGAAAGGGGGATCCCAAGATCTCCATATATGTGGAAAGCCTGTAGGCTTTTTTTTTTTTTTTATAAGAACATTTACAGATAGTGTACAAACTTGTAGATATAGCATATTATCAAAAGATTAACCATAGGAAAGAAAGAAATAAAAAGTCAGAGAGAAAAAGAAAGGAGGGGAAGGAAGGGAAAGAGGGGGAAGGGCACATCCGTGTGAAGGGGGGGGGGGGAGAGAGGGCACGATGGGGAAGAGAAAAAAAAAAAAAAAAAAAAAAAGGGAAGAGGGATGGAATGGGACCGCCAGATGATACCCTACAGGGGGGTTTCCCTCCAGGCCGCCATAATCATATCGTGAGAGGCCAGTTGGTTAGTTTTAAAATAATGTAGTCTCTCCAAATTTAATAGTTCCTCTACTGAGGAGGACCACTCGTCAAGGGAGGGGACCTGTGTAGACTTCCATTTCCTGGGAATCAGTCTCTTAGCCCCTGTGATCATGATCAGGAGGAGGGACCTAGTGAAAACATCTTTGGTTTTGGGAAGGCGAAGCAAGAGCAGAATCTCAGGGGAGTCCGGAATAGATATTTGGGCCCTGCGAGACATAATCTCAATGACAGCCGTCCAGAACCCCCTTAACAAAGGGCAAGACCACCAAATGTGGAACAGTGAGCCCTGCTCGCCGCAACCTCTCCAACATAGGGGGCTGGCTGATGGAAAGTACCTGTGCAGTCTATCTGGGGTATAATACCATCTGGTTAGGAGCTTCAAATGAATCTCCTGGACAGCTGCAGAGACAGAGGAACGTCTGGTGAGAGCAAATGAACGTAACCAGTCCTCCATTTCATAAGTATTGTTAAGGTCTTTAGTCCAAATTATAGTATAGGAGGGGAGTTGTGTGTTGGGTGGCAATAATAACAGTTTATATATCTTTGAGATTAGTCGTTTGGGGAGTGTCACAAGGGTGCAGAGGGTCTCAAAAGGTGTTAAGTCTCTCATGAACCTGTCCCTATGTTTATGATGGGTGAGAAAGTGTGAAAGTTGGTGATAACGGAGCCAAGACGAGAACAAGGCTCCGTACTGTTCAAACATGTCGGATTGGGAACGTAGTCTGCCTGCGTGCAATGCGTGGTGTAACGTGCCCTCTCGGAGACTGTAATATGTACTCATGCGGGTCCCTAAGACACAATATGGGATACTGGGGTTCTCTATTATAGGGAGCAATGGGGAGTATGTCGAGGAAATGTGGGTGGAGGTGGCTAATAATCTGTCCCATTCGTGAAGTATAGAGGAGGTAAGATGGTATTTCTGTATCAGGTCAGGACGTCCAGAAGGAGGAACCCAGGCTAGGGTACCGACGTTGTGCAATTTAAAGATTTGTCCGTCAAGTCTGACCCATTGTTTTTGGGTAGTGTTGTGAGACAATTCAACCAATCTCTGTAGAAGGATTGCCCGTCGATATGTGGCTAGATCTGGGAATCCCAGGCCACCCCTCTCTCGAGGGAGATATAGCGTTTTTCTGGGTATCCTCGGTTTCGTCCCAGCCCATATGAACTGTTCTAAGAGTCGTTGTAGTTGAGGGAGGTAGTCTTTCGGTAGAGTTATTGGAACCGTTTGGAGTAGGTACAAAATGCGGGGCAGGACATTCATTTTGATTAGGCTAATTTTGCCCAGCCAGGATAGCATTTTATTTGACCAGGAGGATAGGTCTTTTGTTATTTCATTACGAAGAGGAAGAAAATTATTTTTAAAGAGATCCGAGGGGTGGGCAGATAGAAAAATACCCAGATATTTTAATTTGGATGTAGATATGCGAATGTGATACTTGTGGGCAAGGCTCTGAATTTGGTCCGTGGGGGCGTTGATATTTAGGATTTCTGATTTGGTTAGATTGAGATGGAAATTGGAGAGTTCTCCATACTGTGATAGTTCAGTTAATAGTTCAGGGATTGAAGAGTCAATATTGGTAAGCGTGTAAAGAATGTCGTCTGCATAGAGAGCCTGTTTGTAATCTGTGTCACCCAACCGAATCCCACTAATTTTAGGGTTGTCACGAACCTTCTGGGCTAATGCCTCTATGGAAAGGGCAAAGAGGAGGGGGGACAGGGGGCAACCCTGTCGGGTACCGTTCGAGATGGAAAAGGTGTCAGAGAGGGTGTTGTTGGCCCGAACTCTGGCATTTGGAGAAGAATAAAGAGCGAATGCCATATTAATAAAAGGATCACCGAAGTTCATAGCCTTCAAGACCCGACGCAGAAAAAGCCAGTCGACGCGGTAGAAGGCCTTCTCCGCGTCGGTCGAGAGGAGTGCCAAACGTTCTCCCGAAACCTGGGCATGCGAAATGAGTTGGATCACTTTGCTAGTATTGTCGCGTGCCTCCCTTCCGGGAACAAAACCCACTTGGTCGGAGGAAATTAATAGGGGGAGATATTTGTTAAGCCTCCTGGCCAAAATTTTAGCGAAAATTTTGATATCCGAATTTAAGAGAGATATCGGGCGGAAATTGGCTGGGGTGGTGGGGGGTTTACCCTGTTTAGGGATAACGGTGATGTGCGCCTCGAGAGAGGAACTGGGCAACTGCGGGTCTTTTATCAAATTATTAAATAATTCTAACATATGAGGGCCAAGTGTTTTAAGGAAGACCCGAAAATATTTTGGTGTGAGTCCGTCTGGGCCGGGACATTTGCCTGCTGGGAGGTCTGTCAGCGCATGGGACAGCTCCTCCATGGTGATAGGCGCGTCTAGTGATTCCTTACCGACTGAGTCAAGCTGTGGCAGGTTTATAGAGGATAAATAGCAGTCTATCTTGTTGAGTCGAGTCAGTGAGGAGGGACTCTGTGCATGGGCCGTGTCTGTGGGTGATATATTATATAGTCTCGAATAGTAGGAGTGGAAGGAGGCCGCTATTTGTTTGGCCCCTCGCACTATAGTACCGTCTTCCTTCTCTAAGAAATGTATGTGGGATTTAAGTTGTTGTCTGCGAATGCTCCTGGCTAATAGTTTGCCAGGTTTATTACCCCCCTCGTAATATTGTTGTTTCGTGGAAAGGATCTTGCGCTGGTAGGATTCAAGTTGGTGTTGTGCAAGTGCTGATCTAGTCTCCTTTAACAGATTACCTGTGGCCTTATCTAAGGGGTCATTTTTATGTATAGCTTCTAGCTCCGCTACTTTATCTAGGAGTTGTGTCTGTTTTAATCTGTGTTGTTTGACTAAGCGGGCCTTGTGTTTAAGAAATTCTCCGCGAATGACACACTTATGGGCCTCCCAGAAGCAAGAGATAGAGGTATGTGAAGGTGTGTTGTGTGATAAGTAGTCATTTAAAGAGTTTTGAATACTGTCCTTCACGTCTTGTCTATCTAATAGGTGGTCATCGAGTCTCCATATATAAGTTGAAGGGGGCAAGTCAGGCCAAAGAATGCTGCAAGTTAGGGGGGCGTGATCAGACCAGGTTATGGAACCGATCTCGCTGTGGCTTGCCATGTCTAGAGCTGTGGAGTCAAAAAGGAAGTAGTCAATACGTGAGTATTTGTTATGGGGAGGGGAGTAGTATGTGTAATCACGGCCATTGGGATGGTGAGATCTCCAAACATCATGAAGTCCAAGATTCACAATGTTCGTTTTTATAGATTTGAGTATTTTTTTGGAAACACTTGATACACCCCCGGAAGTGTCCATTCGGGCGTCAAGAGGTACATTAAGGTCTCCGGATAGAAACACCGGACCGCACGCCTGGTCCAAAATCAACTTAGAGATCCTGGACATGAAGCGATGTTGGTCGATGTTCGGGCTGTAAACTGTGACCAACGTGATAGGATGGTCAAAGAGCAAACCGTTAATTAGAAGGAATCTGCCGTCGGGGTCTTTAACTGTGTGTGTAATTTTTAGAGGAACGGAGTGGTGGATCAGTATACCAACACCACACCTTTTAGTCAAGCCCGAGGCAAAAATAGCTGTCGGGTATTGTTTATTAAACCATCGGGGCTCATGGCCTCTGCGGAAGTGGGTTTCCTGTACGAAAAGGACATGACTATGTAGCTTATCTAGTTCTCGGAAGGCTATAGATCTCTTACCTGGGTCATTAAGACCTTTGGCATTTATAGTGGTGAAATTCAAGCCATGGGAACCAAATTTGCTTGCTCTATGGGCCATCCTGCAGGGGGAAGGGGGGAGGGAGAGGGGAGGAGAGAGAAAAAAAAAAAAAAAAAAAAAAAAAAGAAGGGGGGAGGGAAAGAGGAGAGAGAGATCTAGTGGGTTAGAGAGTAGGAAGGGGCAATAGGGGGAAGGGTCAGGAGGAGGAAAGGCAGGAGAGGAAGAGGAGTAATAGAGAGAGGGAGAAATGAAAGAAAATTGTCCCTGGAAAATACCGGGGGAAAAGGAAAAGACAAAGAATAGGCTCACAGAAGTGAGTAAGAAATAAGATCAACAAGGGGAAATAATCCCCAAAACAGCATACATTAAATAATATCAATAAGCATCCGAGCAACAAAGTCGCCGTCGGATGACAAGGTATTGTGGCACAAAAGGAAGGGGGGGGGAGAAAGGGGAGAAGAGAGAAGAGGTGGAAGAGGAGGAAGAGGGGGGGAGGGAGAGGGAGGAGGGAAAGGGTAAGGAGAGGAGGGGGGGGGGGAGAGAAGGGGAGGAGGGGGAAAGGAGGGGGAGGAGGGGGGGGGAGGGAAAGAAATAGAAGGGGAGGGGAGGGGAGGGAGAGGAGGGAAGGGAAAGGAGAGGCAAAGGGAGGGGGAGGGGGAGAAAAGGGGAGGGGGGGGAGGGGAAAGAGGAGGAGGAGGGGAGGGGGAAGGGAGGGGGGGGAGGGGAGGAGGGGGGAGGGGGGGGAAGGGAGGGGGAGGAGGGGGGAGGGGGGGGAAGGGGGAGGGAGGGGGGGGAGGGAGGGGGGGGGAGAGGGGGAAGAAGGGGGAAGAGGGAAAGTGTGTGTGTGGGGGGGGGGGGAGCACCAAGGAGGAAATAATACACTTTATAAAACAATTATGAGAACAGCAAATGGAAACATTAAATTCAATCAAAATACGTAACATAATACAACCATAATAACATGTAAAAACATATAGAGGCACTTATAAAGGTGCTAAACGTATCCTCGGGGGGGTGTACGGTGGGTATAGAGATAACCTGTAAGTAGAGGATGGGGGCCCTAGTGTGGACCATATCTTAAAGCTAGATTACTAATACAAGTATCAGGTTAAGAATATGGTATTAGATGATTTATGGAATGTTTCACTATCAGTTCACCCAGGCCCCTAGAAAAGCCATTATACAAAGGGCATTATCTGAGGGTTATCAAAAAAGGATACAAGGTTCAGAGTGCTAGGATATAGGTTCTGTTCTCCAACAGAAAAAGTGAGAAGGAGAAGTGTCCATCATGAGAGCGACAGTTCCTTAGGCAGATGAGTGTGCGGCATCGGTGCTTGAGAGGTGCTGTGAAGCATCATCCTCAATGGAGAGGCTTGAAAAGAAGTCCTGAGGGTCAGAGCCTGGGCGAAAAGTTGCTGATTTATTGCGCCAAGTAGCCGTCAGCGCTACAGGGAAACCCCATCTGTAGGGAATTTTGTGTGCTTTCAGTCTATCTGTGATATGTGAGAGGTCTCTCCTTTTTTGAAGGGTGACCGGGGACAGGTCTGAGAAGATTTGTAGTGGTTCTCCAGCATATTGCACAGGTTGTTTGGTACGGGCCCATTTGAGAATTTCCTCCTTGTCCTTAAAATTCAAAAAACGGACGATGATGTCCCTGGGGGGCGATTTAGGGGGTGGCTTGGCTCACAGTGCACGGTGTGCACGCTCCAGGGGGACATCAGGAGCTGAAGGAGTGTCTTTTAATGTACGAAACAGGCTTTGCAGGTAGCCTTCAATTGCTGGAGGGAAAATGGTTTCAGAGACCCCCCTGATCCTTAAATTGTTGCGGCGACCTCTATTGTCGAGGTCTTCAACTTTGTCTGATAACGTTAGTATGGCCTCTGACTGCTGTTGTACAGTGTGCTGCAAGTGCAGGATAGAAGTGGTTGCTTCAGCATGTTTTGTCTCTGAGTGTGTGACCCTGCTGTCTAGGGAATTAATGTCTTTTTTCAGTTCGTTAAAGAGGTTTCTCATTTCTCTCACAGCATTTTTAATGTCCTCTTTAGATGAGAGAAGTTGCAGGTCTTCTTTAGTTATGGGTTGCATGGTTGGGAGATCAGGGGCCTGCAGGTTTGGTGGTGCGATGCATAGATCTTGTTCAGTGCTACTAGATGAATCGGAGCAGTGAGTGTCAATATGTTTCAGGTAGCTGGTAAGGGTGCGTGCTGGAGTGACTTTGTCTGTTTTATTCTGACGTTTGCCTGGCATCACTACTTGGCCTGATTGCTTTATTAAAGGGGCATATGCAGGCCGCAGTTTTGAAGAAGGCCCACGTGGCTGTTTAGGCCCTTAGAAAGTTCACGGTAGCCCCGGAGGGTATAGTGGGGGCAGGGCAAAACTTAATCAGGTGGGCAGGAGAGAGTTTGCCTGATGGCCTTAAGATCCGATTAGAGGAGTTAGAGAGGTGCCAAGCATAAGGTTCCTCAGGGTCTCTTGAAAAAATGACGCACACCAGTTCTGGGAGGTAATGCAGGCCAGGTATAAGAATGTGGAGTGCGGGGTTTTGTTGGGGCATGGGCCCCTCCACAGGGCAGATTAAGGTCTCAGGATAGTAGGACCCCGGCAATAGACAGAGGGGCTCGGAGGGCCTTTTGTTTTGTATGTTTTTCTGATTTTTTTTTTTAGTATTGGACGGGTTGCCACTCACCGGGTTCAGCAGGGGGTCCTCCCAGCAGGAGTCTCAGCATAAGGAGTGAACCGGAGGTCTTGCGGTCCACACGCAAACGCCTCCGGTGCTGGTGCAGGGGTTCCGATGATCAAGAGTCAGGGCTTAGTAAGCATCAAGGCGTAAGTGACGTGCGATGCAGGCTCTGGGCCTCCGGTGATGGCGCAGGCTTAGTCACTCGTTCCAAGCAGAAAGTTCCGGAGCGGTCAGAGCCAAACTTCTTACCCCCAAAATTCTGACTGGGTGATGAGGGTAGTGCTCCCACACAAGAAGGGATGATTTAGAGAGGAAAAGTGCCTAAAATTAAAACATATGCTGCTTGGGGATTTAGAAGCTGATTCAAAACCCAGCCATCCGCCTGCGTGGCTAAGCTCCGCCCCCCGAAATAGTAAGGTTTTTATGCCACTTTATACTCATCTTGAGTACTATATGCAATTCTGGAGACCATATCTTCAGAAGGATATAAACACACTGTGCAAAGGAGGGCTACCAAAATGGTACATGGTCTAAAAAATAAAACGTGCCAGGAGAGGCTCAATGACCTAAGTATGTATAGCTTAGAGGAGAGAAGGTAAAGAGGTTATATGATAGAAACTTTCAAGTATATTAAAGGGCTTAGTAAAACAGAGCCAGTGAGTATTTTACATTTAAAGAAAAACTCAAGAACAAGGGGTCATGATCTCAAGACAAGGGGTCATGATTTCAAGCTTTTTTTTTATTAAAAAAGAGGGTTTGTTCCTCCTACAACTCTAACGGTATTGGTAAAGCGTCCTCCAAAAGTATCAAATAATGTGCACTTCACAAAAAGTGCTTCATCATGCTGGAAAAAGCATTGTTCATCACCAAACTGTTCTTGGATGGTTGGGAGACATTGCTCTTGGAGGATGTTTTTGTACCATTCTTTATTCATGGCTGTGTTCTTAGGAAAAATTGTGAGCACACTCCCTTGGCTGAGAAGCAACCCCACACATGAATTGTCTCAGGATGCTTTACTGTTGGCATGACACAGGACTGATGGTAGCACTCACCTTTTCTTCTACGGACAAGGTTTTTTCCAGATGCCCCAAACAATCGGAAAGGGGATTCATCAGAGAAAATGACTTTACCCCAGTCCTCAGCAGTCCAATCCCTGTACCTTTTGCAGAATATCAGTCTGTCCCTGATGTTTTTCCTGGAGAGAAGTGGCTTCTTTTTCTGCCCTTCTTGACACCAGGTCATCCTCCAAAAGTATTTGCCTTACTGTGCGTACAGATGCAATCACACCTGCCTGCAGCCATTCCGAGCAAGCTCTGCCCTGGTGGTGTCCGGATCACGCAGCTGAATCAACTTTAGGAGATGTCCTGGTGCTTGCTGGACTTTCTTGGGCACCCTGAATCTATCTTCACATCAAGTGAATCTCTCTCCTTGAAGATCTTGATGATCCGATATATGGTTGATTTAGGTGCAATCTTAGTAGAAGCAATATCCTTGCATGTGAATCTTTTTTGTGCAAAACAATGATTACTGCATGTGTTTCCTTGCAGTTAACCATGGTTAACAGATGAAGAACAATGATTTCAAGTACCACCATCCTTTTAAAGCTTCCAGTCTGTTATTTTAACTCAATCAGCATGACAGAGTGGTCTCCAGCCTTGTCCTCGTCAACAGTGACAACTGTGTTAACAAGAGAATCGCTGACATGTCAGCTGGTCCTTTTGTGGCAGGGCAGAAATGCAGTGGAAATGATCTTTTGGGGATTGTTTTCATATATATATATAATGTGTTAATAGAAGACAGCGCTCTCTGGGCTTGACAAAAGGCGCAAGCAAGTGCCTTTTATTCAGTACTGCTTGCTGCACCTTTTGTCAAGCCCAGAGAGTGCTGTCTTCTATTAAAGGGACACTGAACCCTAATGTTTTCTTTCATGATTCAGATAGAGCATGTAATTTTAAGCAACTTTCTAATTTACTCCTATTACCAAATTTTCTTCGTTCTCTTGCTATCTTTATTTGAAAAAGAAGGCATCTAAGCTTTTTTTTTTGGTTCAGAATTCTGGATAACACTTTTTTTTGGGTGGATGATTTTATCCACCAATCAGCAAGAACAACCCAGGTTGTTCACCAAAAATGGGCCGCCATCTAAACTTACATTATTACATTTAAAAAAAAAGATACCAAGAGAATAAAGAAAATTTGATAATAGGGGTAAATTAGAAAATTGCTTAAAATTGCATGCTTTATCTGAATTACAAAAGAAAAAATGTAACTACTATTTATCTACTATTCAGCACCCTGGCAAGTGAAGGAAGTTTGTGAGAGTGCCCTCATGCTGTATGCACTATCTATATGATTAATCAAAGAGGAGACACCCAGGCAGATATCACTAAAGAGAATGAATGCATGGGGATTCTGGAATATATACTGTGTATATATATATATATATATATATATATATATATATATATATATATATATATATATATATAAAGTTTAGAAATCCAAGAAAGCACCCCGAAAACGTTTATCACGTTAATAAATTGGATAATAGTAACGGCGAGTGCTTTCCTGTCCTGGATTTCTAAACTTTAGTTATTGATTTGAAATGCACCCCAGCTGCTTGTTTTGAATGTGATTGCTGGATTTCTGCTGTTTTTTCCTATATATATATATATATTCCTATGTGTATATATATGTATGTATGTATATATATATATATATATATATATTTGCTGTAATAAGCCTGTTAAAAGGATAGCTTTGTTAAAACAGTATTATTTTGAAGCAAAAAAACTGAGAATTTGCATATCTAATTTGCATAACTTACCCAGAATTCTCTTGTGCATTGGTAACATTCTATATGAGTTATTTCTGGGGAAAAGCAAGAGGGGATACTTGCCTAGATGTGCTAATTTCCTATGCAAATATTTACATTGATTTATTTATATATATATATATATATATATATATATATATATATATATATATATATATATATATATATATATATATATATAGGTCCAGAGAGTGATTACATCATCAATATTTTACAACTGTGTTTAACCTACAACTACTTTAGGTTTGAAACCAAGTACTTCCAACAAATCACAGGAATGGTGATGGGGTTGAATATGGCCCCATCGTACACCAACCTCTATATGGAAGACTACGAGGTTAATGTAATGAGAGTCTATGAAAACCCCAAGGTCATCATGTATAAGTGGTACATTGATGATGTCCTGTTAATTTGGAGAGGTGATGAGGTTAGCCTCATATCTTGGCATGAAATCTTAAACAAACTGACAACACCTGTGAAGTTGAAAATGGCACACAGTCGAAAATGAAGTTGAGTTCTTGGCATATATTTATCAAAGCGTCAACTGACTTGCATTCAACGGCACCAATACGCTCACCTAAGATCAACTAACATCGCTGCCGCGGACCTGAATACGTTCTCCAAAATGATCAAAAAAGCTGTCAAAAAGCCGTGCACCAAGTACGGTGCGATGAGCAGCGGACTGTTGTTAACTAACAGTCATCGATCTCGCTGCTCTTCTGCTTTTTTACAGCTTTCTTGGTACCCTGTCACTAAACACCCACACTATACTAAACTGTTTACCCCCTATACTGCCGCTCCCGGAGCCCGCCGCAACTAAATACAATTATTAACCCCTAAACCACTGCTCCTGGACCCTGCCGCAACTAAATACAATTAACCCCTAAACCACCGCTCCCGGAGTCCGCCGCCACCTACATTATACTTATTAACCCCTAATCTGCCGCCCCCTACACCGCCGCCACCTACATTATATTAACCCCTAATCTGCCCTCCCCTACAACACCGCCACCTACCTACATTTATTAACCCCTAATCTGCTGCCCCCAACGTCGCCGCCACTTTATTAAATTTATTAACCATTAAACCTAAGTCTAACCCTAACCCTAACACCCCCTAACTTAAATATAATTTAATTACATCTAAATAAATATTACTATCATTAAATAAATTATTGCTATTTAAAACTACTTACCTGTAAAATAAACCCTAAGATAGCTACAATATAATTAATAGTTACATTGTAGCTATCTTACGGTTTATTTTTATTTTACTTGCAACTTTGTATTTATTTTAACTAGGTACAATAGTTATTAAATAGTTATTAACTATTTAATAACTTCCTAGTTAAAATAAAGACAAATATACCTGTAAAATAAAACCTAACCTAAGTTACAATTACACCTAACACTACACTATAATTAAATAAATTCCCTAAACTAAATACAATTAAATACAATTAAAAAATTATCTAAAGTACAAAAAAACAAACAAACAAACACTAAATTACAGAAAATAATAAAATAATTACAAGATTTTGAAACTAATTACACCTAATCTAATCCCCCTAACAAAATAAAAAAGCCCCCCAAAATAAAAAGCCCTACCCTACACTAAATTACAAACAGCCCTTAAAAGGGCCTTTTTTGCGGGGCATTGCCCCAAAGTAATCAGCTCTTTTACCTGTAAAAAAAAAGATTACAACCCCCCAACTTTAAAACCTACCACCCACACAACCAACTCTACTCTAAAACCCACCCAATCCCCCCTTAAAAAAACCTAACACTAACCCCTTGAAGATCACCCTACCTTGAGAAGTCTTCACCCAACCGGGCCGAAGTCCTCAACGAATCTGGCAGAAGAGGTCCTCCAGACGGGCAGAAGTCTTCATCCAAGCCGGGCAGAAGAGGTCCTCCATACCGGCAGAAGTCTTCATCCAGACGGCATCTTCTATCTTCATCCATCCTGTGCGGAGCTGCTCCATCTTCAAGACATCCGACGTGGAGCATCCTCTTCTTTTGACGTCGACTGAAGGATGAAGGTTCCTTTAAGTGACGTCATCCAAGATGGCGTCCCTTCAATTCTGATTGGCTGGTAGAATTCTATCAGCCAATCGGAATTAAGGTAGGAAAAATCCTATTGGCGGATGCAATCCGCCAATAGGATTGAGCTTGCATTCTATTGGCTGATTGGAACAGCCAATAGAATGCGAGCTCAATCCTATTGGCTAAAGTAACTGTAATTCTTTGTGTTTGATCCAAGTCTCAAAATTATGTTTGCCTTAGAGTAGGCCCAGTGCATCAGTGGTGTCTTATTTATTATCATGTTATTAGAATCAGAAGATTAGGTTTTTATACATTTCTAAACTATTATGCAAAAAAATGTTAGATTTATATTTCAGATCAGATAATTCTGATACATTTTGTAAAAACTGTATTATTCATTATTGATACATATTGTGTGTGTGTGTATATATACATATATTATTTTTATTATTATTATTATTATATTTTTTTTTATTTTTTTTAGGAGGCTATAATTGAAAATAGACGACTCTGGAACATGTTGAAAAGATTGTTTAAATATAGGTCAAAGAGCCTATACAAAAAGCTACAATATATTTATGAAGTTAAATGCATTCATGATGGAAAGTTATTAAGAACCATGCTATTTAAACTTAAAATGACATATAGGGGGACATTTATTTAAACAGTAGGTTGACAAGTTCTCAAGGAGAAAACCCGTCCATCTGCAATCGCCACTGATGCAGAATTTAGCGGGGAAAACTCCAGCTATTCTATGCGATATTGTTTGTTCATAAAACTTGGTAGCCTATAAATTTATGAAACACTTTTTATTTGTAATATAGGATGTTTAAACAACTTTGCAGTATGCTTTCATTGTTTATTTTCCCCTCTTTTTCTCTAATGTGAAGTTTAAAGGGACAGTACATACAATTGTGTTGTGTTGCTATAGAATGTTACCCAGTCTGGTTTGAGAGTACAGTCTATTTCTGTGTTTTGTATGTGTCTAGAGTAATTACAAAGTCTGTATCACCCTTGTTTGTATCTGTGTATATGGTTACAGCACAAATTGTGTGGCTGGAGGTTAAGGACCCAGGGAGGAAGAGACCTTGACTTGGTCCTAGGTCTATCACCATTTGGCCAAATGCTGTAACAAACTCTTCCATTTTGCTTTAAGTCTAGCTGTGTGCTTGCAAGAAAGTGTCAGACTTTCTATGTGTTGTGTTAATAATTTTGTTTTGTAATTTTCCCTATGGACAGGCTTGTCTGGGTTTAACTGCCTGAGTCACAGAAAGCTGTGCTGTTGTCTATGAGTGTTGGTGAGCAATCAGGGCTGTGCGTTTTCCAGTGTCATGGAATGTGTACATAGTCTGTTGTTTAAGTGTCGTTTATTTCCCTGTTTTGCAAGCTACACAGTTCTGTTAAACAACAGATGACAATATGGAATAAAAACAAAACTCCCCTCTGATTAGACCGCTACCCTCCCACAGTCTCTCCCAGGACCACCGTATTAAGATGCTTGATAGAAAGAGGCACTGTTTAGGGTTAGTTCCAGTATAATGTGAGGCTCCCTTTAAAACGCTGTGAAGAAGAATTGACAATAGTGCAGACTGCAGTGCCCAACGTGAATACTAAAGGAAAATACTCACATGGTATATAAAGTTCCAATATTTAACAGGTTTTATTTACTAAGCTCAAAGTGTTTAAACGACTTTTGTAACCTTTCTCAAGAAAAATCGAGCCATTTGATAGACATTTTATTTGTTTTTATTTGCTCGTGAGAAAGTGAAAAAAAGTTGTTGACACGCATTGAGCTTAAAGGGACACTAAAACCCAAAATATTTCTTTCATGATTCAGGTAAATAACAAAATTTTAAACAACATTCCAATTTACTTCTATTATCTAATTTGCTTCATTCTTTAGATATCTTTTGCTGAAGAAATAGCAATGCACATGGGTGAGCCAATCACACGAGGCATCAATGTACAGCCACCAATTAGCAGCTACTAAGCCTATCTAGATATGCTTTTCAGCAAAGGATAGCAAGAGATTTAAGCAAAATAGATAATAGAAGTTAATTAGAAAGTTGTTTAAAATTGCATGCCCTTTCTAAATCATGAAAAAAAAAATTGGGTTTAATGCCCCTTAAATAAATACAAACTGTATTTTTAAACAATTCTTAAAGGAGTTATGATCTGGTTTAATTGTTGAATTAAACCTGATGAATTTTTGAACTTTATAAGTCTGCACTATTGTCGCTTCTCCTTCACAGTTTTTTTCCCTGAAGGGAACCTCACATTATACAGGAACTTACTCTCTTCTATAGTTACAAGATGGCTGTCCGGTATTTTGTGGTGGAAGCTTTCACATCTTCCCACACCTTATATGTGCAATACCTTGTACACATTCACTGCGTATATAGCACTGGTTTTCAAACCTGTCCTCAAGTCTCCATAACAGGAGGATATCTGAACTGGAGCACAGGTGAAATAATCAGCTGATTAGTAAACGGTTATTTTACCTGCTCTCATCCAAGGTAATCCTGACAATCTGGCCTGTTGGGGAGGCCTGAGGACAGGTTTGAAAACCAATGATGTATAAACCAGTAACCATGAATATCCACAAGTAAAATACATTATACGCTGTATTCACTTTCAAACTTTTTAAGAACTGTACATGACAGATGTTACGTAATATTAGGTCCATTTAACAAAGGTCAAAAGGACATAGTTTTCTACCGTGAACATGTCCGTCGGACCTCGCTGCAATGCCTCCCCCTGCTCGCTGGTGGCCATTTGGCCGCAAGCAAGGGCTGTCAATCATCATGATCGGATTGGGAAGATTTCACTACGCCACACTTTAGGTGGCGGCCAGGATAAGCAGCAATGGTCTTAAGACCGCTGCTACTTAACTAGCACTTTAGGGGAGCCTGAAATGCTTGGGCCCTAAAGCTGCTTTTGCAGCTTGATAAATGGGGCGCTACGTATTGCCTATCTCACTACATATCTTACTTGTCCCTTCTCACAATCCATTCTGCTGTCCTTTTATTTTATATAGCAAATAAATGCAAAATGTTTCTGACTATGGGCTAGATTACAAGTGGCACGCTATTGTTATATTGGGATATATACAGTTTCTGAAAAATAAATACATATAAATATTATCTCCGAAATGAGCTGAATACTAAAAGCAGCTTTCGACCTCCGCATTCATGATGGGGTTGAATATGGCCCCATCGTACACCAACCTCTATATGGAAGACTACGAGGTTAATGTAATGAGAGTCTATGAAAACCCCAAGGTCATCATGTATAAGTGGTACATTGATGATGTCCTGTTAATTTGGAGAGGTGATGAGGTTAGCCTCATATCTTGGCATGAAATCTTAAACAAACTGACAACACCTGTGAAGTTGAAAATGGCACACAGTCGAAAATGAAGTTGAGTTCTTGGCATATATTTATCAAAGCGTCAACTGACTTGCATTCAACGGCACCAATACGCTCACCTAAGATCAACTAACATCGCTGCCGCGGACCTGAATACGTTCTCCAAAATGATCAAAAAAGCTGTCAAAAAGCCGTGCACCAAGTACGGTGCGATGAGCAGCGGACTGTTGTTAACTAACAGTCATCGATCTCGCTGCTCTTCTGCTTTTTTACAGCTTTCTTGGTACCCTGTCACTAAACACCCACACTATACTAAACTGTTTACCCCCTATACTGCTGCTCCCGGAGCCCGCCACAACTAAATACAATTATTAACCCCTAAACCACTGCTCCTGGACCCTGCCGCAACTAAATACAATTAACCCCTAAACCACCGCTCCCGGAGTCCGCCGCCACCTACATTATACTTATTAACCCCTAATCTGCCGCCCCCTACACCGCCGCCACCTACATTATATTAACCCCTAATCTGCCCTCCCCTACAACACCGCCACCTACCTACATTTATTAACCCCTAATCTGCTGCCCCCAACGTCGCCGCCACTTTATTAAATTTATTAACCATTAAACCTAAGTCTAACCCTAACACCCCCTAACTTAAATATAATTTAATTACATCTAAATAAATATTACTATCATTAAATAAATTATTGCTATTTAAAACTACTTACCTGTAAAATAAACCCTAACGGCTAGATTTGGAGTTTGGCGGTAAAAGGGCTGTTAACGCTCCGCGGGTTTTTTTCTGGCCGCACCATAAATTTAACTCTGGTATCGAGAGTTCAAACAAATGCTGCGTTAGGCTCCAAAAAAGGAGCGTAGAGCATTTTTACCGCAAATACAACTCTCGATACCAGAGTTGCTTACGGACGCGGCCGGCCTCAAAAACGTGCTCGTGCACGATTCTCCCATAGGAAACAATGGGGCTGTTTGAGCTGAAAAAAAACCTAACACCTGCAAAAAAGCAGCGTTCAGCTCCTAACGCAGCCCCATTGTTTCCTATGGGGAAACACTTCCTACGTCTGCACCTAACACTCTAACATGTACCCCGAGTCTAAACACCCCTAGCCTTACACTTATTAACCCCTAATCTGCCGCCCCCGCTATCGCTGACCCCTGCATTACACTTTTAACCCCTAATCTGCCGCTCCGTAAACCGCCGCCACCTACGTTATCCCTATGTACCCCTAATCTGCTGCCCTAACATCGCCGACCCCTATGTTATATTTATTAACCCCTAATCTGCCCCCCACAACGTCGCCGACACCTACCTACACTTATTAACCCCTAATCTGCCGACCGGACCTGAGCGCTACTATAATAAAGTTATTAACCCCTAATCCGCCTCACTAACCCTATCATAAATAGTATTAACCCCTAATCTGCCCTCCCTAACATCGCCGACACCTACCTTCAATTATTAACCCCTAATCTGCCGACCGGAGCTCACCGCTATTCTAATAAATGTATTAACCCCTAAAGCTAAGTCTAACCCTAACACTAACACCCCCCTAAGTTAAATATAATTTTTATCTAACGAAATAAATTAACTCTTATTAAATAAATGATTCCTATTTAAAGCTAAATACTTACCTGTAAAATAAATCCTAATATAGCTACAATATAAATTACATTTATATTATAGCTATTTTAGGATTAATATTTATTTTACAGGTAACTTTGTATTTATTTTAACCAGGTACAATAGCTATTAAATAGTTCAGAACTATTTAATAGTTACCTAGTTAAAATAATTACAAATTTACCTGTAAAATAAATCCTAACCTAAGTTATAATTAAACCTAACACTACCCTATCAATAAAATAATTAAATAAACTACCTACAATTACCTACAATTAACCTAACACTACACTATCAATAAATTAATTAAACACAATTGCTACAAATAAATACAATTAAATAAACTATCTAAAGTACAAAAAATAAAAAAGAACTAAGTTACAGAAAATAAAAAAATATTTACAAACATAAGAAAAATATTACAACAATTTTAAACTAATTACACCTACTCTAAGCCCCCTAATAAAATAACAAAGACCCCCAAAATAAAAAATTCCCTACCCTATTCTAAAATACAAAAATTACAAGCTCTTTTACCTTACCAGCCCTGAACAGGGCCCTTTGCGGGGCATGCCCCAAGAATTTCAGCTCTTTTGCCTGTAAAAAAAAACATACAATACCCCCCCCCAACATTACAACCCACCACCCACATACCCCTAATCTAACCCAAACCCCCCTTAAATAAACCTAACACTAAGCCCCTGATGATCTTCCTACCTTGTCTTCACCATGCCAGGTTCACCGATCCGTCCTGGCTCCAAGATCTTCATCCAACCCAAGCGGGGGTTGGCGATCCATAATCCGGTGCTCCAAAGTCTTCCTCCTATCCGGCAAGAAGAGGACATCCGGACCGGCAAACATCTTCTCCAAGCGGCATCTTCTATGTTCTTCCATCCGATGACGACCGGCTCCATCTTGAAGACCTCCAGCGCGGATCCATCCTCTTCTTCCGACGACTAGACGACGAATGACGGTTCCTTTAAGGGACGTCATCCGTCGTCTAGTCGTCGGAAGAAGAGGATGGATCCGCGCTGGAGGTCTTCAAGATGGAGCCGGTCGTCATCGGATGGAAGAACATAGAAGATGCCGCTTGGAGAAGATGTTTGCCGGTCCGGATGTCCTCTTCTTGCCGGATAGGAGGAAGACTTTGGAGCACCGGATTATGGATCGCCAACCCCCGCTTGGGTTGGATGAAGATCTTGGAGCCAGGACGGATCGGTGAACCTGGCATGGTGAAGACAAGGTAGGAAGATCATCAGGGGCTTAGTGTTAGGTTTATTTAAGGGGGGTTTGGGTTAGATTAGGGGTATGTGGGTGGTGGGTTGTAATGTTGGGGGGGGGGTATTGTATGTTTTCTTTTACAGGCAAAAGAGCTGAACTTCTTGGGGCATGCCCCGCAAAGGGCCCTGTTCAGGGCTGGTAAGGTAAAAGAGCTTGTAACTTTTTAAATTTAGAATAGGGTAGGGAATTTTTTATTTTGGGGGTCTTTGTTATTTTATTAGGGGGCTTAGAGTAGGTGTAATTAGTTTAAAATTGTTGTAATATTTTTCTTATGTTTGTAAATATTTTTTTATTTTCTGTTACTTAGTTCTTTTTTATTTTTTGTACTTTAGATAGTTTATTTAATTGTATTTATTTGTAGCAATTGTGTTTAATTAATTTATTGATAGTGTAGTGTTAGGTTAATTGTAGGTAATTGTAGGTAGTTTATTTAATTATTTTATTGATAGGGTAGTGTTAGGTTTAATTATATCTTAGGTTAGGATTTATTTTACAGGTAAATTTGTAATTATTTTAACTAGGTAACTATTAAATAGTTCTTAACTATTTAATAGCTATTGTACCTGGTTAAAATAAATACAAAGTTACCTGTAAAATAAATATTAATCCTAAAATAGCTATAATATAAATGTAATTTATATTGTAGCTATATTAGGATTTATTTTACAGGTAAGTATTTAGCTTTAAATAGGAATCATTTATTTAATAAGAGTTAATTTATTTCGTTAGATAAAAATTATATTTAACTTAGGGGGGTGTTAGTGTTAGGGTTAGACTTAGCTTTAGGGGTTAATACATTTATTAGAATAGCGGTGAGCTCCGGTCGGCAGATTAGGGGTTAATAATTGAAGGTAGGTGTCGGCGATGTTAGGGAGGGCAGATTAGGGGTTAATACTATTTATGATAGGGTTAGTGAGGCGGATTAGGGGTTAATAACTTTATTATAGTAGCGCTCAGGTCCGCTCGGCAGATTAGGGGTTAATAAGTGTAGGTAGGTGTCGGCGACGTTGTGGGGGGCAGATTAGGGGTTAATAAATATAACATAGGGGTCGGCGATGTTAGGGGCAGAAGATTAGGGGTACATAGGGATAACGTAGGTGGCGGCGATTTGCGGTCGGAAGATTAGGGGTTAATTATTTTAAGTAGCTTGCGGCGACGTTGTGTGGGGCAAGTTAGGGGTTAATAAATATAATATAGGGGTCGGCGGGGTTAGGGGCAGCAGATTAGGGGTACATAAGTATAACGTAGGTGGCGGTCGGCAGATTAGGGGTTAAAAATTTTAATCGAGTGGCGGCGATGTGGGGGGACCTCGGTTTAGGGGTACATAGGTAGTTTATGGGTGTTAGTGTAGTTTAGGGTACAGTAGTTAAGAGCTTTATGAACCGGCGTTAGCCAGAAAGCTCTTAACTCCTGCTTTTTTCAGGCGGCTGGAATCTTGTCGTTAGAGCTCTAACGCTCACTGCAGAAACGACTCTAAATACCAGCGTTAGAAAGATCCCATTGAAAAGATAGGCTACGCAAATGGCGTAGGGGGATCTGCGGTATGGAAAAGTCGCGGCTGTAAAGTGAGCGTTAGACCCTTTAATCACTGACTCCAAATACCAGCGGGCGGCCAAAACCAGCGTTAGGAGCCTCTAACGCTGGTTTTGACGGCTACCGCCGAACTCTAAATCTAGGCCTAAGATAGCTACAATATAATTAATAGTTACATTGTAGCTATCTTACGGTTTATTTTTATTTTACTTGCAACTTTGTATTTATTTTAACTAGGTACAATAGTTATTAAATAGTTATTAACTATTTAATAACTTCCTAGTTAAAATAAAGACAAATATACCTGTAAAATAAAACCTAACCTAAGTTACAATTACACCTAACACTACACTATAATTAAATAAATTCCCTAAACTAAATACAATTAAATACAATTAAAAAAATTATCTAAAGTACAAAAAAACAAACAAACACTAAATTACAGAAAATAATAAAATAATTACAAGATTTTGAAACTAATTACACCTAATCTAATCCCCCTAACAAAATAAAAAAGCCCCCCAAAATAAAAAAGCCCTACCCTACACTAAATTACAAACAGCCCTTAAAAGGGCCTTTTTTGCGGGGCATTGCCCCAAAGTAATCAGCTCTTTTACCTGTAAAAAAAAGATTACAACCCCCCAACTTTAAAACCTACCACCCACACAACCAACTCTACTCTAAAACCCACCCAATCCCCCCTTAAAAAAACCTAACACTAACCCCTTGAAGATCACCCTACCTTGAGAAGTCTTCACCCAACCGGGCCGAAGTCCTCAACGAATCTGGCAGAAGAGGTCCTCCAGACGGGCAGAAGTCTTCATCCAAGCCGGGCAGAAGAGGTCCTCCATACCGGCAGAAGTCTTCATCCAGACGGCATCTTCTATCTTCATCCATACTGTGCGGAGCTGCTCCATCTTCAAGACATCCGACGTGGAGCATCCTCTTCTTTTGACGTCGACTGAAGGATGAAGGTTCCTTTAAGTGACGTCATCCAAGATGGCGTCCCTTCAATTCTGATTGGCTGGTAGAATTCTATCAGCCAATCGGAATTAAGGTAGGAAAAATCCTATTGGCGGATGCAATCCGCCAATAGGATTGAGCTTGCATTCTATTGGCTGATTGGAACAGCCAATAGAATGCGAGCTCAATCCTATTGGCTAAAGTAACTGTAATTCTTTGTGTTTGATCCAAGTCTCAAAATTATGTTTGCCTTAGAGTAGGCCCAGTGCATCAGTGGTGTCTTATTTATTATCATGTTATTAGAATCAGAAGATTAGGTTTTTATACATTTCTAAACTATTATGCAAAAAAATGTTAGATTTATATTTCAGATCAGATAATTCAGATACATTTTGTAAAAACTGTATTATTCATTATTGATACATATTGTGTGTGTGTGTATATATACATATATTATTTTTATTATTATTATTATTATATTTTTTTTTATTTTTTTTAGGAGGCTATAATTGAAAATAGACGACTCTGGAACATGTTGAAAAGATTGTTTAACCCCTTAATGACCGCAGCACTTTTCCATTTTCTGTCCGTTTGGGACCAAGGCTATTTTTACATTTCTGCGGTGTTTGTGTTTAGCTGTAATTTTCCTCTTACTCATTTACTGTACCCACACATATTATATACCGTTTTTCTCGCCATTAAATGGACTTTCTAAAGATACCATTATTTTCATCATATCTTATAATTTACTATAAAAAATTTTATAAAATATGAGGAAAAAATTGAAAAAAACACACTTTTTTAACTTTGACCCTCAAAATCTCCTACACTTCAACAACTACCAAAAAACTCCCATGCTAAATAGTTTCTAAATTTTGTCCTGAGTTTAGAAATACTCAATGTTTACATGTTCTTTGCTTTTTTTGCAAGTTATAGGGCAATAAGTACAAGTAGCACTTTGCTATTTCCAAAAAAGTTTTAAAAAAATTAGCGATAGTTACATTGGAACACTGATATCTGTCAGGAATCCCTGATTAACCCTTCACATATATATATTTTTTAAAAGAACACAACCTAAGGTATTAAACATGGGGTATTTTGACTCTTTCCATGCAACTATTTTACCACCAATCTATGCCAAAGTTTGAAAAAAAAAAAAAAAGTGGTGATTTTTTGACAAAATAGCAATTCAAGAATACATTTACTGAGAACGTTAAGGGTTACTGCCAAATAACACCCCAATATGTCTTCAGCAGCATCTCCTGAGTACAGTGATACCACCCATGTATAGGTCTGTTGGGTTCTCTGGGGGCTAAAAGGCCTTATTTTTAGGGGGCGCATTCCAGTTTTTTAATTTGGAATTTTCACATCTGTCGTCATGCACCCATGTCCTATTTGGGACATTTCTGAAGCCGGACAATGCAAATTACCCCCATCAAACCATATATTTTTAAAAAGTAGACACCCTAGGGTATTTCAAATGCTGGTATTTTAACACTTTGCATGCACTAATTCAACCACCAGTCTTTGTCAAACTTTTGGGTAGTCATTTTGGTGTGTTATTTTTCACACGCATTGTACTTTAGGCATGGATTCTCAGTTCCTGTTATATGTTACTGACCAAAAACACCTCAATATGTGTTCAACAACAACTTCTGAGTACAGTGATACCCCCCATGTATAGGTGTGTCGGGTTCTCTGGGGGCTAAAAGGCCTTAATTTTAGGGGGCGCATTCCAGTTTTTCAACTTGGAATTTTCATATCTGTCATCATGCACCCATGTCCTATTTGGGACATTTCTGAAGCCGGCCAATGTAAATTACCCCCATCAAACCATATATTTTTGAAAAGTAGACACCCTAGGGTATTTCAAATGCTGGTATTTTAACACTTTCCATGCACTAATTCAACCACTAGTCTTTGTCAAACTTTTAGGTAGTCATTTTTTTGCATTATTTTTCACACACATTGTACTTTAGGCATATATTCTCAGTCCCTGTTATGTGTTACTGCCAAAAAAAACCTCAATATGTATTCAACAACATCTCCTGAGTACAGTGATACCCCCCATGTATAGGTGTGTCGGGTTCTCTGGGGGCTAAAAGGCCTTAATTTTAGGGGGGGCATTCCAGTTTTTCAACTTGGAATTTTCACATCTGTCATCATGCACCCATGTCCTATTTGGGACATTTCTGAAGCCGGCCAATGTAAATTACCCCCATCAAACCATATATTTTTGAAAAGTAGACACCCTAGGGTATTTCAAATGCTGGTATTTTAACACTTTCCATGCACTAATTCAACCACTAGTCTTTGTCAAACTTTTAGGTAGTCATTTTTTTGCATTATTTTTCACACACATTGTACTTTAGGCATATATTCTCAGTCCCTGTTATGTGTTACTGCCAAAAAAAACCTCAATATGTATTCAACAACATCTCCTGAGTACAGTGATACCCCCCATGTATAGGTGTGTCGGGTTCTCTGGGGGCTAAAAGGCCTTAATTTTAGGGGGGGCATTCCAGTTTTTCAACTTGGAATTTTCACATCTGTCATCATGCACCCATGTCCTATTTGGGACATTTCTGAAGCCGGCCAATGTAAATTACCCCCATCAAACCATATATTTTTGAAAAGTAGACACCCGAGGGTATTTCAAATGCTGGTATTTTAACACTTTCCATGCACTAATTCAACCACTAGTCTTTGTCAAACTTTTAGGTAGTCATTTTTTTGCATTATTTTTCACACACATTGTACTTTAGGCATATATTCTCAGTCCCTGTTATGTGTTACTGCCAAAAAAAACCTCAATATGTATTCAACAACATCTCCTGAGTACAGTGATACCCCCCATGTATAGGTGTGTCGGGTTCTCTGGGGGCTAAAAGGCCTTAATTTTAGGGGGCGCATTCCAGTTTTTCAACTTGGAATTTTCACATCTGTCATCATGCACCCATGTCCTATTTGGGACATTTCTGAAGCCGGCCAATGTAAATTACCCCCATCAAACCATATATTTTTGAAAAGTAGACACCCTAGGGTATTTCAAATGCTGGTATTTTAACACTTTCCATGCACTAATTCAACCACTAGTCTTTGTCAAACTTTTAGGTAGTCATTTTTTTGCATTATTTTTCACACACATTGTACTTTAGGCATATATTCTCAGTCCCTGTTATGTGTTACTGCCAAAAAAAAACCTCAATATGTATTCAACAACATCTCCTGAGTACAGTGATACCCCCCATGTATAGGTGTGTCGGGTTCTCTGGGGGCGAAAAGGCCTTAATTTTAGGGGGGGCATTCCAGTTTTTCAACTTGGAATTTTCACATCTGTCATCATGCACCCATATCCTATTTGGGACATTTCTGAAGCCGGCCAATGTAAATTACCCCCATCAAACCATATATTTTTGAAAAGTAGACACCCTAGGGTATTTCAAATGCTGGTATTTTAACACTTTCCATGCACTATTTCAACCACTAGTCTTTGTCAAACTTTTGGGTAGTCATTTTTTTTGTGTTATTTTTCACACACGTTGTACTTTAGGCATATATTCTCAGTCCCTGTTATGTGTTACTGCCAAAAAAACCCTCAATATGTATTCAACAACATCTCCTGAGTACAGTGATACCACCCATGTATAGGTGTGTTGGGTTCTCTGGGGGGTAAAAGGCCTTATTTTTAGGGGGCGCATTCCAGTTTTTCAACTTGGAATTTTCACATCCCATGCACCCATGTCCTATGTAGGACATTTCTGAAGCCGGCCAATGTAATTTACCCCCATCAAACCATATATTTTTGAAAAGTAGACACCCTAGGGTATTTCAAATGCTGGTATTTTAACACTTTCCATGCACTAATTCTTTGTCAAACTATTAGGCAGTCATTTTTTGTGTGTTATTTTTCACACACATTGTACTTTAGACATGAATTCTCAGCTCCTGTGTTACTGCCAAAGAAGACCCCAATATGTGTTCACCAACATCTCCTGAGTACAGTGATACCACCTATGCATAAGCTTCTTGGCTTGTTCGGGGGGTGTAATGCCAAATGTCCAACATGCGTTTGTGATTTTTTTTTTCACATTTAACATATTTTCTTTGCCTATTGTCTTTTTGGGGGTATTTTAACATACCCCAATTTATTTGTTTCCATGAATGTGCATATTTTTGAAATGTTGACACCCCAAGGTATTGTATATGGTGTGCTTTGATGCATTTGAAGTAACTGTTTTAGCTAAAAAAATTGGAGAAAGTGTATGGTGGCATTTTTTCAATTTTCATTTTTACACACACATTGCTTTTTGACTATGATTTAGGAGAGACTGTTGTAAGTTAGTGCAAAAAAATACTTCAGGTTGTTTTCTGCTAGGCACCCTGAGTACACCTATGCCCCCCATGCATAGGTTTGCCAGGATTTTGGGAAGGTTATGTTACAATTTTATGACTTGTGATTTTAGTTATTAAGTGAGAGTATTTCTTCTGATAGGCCTATCTTTAGTTTGGGGCCTATTGTAAACCCCACTTTTATTTATTGCCATGAATGTGCATATTTTTGAAATGTTGACACCCCAAGGTATTGTATATGGTGTGCTTTGATGCATTTGAAGTAACTGTTTTAGCTAAAAAAATTGGAGAAAGTGTATGGTGGCATTTTTTCAATTTTCATTTTTACACACACATTGCTTTTTGACTATGATTTAGGAGAGACTGTTGTAAGTTAGTGCAAAAAAAATACTACAGGTTGTTTTCTGCTAGGCACCCTGAGTACACCTATGTCCCCATGCATAGGTTTGACAGGGGTTTTTGTAAAAAAAAAAAAAAAGAACAGCCCCATTTTAGAAAAAAAAAAATATTAGTGAAATGTAAAAATCTGGCACATTAAAAGTAAAAAAATAACAAAAAATTTAACAGTAAACATAACAAAAAAAAAAATAACAGCAAATTTATTTATTTTTAAAAAATTGACCATTGTATGGTACCGCTTGAAGCAGTCCCCAATGCAGAGTCCAGGCTGTCCAGGGCAATCAGGACAGTGATATACAGTGTCCCTTCTCTGCCCCCTCTTGGTACAGACTCTGCATTTTTTTTGTGGTCTCTGCTTTGCGGCAGTAGGGGGGATTTTAAAAATAAAATGAGTAGCCCCAACTCTGCTCTCTCCCATCACCGCCCGGGGAGCAGGTGCATCATGGTACAAAATCCCCGAAATGATCTGGAGCTGAAATTGTAAAAAAGTCAGTTTCATTCCGGGGTTTGCTTTTTTGAACAACAAAAAAGCGTTGTGGGTTGCAATCTGCATTAGGTAAATTGCAACCTTTTTGTACCAGGCCCTTGTCTTCCGCATAATTAGGTAGGGCTGCAGCAGCTGATCTGCCAGATCAACCCCACCCATATGTCTGTTATAAGACTTGATGCACACTGGCTTCCTTATGATCTCAGCTCTGCCACGTACAGAGACCGCCACCGTCCTCTCTGTGTGGATGGTGGTAAGAAGGTATACATCCTTCTTGTCTCTGTACTTCAGTGCCAACAGCTCCTCTTGGCGCAGAGCAGAGGTCTCCCCCCTTCGTAGCCGGGTGCGTACAAGTTGTCCTGGGAAATCTTTGCGGTTCTTTTTAATAGTACCGCAAGCTACTGTATCAAAACAATACAGTAGCTTGAACAAAAGGACACTTGTATAAAAATTGTCTAAGTACAAGTGATACCCTTTGTTCATTAGGGGTAATATCAGGTCCCAGACAATCTTGCCAGTGGTTCCCATATGTTCTGGGCAACCTGGAGGGTCAAGGTGGCTATCCTTTCCCTCATACACCCGGAAGGCCTGAGTATACCCAGTCTCGCTCTCACAGAGTTTATACACCTTTACCCCATACCTGGAGCGCTTGGAAGGAATATACTGCTTGAATCCCAGCCTTCCCTTATACTTCATCAGGGATTCATCAACGCATATATTCCTTCCAGGTGTATAAGCCTCTGCAAACCTGGCAGAAAAGTGGGTAATCAGGGGGCGGATTTTATACAGCCTGTCAAATTGGGGATGCTCCCTAGGGGGGCACAGGCTGTTGTCGCTGAAGTGCATGAAATGAAGAATCATTTCATATCTCTGCCTCGACATACTCTGGGAGAAAATGGGGGTAGAGCAGATGGGGCTACTGCTCCAGTAGGAGCGAACAGAGGGTTTCTTTATGATGCCCATCAACATAGTCAATGCCCAGAATTTTTTAAATTCTGGCACATTGATGGGGGCCCATTGCTGCTTTGCCAAATATGTTTCAGGCTTTGCAGCACGGTACTGATGGGCATATAAATTAGTTTGGGCGACAATGTTCCCCAATACATCATCACCCAGAAACACCTCCAGAAACTGTTGGGGGCTAAAACCTGCCACATCTATATTTATGCCAGCATTTGCTGTGAAGGGTGGGATATCTGGCCTCTGGAGATGAGGCGTTACCCACTCTTCAGCGGCAATGGCAGCAACACGCCTCCTTCTAGCAGGGGAGCTGGCAGGGGGGCTAGCAGGGGGGCTGGCAGGGGGGCTAGCAGCCACAGATACATCACTATCAGTTGAGACTGCATCTAATGATGTATCTGAGCATATGGCAGGGTCAAAATTGGGGTCTGAGTCAGACATAGAGGCATCTGACTCTGACGCAAGGATGGCATACGCCTCCTCAACACTATATCTTTTCTGTGACATTTTTGTATCTGTCACAGAAAACCAAAATTAATTAATTAACTAAATGGCCTTTGTTTTTTTTTTTAAAAAGTACAGCTATGCTAATGCCAGTGATTTATAGCAATCACTGGCAAGCTAGGGGTTAAATACTCTTTAAATTAAATTAACTAAATGGCCTTTGGGTTTTTTTAAAAAAAAGTACAGCTATGCTAATGCCAGTGATTTATAGCGATCACTGGCAAGCTAGGGGTTAAATACTCTTTAAATTAAATTAACTAAATGGCCTTTGGGTTTTTTTTTAAAAAAGTACAGCTATGCTAATGCCAGTGATTTATAGCGATCACTGGCAAGCTAGGGGTTAAATACTCTTTAAATTAAATTAACTAAATGGCCTTTGGGTTTTTTTAAAAAAAAGTACAGCTATGCTAATGCCAGTGATTTATAGCGATCACTGGCAAGCTAGGGGTTAAATACTCTTTAAATCAAATTAAATTAGCTAAATGGCTCTGAAAGGAGCCTTTGGGTTTTTAAAAAATGACAACAACAAAAATTAACCCCTAAAAAAATGCACAGACAGCAAAAATGTACAGCTATGCTAATGCCAGTGATTTATAGCGATCACTGGCAAGCTAGGGGTTAAATACTCTTTAAATTAAATTAAATTAGCTAAATGGCTCTGAAAGGAGCCTTTGGGTTTTTAAAAAATTACAACAACAAAAATTAACCCCTACAAAAATTCACAGACAGCAAAAAAGTACAGCTATGCTAATGCCAGTGATGTATAGCGATCACTGGCAAGCTAGGGGTTAAATACTATTTAAATTAAATTAAATTAGCTAAATGGCTCTGAAAGGAGCGTTTAGGTTTTTAAAAAATTACAACAACAAAAATTAACCCCTAAAAAATGCACAGACAGCAAAAAAGTACAGCTATGCTAATGCCAGTGATGTATAGCGATCACTGGCAAGCTAGGGGTTAAATAGTCTTTAAATTAAATTAAATTAGCTAAATGGCTCTGAAAGGAGCCTTTGAGTTTTTAAAAAAAAATACAACAACAAAAATTAACCCCTAAAAAAATGCACAGACAGCAAAAAAAAGTGCAGCTGTGCTACTGCCAGTGATTTATAGTGATCACTGGCAAGCTAGGGGTTAATGGCTCTGAAAAGAGCCTTTGGATTTTAAATTTTTTAACAAATAAAAGAAATAAATCTCTCTCTGCTAAAATACAGGTCTCTCTCTTTCTCCAACAAAATGGCAAGTGAGGAGAGGGAGGGAGATCCACACTGATCAGAGTCAATATTTACAAATATTGACCTGATCAGACAAATGGGAGATTTTATTATTATTATTTTTTTTTTCTAAGAAGGCTCAGATTGGGTGACCCTAGCTTGCCCCTATGGTGAGACAGGCTAGGGACACCCCCAGATGCCCCATGATGCACCGGGCATCGCCATTTTGGAAGCCTCATGGGGGAGGGGGGGGGCGCTATATGTGGGCTTTTTTATTTTATATTATATTTTTTTTTTCACATTTTTACTTTTATTTATATACTAACTAAGTGCCTCGACCCACCGAGGCACTTAGCACACTAGCAGAGCATCGGAAGCGTGTCCGATCGCTTCCGATGCTCTGCTGCACTGCCGGGCTCCACGTGGAGCAAAACCGGAAGTGATCACTCAAGGGGGAGTGATCGCTCCGGTCCCGGCACTCCGTAACAGCACTGCAGGGATGCCCAGACATCGAGGCATCTCTGCGGTACTGTAATAGTGCCTGGAAGCGATCTTGATCGCTTCCAGCACTCACTTTAGCCGAGGACGTGCAGGGTACGTCGTCAGGCGTTAACTGCCTTTTTTTTTCAGACGTACCCTGCACGTCCTCGGTCACTAAGGGGTTAAATATAGGTCAAAGAGCCCATACAAAAAGCTACAATATATTTATGAAGTTAAATGCATTCATGATGGAAAGTAATTAAGAACCATGCTATTTAAACTTAAAATGACATATAGGGGGACATTTATTTAAACAGTAGGTTGACAAGTTCTCAAGGAGAAAATCCGTCCATCTGCAATCGCCACTGATGCAGAATTTAGCGGGGAAAACTCCAGCTATTCTACGCGATATTGTTTGTTCATAAAACTTGGTAGCCTATAAATTTATGAAACACTTTTTATTTGTAATATAGGATGTTTAAACAACTTTGCAATATGCTTTCATTTTTTATTTTCCCCTCTTTTTCTCTAATGTGAAGTTTAAAGGGACAGTACATACAATTGTGTTGTGTTGCTATAGAATGTTACCCAGTCTGGTTTGAGAGTACAGTCTATTTCTGTGTTTTGTATGTGTCTAGAGTAATTACAAAGTCTGTATCACCCTTGTCTGTATCTGTGTATATGGTTACAGCACGAATTGTGTGGCTGGAGGTTAAGGACCCAGGGAGGAAGAGACCTTGACTTGGTCCTAGGCCTATCACCATTTGGCCAAATGCTGTAACAAACTCTTGCAAGCACACAGCTAGACTTAAAGCAAAATGGAAATTTTGCTTTAAGTCTAGCTGTGTGCTTGCAAGAAAGTGTCAGACTTTCTATGTGTTGTGTTAATAATTTTGTTTTGTAATTTTCCCTATGGACAGGCTTGTCTGGGTTTAACTGCCTGAGTCACAGAAAGCTGTGCTGTTGTCTATGAGTGTTGGTGAGCAATCAGGGCTGTGCGTTTTCCAGTGTCATGGAATGTGTACATAGTCTGTTGTTTAAGTGTCGTTTATTTCCCTGTTTTGCAAGCTACACAGTTCTGTTAAACAACAGATGACAATATGGAATAAAAACAAAACTCCCCTCTGATTAGACCGCTACCCTCCCACAGTCTCTCCCAGGACCACCGTATTAAGATGCTTGATAGAAAGAGGCACTGTTTAGGGTTAGTTCCAGTATAATGTGAGGCTCCCTTTAAAACGCTGTGAAGAAGAATTGACAATAGTGCAGACTGCAGTGCCCAACGTGAATACTAAAGGAAAATACTCACATGGTATATAAAGTTCCAATATTTAACAGGTTTTATTTACTAAGCTCAAAGTGTTAAACGACTTTTGTAACCTTTCTCAAGAAAAATCGAGCCATTTGATAGACATTTTATTTGTTTTTATTTGCTCGTGAGAAAGTGAAAAAAAGTTGTTGACACGCATTGAGCTTAAAGGGACACTAAAACCCAAAATATTTATTTCATGATTCAGGTAAATAACAAAATTTTAAACAACATTCCAATTTACTTCTATTATCTAATTTGCTTCATTCTTTAGATATCCTTTGCTGAAGAAATAGCAATGCACATGGGTGAGCCAATCACACGAGGCATCAATGTACATCCACCAATTAGCAGCTACTAAGCCTATCTAGATATGCTTTTCAGCAAAGAATAGCAAGAGATTTAAGCAAAATAGATAATAGAAGCTAATACGAAAGTTGTTTAAAATTGCATGCCCTTTCTAAATCATGAAATAAAATTGTGTTTAATGCCCCTTAAATAAATACAAACTGTATTTTTAAACAATTCTTAAAGGAGTTATGATCTGGTTTAATTGTTGAATTAAACCTGATGAATTTTTGAACTTTATAAGTCTGCACTATTGTCGCTTCTCCTTCACAGTTTTTTTCCCTGAAGGGAACCTCACATTATACAGGAACTTACTCTCTTCTATAGTTACAAGATGGCTGTCCGGTATTTTGTGGTGGAAGCTTTCACATCTTCCCACACCTTATATGTGCAATACCTTGTACACATTCACTGCGTATATAGCACTGGTTTTCAAACCTGTCCTCAAGTCTCCATAACAGGAGGATATCTGAACTGGAGCACAGGTGAAATAATCAGCTGATTAGTAAACGGTTATTTTACCTGCTCTCATCCAAGGTAATCCTGACAATCTGGCCTGTTGGGGAGGCCTGAGGACAGGTTTGAAAACCAATGATGTATAAACCAGTAACCATGAATATCCACAAGTAAAATACATTATACGCTGTATTCACTTTCAAACTTTTTAAGAACTGTACATAACAGATGTTACGTAATATTAGGTCCATTTAACAAAGGTCAAAAGGACATAGTTTTCTACCATGAACATGTCCGTCGGACCTCGCTGCAATGCCTCCCCCTGCTCGCTGGTGGCCATTTGGCCGCAAGCAAGGGCTGTCAATCATCATGATCGGATTGGGATGATTTCACTACGCCACACTTTAGGTGGCGGCCAGGATAAGCAGCAGTAGTCTTAAGACCGCTGCTACTTAACTAGCAATTTAGGGGAGCCTGAAATGCTTGGGCCCTAAAGCTGCTTTTGCAGCTTGATAAATGGGGCGCTACGTATTGCCTATCTTACTACATATCTTACTTGTCCCTTCTCACAATCCATTCTGCTGTCCTTTTATTTTATATAGCAAATAAATGCAAAATGTTTCTGACTATGGGCTAGATTACAAGTGGCACGCTATTGTTATATTGGGATATATACAGTTTCTGAAAAATAAATACATATAAATATTATCTCCGAAAAGAGCTGAATACTAAAAGCAGCTTTCGACCTCCGCATTCAGCAGTGAACGAAGCTGCCAAATGAACACCTCTATGCACGCCACTTGTTTGGAATTGACTCTTCTTTTCTCAACACACAAATTTTTTGTCATTGCACGTAAACTACCATAAATATATTGAGAGGCAGTTGATTTATTTGATACTGACCAGTCGGTAGTAAATATTTATTCTAAATAAGTTAAACTAAAAAAAAAAATCACATGGAATTGCTGTGTAAAGCATAGTACTTGCCAAGCACCAACAGCGTATATTCCACGCTGAAGAAGCTGATTTTGGCAACTACAACCTCCATTTCTTCCCTTTAAAATCTAAAATCATCTACACAATAAAAAATGCAACAACAAAAATATCCATGCATGACATTGTAGATTAAAGGCTAAATATTCTTTTAAAAAGGCATGTGTATTCTTTGTATTGAGGAGTGATGATATAATAGGTTTATATTTTACCAGTAGAGGGTGCTGTTTATCAATATATTGATGACAAATCTATTCTTTGGCTGGTATGAAATTTTTAAAAGGACATTACAATTAAAGCTTAAATGCCAATAAATACTATAGTTTTCTTAAGAAACCAAGTAGTATGATGGTAGCCCAGAGGCAGTTTGCCAGTATTTGGGGCATAGATTTGCTACCCCTGTTATCAGGAAAAATTGTTTCTTGAAATGCAACTTTTTTCACTGAAAACATTTCACATTTCTTTGCTATTTTATTGTCATAACAAGAGCACATTGTATTGTTTTATTTGTCTCTATTAGCAAGATATGTTTTAATGTATTCATTTATTTATATTTTACATTATCAGGTGTATAGAACCACCAGACTCCAGGAAAAGCATACACCTATATAAAACTTAATATGTCTTCTAACCTAATGTAACACAACATTTTAATACACAGGTTAAAATAAAATGCCTAGCAGGCTCACCTGATGGGCTCAGCAAGATCCCAGTAGGGATACTAAGAAAACAAAACACATTTTATAATAGAATTAAATTGAAAGGTTGAATAAAATTGCCTGCTCTGCCTGAATAATGGATGTTTAATTTTTGACTTTACTGTTCCTTTAATATCTTGTTAGTAGTTTTATTGAAACGTAAAGCTTCAATCAGGTTGCCTTTCTTTAATTTGCAATAACACTGAAGTCAATTTTAATTTTGCATAAAGTAAGATCTAAAGTAATAAACTGTAATTCTTTGTGTTTGATCCAAGTCTCAAAATTATGTTTGCCTTAGAGTAGGCCCGGTGCATCAGTAGTGTCTTATTTATTATCATTTAATTAGAATCAGAAGATTAGGTTTTGATACATTTCTAAACTATTATGCAAAGAAATGTTAGATTTATATTTCAGATCAGATAGTTCAGACACATTTTGTAAAAACTGTATTATTCATTATTGATACATATTGTATGTGTGTATTTATGTATGTATATATATATATATATTTATATATATATATATATATATATTATTTTTATTATGTTTTTTTTTTTTTTTTAGGAGGCTATAATTGAAAATAGACGACTCTGGAACATGTTGAAAAGATTGTTTAAATATAGGTCAAAGAGCCCATACAAAAAGCTACAATACTTATTAGCAAAAGATTCCAATTGGCCGGCACTCAACAGAAAAGATCACGCAGACTCTGTGACCCTAGACATGATTAGTGAAAAGGGAGTTTACATTAATCAAGGGTTTGAAAGCAATGAGGAGTCTTGACACTGAAAACACTTGAAAAGGAATTAAATAGGTCATTTTAAAAAGAAGTACAAAATATTATTTTTTCTATATAGAAATGTTTTATGATATGAATTTTAAAGCTTCCTTTAGAATATTATTTAAATAAAATATATTGGGTAATGTGCTGGTTTTGTTTATTGTGTATATTTATGAAGTTAAATGCATTCATGATGGAAAGTAATTAAGAACCATGCTATTTAAACTTAAAATGACATATAGGGGGACATTTATTTAAACAGTAGGTTGACAAGTTCTCAAGGAGAAAACCCGTCCATCTGCAATCGCCACTTGTGATGCAGAATTTAGCGGGAAAAACTCCAGCTATTCTACGTGATATTGTTTGTTCATAAAACCTGGTAGCCTAAAAATGTATGAAACACTTTTTATTTGTAATATAGGATGTTTAAACAACTTTGCAGTATGCTTTCATTGTTTATTTTCCCCTTTTTTTCTCTAATGTGAAGTTTAAAGGGACAGCACATACAATTGTGTTGTGTTGCTATAGAATGTTACCCAGTCTGGTTTGAGAGTACAGTCTATTTCTGTGTTTTGTATGTGTCTAGAGTAATTACAAAGTCTGTATCACCCTTGTTTGTATCTGTGTATATGGTTACAGCACGAATTGTGTGGCTGGAGGTTAAGGACCCAGGGAGGAAGAGACCTTGACTTGGTCCTAGGCCTATCACCATTTGGCCAAATGCTGTAACAAACTCTTGCAAGCACACAGCTAGACTTAAAGCAAAATGGAAATTTTGCTTTAAGTCTAGCTGTGTGCTTGCAAGAAAGTGTCAGACTTTCTATGTGTTGTGTTAATAATTTTGTTTTGTAATTTTCCCTATGGACAGGCTTGTCTGGGTTTAACTGCCTGAGTCACAGAAAGCTGTGCTGTTGTCTATGAGTGTTGGTGAGCAATCAGGGCTGTGCATTTTCCAGTGTCATGGGATGTGTACATAGTCTGTTTTTTAAGTGTTGTTTATTTCCATGTTTTACAAGCTACACATATAAAGTTCCAATATTTAACAGGTTTTATTTATTAAGCTCAAAGTTTTTCAACAACTTTTGTAACCTTTCTCAAGAAAAATCGAGCCATTTGATAGACATTTTATTTGTTTTTAATTGCTCTTGAGAAAGTGAAAAAAGTTGTTGACAACATTCCAATTTACTTCTATTATCTAATTTGCTTCATTCTTTAGATATCCTTTTCTGAAGAAATAGCAATGCACATGGGTGAGCCAATCACACAATGCATCAATGTACAGCCACCAATTAGCAGCTACTAAGCCTATCTAGATATGCTTTTCAGGAAAGGATAGCAAGAGATTTAAGAAAAATAGATAATAGAAGTTAATTAGAAAGTTGTTTAAAATCTCATGCCCTTTCTAAATCATGGGGAAAAATGGGTTTCATGCCCCTTAAATAAATACAAACTGTATTTTTAAACAATTCTTAAAGGAGTTATGATCTGGTTTAATTGTTGAATTAAACCTGATGAATTTTTTAACTTTATAAGTCTGCACTATTGTCGCTTCTCCTTCACAGTTTTTTTTTCCCAAAGGGAACCTCACATTATACAGGAACTTACTCTCTTCTATAGTTACAAGATGGCTGTCCGGTATTTTGTGGTGGAAGCTTTCATATCTTCCCACACCTTATATGTGCAATACCTTGTACACATTCACTGCATATATAGCACTGGTTTTCAAACCTGTCCTCAAGCCTCCATAACCTGAGGATATCTGAACTGGAGCACAGGTGAAATAATCAGCTGATTAGTAAATGGTTATTTTACCTGCTCTCATCCAAGGTAATCCTGACAATCTGGCCTCTTGGGGAGGCCTGAGGACAGGTTTGAAAACCAATGATGTATAAACCAGTAACCATGAATATCCACAAGTAAAATACATTATCCATGCATGACATTGTAGATTAAAGGCTAAATATTCTTAAAAAAGGCATGTGTATTCTTTGTATTGAGGAGTGATGATATAATAGGTTTATATTTTACCAGTAGAGGGTGCTGTTTATCAATATATTGATGACAAATCTATTCTTTGGCTGGTATGACATTTTTAAAAGGACATTACAATTAAAGCTTAAATGCCAATAAATACCATAGTTTTCTTAAGAAACCAAGTAGTATGATGGTAGCCCAGAGGCAGTTTGCCAGTATTTGTGGCATAGATTTGCTACCCCTGTTATCAGGAAAAATTGTTTCTTGAAATGCAACTTTTTTCACTGAAAACATTTCACATTTCTTTGCTATTTTATTGTCATAACAAGAGCACGTTGTATTGTTTTATTTGTCTCTATTAGCAAGATATGTTTTAATGTATTCATTTATTTATATTTTACATTATCAGGTGTATAGAACCACCAGACTCCAGGAAAAGCATACACCTATATAAAGCTTAATATGTCTTCTAACCTAATGTAACACAACATTTTAATACACAGGTTAAAATAAAATGCCTAGCAGACCTCTGATGCTAAATTTGAGAACATGTTTGGTTACAGCTTAGGAATTTGAATTGTTAGTTTGTTTAATCTTCCTGCAAGGAATTTATAAAACAGCAGCAAGAAAGCAGTAGACCCAGTTTAAAAGGACAGTGATATTAACTAAAAATGACAAGACATTTCTGTTGTATTACTACAGAATAACATATCAGCCAAAGTTAAACCTTTTTAGAATTATCATTTGCCTTATTTAGAGGAGCCAATCCAGGCTTGAGTCTACAGACAGCAAGGCTAGTCATTGTAATGATGTTGGTATAAATTACATTGTTTTGAAGTGTTGTTATTTTGAAGCCAATTAGAAAATTACATGTCGCAGGGTTAGCCTTGCAGAGTCAACAGGGTTTATTTCAAGTTCTGAGAATTAGAAAATCCTTAATTTGCAGAGCTAAATAGCATGAAAGGGGGACAAAAAATAATGAAATTATATTGCAACATTGTTTCAAATAAATAAACATTTGAGATAAAAATCTCATGGTGCTTAGTGTCCATTTATTACAGTAGAAGTTTAACAACATTCTCCTGTCTTGGACATTGCATAAACTATCTGATCTGATTAGGGTATTTACCAAAAAAGCTGTCTGCAGCCAGGCCTTGGGGTATAAACAGAGGTGGTCATGAAACTGACATTTGATCTTTAGGATCAGGGGCTTATATGGGTAGGTGTTTCGCAGTGTGGCTGTAGGGCCAGAGGTCTGACCTGAGGTCTGATTTGGATGATTTGGATGATTAGCTTTCAAGGGCTGTGGGGCTTTGCAGTCTGATTGTTTTAAACTTCATATATTTAAGATTTACTGCTCAGTATCATTCTAGTGCTGTGATAAGTGGTTTAACATATCTTATGCAAGTAGCAGAACAAAATCCAGTGTTCACTTCATTTACATCAGACTTATTGGGTGGCTTAACATATTTTTTGTTGTTGCGTCTAAGGGTGAGCAACTTTCAGGTATTGTATAGGAGTGAAAATCATCAGACAAATATCAAAACAATAAATACTTTTTTTAAATACAAATTAGCATCATTCCAAATAATTAATTTATACCTAACCTCGCCTCTTCATTGCAACAGGGAAAGCAGGGCCATTATCCTGTGTACATCAATTACAACAAGCAAGGCCCAGATTATACACTTGTCACACTTGGCATTGCTAAAGTCCAACTCTCAATAGAAGCTTGCGAGCAATCACCTGTTGGTAATTAATTAGCTGACAGCCACATACTGACAGTTCCAAGTTAATAGTAAAGTCAGTTTCCTTCTAACAGGGCCATTTTACAATAATAGTGATAGTATCCTATAGCATGCGCTATAAAGTGCAGCATGCGCAGAAATGTTACTATTGGATACTTCATGGTATTTCATTAAAATGTAATGTAAAGCTCATAGCAACTATATACACCCTTAAATAATAAAAATAATCTACATATGTAGTATGATATTGAATTAAAAAATAAATGTCATATTAATGTCTAAAATCAAATAATTAATTAATGTTTTTAAAGAAAAGTACATGCAATGTATATATAAAAATGTGAAATAATGTGGCGTCAGATGGAAATTTTGGAGCAATAATTGCAAAAATATTACCTATAAATAAAATTAAAGTAATAAAGGAAATAAATGAAAAACTAAATTCGATGATGCAGGTTAAAAAAAAATCAAATTGAATTCTATTATTTATCTATATGGCTCTATAAAGGCAGAAGTGTATACAGCAATGTTTGTAACAGTAACAAAAGTTACCAGGAAAATTACGTATGTTTGAAAGCAGAAGTACATTGGAAATATTTGTTTTTTTAAATCACCTGCTCTGTGTAAATACCCATTTAACTCGGCAAGATACCTGGCCTAAATGACTCACACCCAGCATAAGATATGATACCTTGGAGATCAAACCAGGAGAGTTTAGTGTGTGTAGGCAGGCATAGGCTGGAGAACGGACACTCTAGAGGACCGGCTAAGTGTAATGAACTTCAGAACAGCTTTTAGCCTTTTGTCCTCTGTTATAATTTGATCTCTGAGGATTCCAAATATTGACCTACTCGTGCTGAGCTGAAGAACCCTTGCTTGCAGGAGTAAATGTAGGTGACTGGACTGTATGTGGATAAGAATGATATGTGTGTGCTAATTATGGTGAGGGTTCACTTCTGAGTGGCAAATGTAGCACTGCAAAACTAGTATATTTTCACTTAACTCTATTGCTATTACGTTTTCTTAGCTAAACCCTGCATTATCCATATGAAACAGTTTAAAACATATTTCAGCATTTTGAAATCTGCTACAGACATGTTGTCCCCAACTTAAAATCTAAAGTAAATTTAATTTAAAGCATATTTCAAATTATATGAGAATAAGCTCTGTCCAAAAAGGATGCTGTATGTAGATTTAGTACAATCCTAAAACAAAGGCCATTACTAACTATGCTTATGTAAAATAAACCCTCCATATTATTTTTTCTAGTTGAAGTTACAGAGGACTCTTTAAGGCACAATTATAAAGACATGATGGCAGCCAATATTGTCAGGAGAGCTGCATCCCTGGGTGGCTGGTGTTAGCTCTAAAGCTGATATTTGTAACTTGGCTTCCTAGGATGACATGCTGTTTGCAGATGACACAAAAATTTGTAATAGAGTAGATAAATGAGAAGTGATATACAACCATTGGAGGATTGGACAAATGACTGGGATCTAAAGTTTAACACAGCAAAGTATAAGATTACGCATTTAGGGAAGTACAATACAAACGTTAATTACAGACTCAAAGCACTTTACTGACTGTTACAAATGAGGAACGGGACTTGGGGATTATTATTTCAGATGATTTAAAATGTAGTAAGCAATGTAGTACTGCAGCGCATAAGGCCAGCATAATTCTTGGATGTATTGGTAGAGGTATTTTCAGCAGAAATAGTAAGGTTCTTATACCACTTTATACTCATCTTGAGTATTATGTGCAATTCTGGAGACCATATCTTCAGAAGGATATAAACAAACTGTGCAAAGGAGGGCTACCAAAATGGTACATGGTCTAAAAAATAAAATGTGCCAGGAGAGGCTCAATGACCTAAATATGTATAGCTTAGAGAAGAGAAGGTAAAGAGGTTATATGATAGAAACTTTCAAGTATATTAAAGGGTTTAGTAAAACAGATCCAGTGAGTATTTTACATATAAAGAAAAACTCAAGAACAAGGGGTCATGATCTCAAGCTTTTTTTTTTTTAAAAAAAAGAGGGTTTGTTCCTCCTACAACTCTAACGGTATTGGTATAGAGTCCTCCAAAAGTATCAAATAATGTGCACTTCACAAAAAGTTGTTCCAAGGAACCCTTTCAATCTGAGAGACCTGGAGCAGTTGGCGACAGAAGAGTGGTCCAAAACTCCAGTAAAGAGGTGTAAGAAACTATTGATTTCAGTTATTTTTTTCCAATAATAAACTGAGGGTGCCGATAATTTTCTCCAGTCCATTTTTGGAGTTTTGCGTGGAATGTGTCAGATTTGGCTTTTTTTTCTCCACTTTTTTGTGTCATACCAATACAAACAAAATAAATAAACATGACAATGTCTAAACATTTGTAATTGCAACAATTTTCTGGGTGAAGTGGTGCATTATCTGACAGAAATGCAGGGTGACAATATTTTTGGCCATGACTGTACAGTCCTGGCCAAACGTTTTCAGAATGACACAAATATTAATTTTCAAAAAGTCTTCTACTTCAGTGTTTTTAGATCTTTTTGTCAGATGTTACTATGGTAAACTGAAGTATAATTACAAGGAGATGTCCTAGTGCTTGCTGGACTTTCTTGGGCGCCCTGAAGCCTTCTTCACATCAATTGAATCTCTCTCCTTGAAGTTCTTGATGATCTGATATATGGTTGATTTAGGTGCAATCTTAGTAGCATTAAATATCCTTGCATGTGAATCTCTTTTTGTGCAAAGCAATGATGACTGCATGTTTTTCCTTGCAGTTAACCATGGTTAACAGAGGAAGAACAATGATTTCAAGTACCACCCTCCTTTGAAAGCTTCAAGTCTGATAACTCTTCATAACATTCCGGAGCATATGCAAATTGCCATAAAAAACAGAGGCATCAGACTTTGTGAAAATTAATATTTGTGTCATTCTCAAAACTTTTGGCCAGGACTGTATATACAGTATATATATATATATATATATATATATATATATATATATATATATATATATATATATATATATATATATATATATATATATATATGTTAATAGAAGACAGCGCTCTCTGGGCTTGACAAAAGGCGCAAGCAAGTGCCTTTCATTCAGTACTGCTTGCTACACCTTTTGTCAAGCCCAGAGAGTGCTGTCTTCTATTAAAGGGACACTAAACCCTAATGTTTTATTTCATGATTCAGATAGAGCATGTAATTTTAAGCAACTTTCTAATTTACTCCTATTTTCAATTTTTCTTTGTTCTCTTGCTATCTTTATTTGAAAAAGAAGGTATCTAAGCTTTTATTTTGGGTTCAAAACTCGGGATAACACTTTTTTTTTGGGTGGATGATTTTATCCACCAATCAGCAAGAACAACCCAGGTTGTTTACCAAAAATGGGCCGCCATCTAAACTTACATTCTTACATTTAAAAAAAAAGATACC
Source organism: Bombina bombina (assembly GCF_027579735.1). NCBI lineage: Eukaryota > Metazoa > Chordata > Amphibia > Anura > Bombinatoridae > Bombina > Bombina bombina. The sequence goes on from NC_069502.1 coordinate 413,300,641, forward strand.
AAGAGAATAAAGAAAATTTGATAATAGGAGTATATTAGAAAGTTGCTTAAAATTGCATGCTCTATCTGAATCACAATGAAAAAATGTATCTACTATTTATCTACTATTCAGCACCCTGGCAAGGGAAGGAAGTTTGTGAGAGTGATGCTGTATGCACTATCTATATGATTAATCAAAGAGGAGACACCCGGGCAGATATCACTAACAGAGAATGAATGCATGGGGATTCTGGAATATATACTGTGTATATATATATATATATATATATATATATATATATATATATATATAAAGTTTAGAAATCCAAAAAAGCACTCCGAAAACATTTACCACGTTAATAAATTGGATAATAATAACGGCAAGTGCTTTCCTGGATTTCTAAACTTTATTTTTTGATTTGAAATGCACCCCAGCAGCTGGTTTTTTAATGTGATTGCTGGAACTCTCCTGTTTTTTTCCTATATATATATTCCTATGTGTGTGTGTATATATATATATATATATATATATATATGTATATATATATATATATATATATATATTTGTTATATTATATATATATATATATTTGCTGTAATAAGCCTGTTAAAAGGATAGCTGTGCTAAAACAGTATTATTTTGAAGCAAAAAAACGGAGAATTTGCATATCTAATTTGCATAACTTACCCAGAATTCTCTTGTGCATTGGTTACATTGTATATGAGTTATTTCTGGGGAAAAGCAAGCGGGGATACTTGCCTAGATGTGCTAATTTCCTATGCAAATATTTACATTGATTTATATATATATATATGGGTCCTGAGAGTGATTACATCATCAATAGTTTACAACTGTGTTTAACCTACAACTACTTTAGGTTTGAAACCAAGTACTTCCAACAAATCACAGGAACGGTGATGGGGTCGAATATGGCCCCATCGTACACCAACCTCTATATGGAGGACTACGAGGTTAATGTAATGAGTCTATGAAAACCCCAAGGTAATCATGTATAAGCGGTATATTGATGATGTCCTGTTAATTTGGAGAGGTGATGAGGTTAGCCTCATATCTTTGCATGAATCCTTAAACAAACTGACAACACCTGTGAAGTTTAAAATGGTACACAGTCGAAAATGAAGTTGAGTTCTTGGCATCTATTTATCAAAGCATAAACTGACTTGCATTCAACGACATCAATACGCTTGCCTAAGATCGATTAAAATTGCTGCCGGGGACCTGAACACATTCTCCAAAATTATCAAAAAAGCTGTAAAAAAGCCGCGCACCAAGTACGATGCGATGAGCAGTGGACTGTTGTTAACTAACAGTCATCAATCTCGCTGCACTTCGGCTTTTTTACAGCTTTCTTGGTACCCTGTCACTAAACTGTTTACCCCCTATACCGCCACTCCTGGAGCCCGCCGCAACTCTAATAAATGTATTAACCCCTAAACCGCCGCTCCCGGACCCTGCCGCAACTGAATACAATTATTAACCCCAAAACCCCCTCTCCTGGAGCACACCGCCACCTACATTATACTTATTAACCCCTAATCTGCCACCCCCTACACCGCCGCCACATACATTATATTTATTAACCCCTAATCTGCCCTCCCCTACACTGCCGCCACCTACCTAAATTTATTAACCCCTAATCTGCCGCCCCCAACATCGCCACCACTATATTAAATTTATTAACCACTAAACCTAAGTCTAACCCTAACACCCCCTAACTTAAATATAATTTAAATACATCTAAATAAATATTACTATCATTAAATAAATTATTCCTATTTAAAACTAAATACTTACCTGTAAAATAAACCCTAAGATAGCTACAATATAATTAATAGTTACATTATAGCTATCTTACGGTTTATTTTTATTTTACATGCAACTTTGTATTTATTTTAACTAGGTACAATAGTTATTAAATAGTTTAATAACTTCCTAGTTAAAATAAAGACAAATATACCTGTAAAATAAAACCTAACCTAAGTTACAATTACACCTAACACTACACTATAATTAAATAAATTCCCTAAACTAAATACAATTAAATACAATTAAATATTTTTTATCTAAAGTAAAAAAAAAAAAACACTAAATTACAGAAAATAATAAAATAATTACAAGATTTTTAAACTAATTACACCTAATCTAATCCCCCTAACAAAATAAAAAAGCCTCCCAAAATAAAAAAGCCCTACCCTACACTAAATTACAAAGGGCCTTTTGCGGGGCATTGCCCCAAAGTAATCAGCTCTTTTACCTGTAAAAAAAAGATTGCAACTCCCCCAACATTAAACCCACCACCCACACAGCCAACCCTACTCTAAAACCCACCCAATCCCCACTTAAAAAAACCTAACACTAACCCCTTGAAGATCACACTACCTTGAGAAGTCTTCACCCAACCGGGCCGAAGTCCTCATCGAATCCGGCAGAAGAGGTCCTCCATACAGGCAGAAGTCTTTATCCAGACGGCATCTTCTATCTTCATGCACCCGGCGCGGAGCGGCTCCATCTTCAAGATTGCATCAGCTAATAGCATTTTTCCTACCTTAATTCTGATTGGCTGATAGAATTCTATCAGCCAATCGGAATTGAAGGGACGCCACCTTTGATGACATCACTTAAAGGAACCTTCATTATTCAGTCGACGTTGAAGGAAGAGGATGCTCCGCGTCGGATGTCTTGAAGATGGAGCCGCTCCGCGCCGGATGGATGAAGATAGAAGATGCCGCCTGGATGAAGACTTCTGCCCATTTGGAGGACCTCTTCTGCCTGGCTTGGATGAAGACTTCTGCCCGTCTGGAGGACCTCTTCTGCCGGATTCGTTGAGGACTTCGGCCCGGTTGGGTGAAGACTTCTCAAGGTAGGGTGATCTTCAAGGGGTTAGTGTTAGTTTTTTTTTTAAGGGGGGATTGGGTGGGTTTTAGAATAGGGTTGGTTGTGTGGGTGGTGGGTTTTAATGTTGAGGGGTTTGTAATTTTTTTGTACAGGTAAAAGAGCAGATTACTTTGGGGCATTGCCCCGCAAAAGGCCCTTTTAAGGGCTATTTGTAATTTAATGTAGGGTAGGGCTTTTTTTATTTTGGGGGCTTTTTTATTTTGTTAGGGGGATTAGATTAGGTGTAATTAGTTTAAAAATCTTGTAATTATTTTATTATTTTATTATTTAATTATAGTGTAGTGTTAGGTGTAATTGTAACTTAGGTTAGGTTTTATTTTACAGGTAAATTTGTCTTTATTTTAACTAGGAAGTTATTAAATAGTTAAAGGGACAGTCTACACCAGAATTTTTATTGTTTTAAAAGATAGATAATCCCTTTATTACCCATTCCCCAGTTTTGCATAACCAACACAGTTATAATAATATATTTTTAACCTCTGTGATTATCTTGTATCTAAGCCTCTGCAAACTGCCCCTTTATTTCAGTTTTTTTGACAGACTTGCAGTCTAGCCAATCAGTGCCTGCTCCCAGATAACGTCACGTGCACGAGCACAGTGTTATCTATAGGAAATACGTGAACTAACACCCTCTAGTGGTGAAAAACTGTTAACATGCATTCTGAAAAGAGGTGGCCTTCAATGTCTAAGAAATTAGCATATGAACCTCCTAGGTTAAGCTTTCAACTAAGAATACCAAGAAAACAAAGCAAAATTGGTGATAAAAGTAAATTGGAAAATTGTTTAAAATTACATGCTCTATCTGAATCATGAAAGTTTATTTTGGCCTAGACTGTCCCTTTAATAACTATTTAAAGGGACACTGTACCCACATTTTTTCTTTTGTGATTCAGATAGAGCATGACATTTTAAGCAACTTTGTAATTTATTCCTATTATCAAATGTTCTTTATTCTCTTGATATCTTTATTTAAAATGCAAGAATGTAAGTTTAGATGCCGGCCCATTTTTGGTGAACAACCTAGGTTGTCCTTGCTGATTGGTGGATAAATTCATCCACCAATCAAAAACTGCTGTCCAGGGTTCTGAACGAAGAAAAAAGCTTAGATGCCTTCTTTTTCATATAAAGATAGCAAGAGAAAGAAGAAACATTGATAATAGGAGTAAATTAGAAAGTTGCTTAAAAATGCATGCTCTATCTGAATCACGAAATAAACATTTTGGGTTTAGTGTCCCTTTAATAACTACTGTACCTAGTTAAAAAAAATACAAACTTGCCTGTACAATAAAAATAAACCCTAAGCTAGATACAATGTAACTATTGGTTATATTGTAGCTAGCTTAGGGTTTATTTTATAGGTAAGTATTAAGTTTTAAATAGGAATAATTTATTTAATTATAGGAATATTTATTTAGATTTATTTAAATTATATTTAAGTTAGGGGGTGTTAGGGTTAGACAGGTTTAGGGGTTAATACATTTAATATAGTGGCGGCAATGTTGGGGGCGGCAGATTAGGGGTTAATAAGTATAATGTAGGTGGCGGTGGGCTCCGGGAGTGGCGGTTTAGGGGTTAATAAGTTTATTTAGTTGCTGCGGGGTCCTGGAGCGGCGGGATAGGGGTTAATAACTTTTATTTAGGTGGCGGCGGTTGAGGGGCGGCAGATTAGGGGTTAATAAGTATAATGTAGATGGTGGCGGTGTAGGGGACGGCAGATTAGGGGTTAATAAGTATAATGTAGATGGCGGCGGTGTAGGGGGGGCAGGTTAGGGTTGTTTATACTCGGGGTACATGTTAGGGTGTTAGGTGTAAACATTCCCATAGGAATCAATGGGATATCGGGCAGCAGCGAACATGAGCTTTTGCTGCTTTCCGACTCCCATTGATTCCTATGGCATCCGCCGCCTCCAGGGTGGCAGGTACGCTGGGCCAGAATAGTGCAGAGCGTACCTGGTAGCTATTTGATAACTTACAAAAGTAGTCAGATTATGCCGAATTTACGTTTGGAACATCTGTAGTGACGTAAGCATTGATCTGTGTCAGACTGAGTCCGGCGGATCGTATGTTACGTCACAAAATTCTACTTTTGCCGGTTTGTAGGGTTTGATAACTAAGGCGAATCAGGCTCGCCACAAATACGCTTCAGAATTCCAGCGTATTTGCGGTTGACGGCTTGATAAATAGATGCCTTAGAATCTTAGGATCTTTAAGGATGGATTACTATTGGAAACGACGATGTACCATAAACGCTAATGTGCACCGAAACATTATGTATTTTTTAATGTTTTTTGAATAAATAATGTTATATTTTAACGAAGACCAATGAGTGCCTTTTTTGGATGTTGATTTGTACTTTGAGTTAAAGTGTACCTTGGCATTAAAGAAAACAGAATTTATGCTTACCTGATAAATTACTTTCTCCAACGGTGTGTCCGGTCCACGGCGTCATCCATTACTTGTGGGAAATGTTCTCCCCCACAGGGAAAGGCAAGGAGAGCACACAGCAAGAGCTGTCCATATAGCTCCCCCTCTGGCTCCGCCCCCCAGTCATTCGACCGACGGTTAGGAGAAAAAGGAGAAACTATAGGGTGCCGTGGTGACTGTAGTGTATAAAGAAAAAATTTTTCAACCTGATTAAAAAAACCAGGGCGGGCCGTGGACCGGACACACCGTTGGAGAAAGTAATTTATCAGGTAAGCATAAATTCTGTTTTCTCCAACATTGGTGTGTCCGGTCCATGGCGTCATCCATTACTTGTGGGAACCAATACCAAAGCTTTAGGACACGGATGAAGGGAGGGAGCAAATCAGGTTACCTAAACAGAAGGCACCACGGCTTGCAAAACCTTTCTCCCAAAAACAGCCTCCGAAGAAGCAAAAATATCAAATTTGTAGAATTTGGCAAAAGTGTGCAGAGAAGACCAAGTCGCTGCCTTACATATCTGGTCAACAGAAGCCTCGTTCTGATAGGCCCATGTGGAAGCCACAGCCCTAGTAGAGTGAGCTGTGATACGGTCAGGAGGCTGCCGTCCGGCAGTCTCATAAGCCAAGCGGATAATGCTTTTCAGCCAGAAAGAGAGAGAGGTAGCAGTAGCTTTTTGACCTCTCCTCTTACCAGAGTAAACGACAAACAAGGATGAGGTTTGTCTAAAATCTTTTGTTGCTTCTAAATAGAACTTTAAAGCACGAACAACATCTAAATTGTGTAATAAACGTTCCTTCTTTGAAACTGGATTCGGACACAAAGAAGAAACAACTATTTCCTGGTTGATGTTCTCGTTGGAAACAACTTTTGGAAGAAAACCAGGCTTAGTACGCTAAACAACCTTATCTGAATGGAACACCAGATAGGGTGTATCACACTACAAAGCAGATAATTCAGAAACTCTTCTAGCAGAAGAAATAGCAACCAAAAACAGAACTTTCCAAGATAGTAACTTAATATCTATGGAATGTAAAGGTTCAAACGGAACCCCTTGAAGAACTGAAAGAACTAAATTTAGACTCCAAGGAGGAGTCATGGGTCTGTAAACAGGCTTGATTCTAACCAAAGCCTGAACAAAAGCTTGTACATCTGGCAAAGCTGCCAGTCGTTTGTGCAACAAGACGGATAATGCAGAAATCTGTCCTTTTAGAGAACTAGCTGACAATCCTTTATCCAAACCTTCTTGGAGAAAGGAGAGAATCTTTGGAATTTTAATCTTACTCCAGGAGAATCCTTTGGATTCACACCAACAGATATATTTTTTCCATATTTTATGGTAAATCCTTCTAGTCACAGGTTTTCTGGCTTGGACCAGAGTATCAATCACAGAATTTGAAAACCCACGCTTGGATAAAATCAAGCGTTCAATTTCCAAGCAGTCAGCTGCAGAGAAACTAGATTGGGATGTTCGAATGGACCTTGTACTAGAAGGTCCTGTCTCAAAGGTAGCTTTCATGTTGGAGCCGATGACATATTCACCAGGTCTGCATACCAAGTCCTGCGTGGCCATGCAGGAGCTATCAGAATCACCGAGGCCTTCTCCTGTTTGATCCTGGCTATGAGCCTGGCGAGGAGAGGAAACGGTGGAAACACATATGCTAGGTTGAACGACCAAGGCACCACTAATTCATCCACTAGAATCGCCTTGGGATCCCTGGATCTGGACCCGTAGCAAGGAATCTTGAAGTTCTGACGGGACGCCATTAGATCCATGTCTGGAATGCCCCATAATTGGGTTAACTGAACAAAGACCTCCGGATGGAGTTCCCACTCCCCCGGATGGAAGGTCTGACGACTCAAATAGTCCGCCTCCCAGTTGTCTACTCCTGGGATGTGAATAGCAGATAGATGGCAGGAGTGATTCTCTGCCCATTGGATTATCTTGGTTACTTCCTTCATCGCTAGGGAACTCTTTGTTCCCCCCTGATGATTGATGTACGCAACAGTCGTTGTGTTGTCCGACTGAAATCTTATGAACCTGGCTTCCGCTAGCTGAGGCCAAGCCAGGAGCGCATTGAATATAGCTCTTAGTTCCAAAATGTTTATCGGGAGAAGCGACTCTTCCCGCGACCATAGGCCCTGAGCTTTCAGAGAGTCCCAGACCGCGCCCCACCCCAAGAGGCTGGAGTCGGTCGTGACGATGACCCACTCCGGTCTGCGGAAACTCATTCCCTGAGACAGGTGATCCTGGGTCAACCACCAGAGAAGTGAGTCCCTGGTTACCTGGTCTACTTGAATTTGGGGAGACAAGTCTGTATAGTCCCCATTCCACTGATTGAGCATGCACAGCTGTAATGGTCTTAGATGAATTCGAGCAAAAGGAACCACATCCATTGCTGCGACCATTAGTCCTATTACTTCCATGCATTGAGCTATGGAGGGTTGAGGAATAGAGTGAAGAACTCGACAAGCTTTTAGAAGCTTTGTCTTTCTGACGTCTGTGAGAAAGATCTTCATTTCCACAGAATCTATTATTGTTCCCAGACGGTGACAGTGAACTTTTTTCTATGTTCACTTTCCACCCGTGAGATCTGAGAAAAGCCAACACAATGTCTGTATGAGCCCTCGCTTTGGAAAGAGACGACGCTTGGATTAGGATGTCATCTAGATAAGGTGCTACAGCGATGCCCCTCAGTCTTAGGACCGCTAGAAGGGACCCTAGCACCTTTGTGAAAATTCTGGGAGCGGTGGCTAAACCGAATGGAAGAGCCACAAACTGGTAATGTTTGTCCAGAAAGGCGAACCTCAGGAACTGATGATGAGATTTGTGGATTGGGATATGCAGATACGCATCCTTCAGATCCACGGTAGTCAAAAATTGACCCTGCTGGATTGTTGGTAAGATTGTCCGAATGGTTTCCATCTTGAAGGATGGAACTCTGAGGAACTTGTTTAATATCTTTAAATCCAGAATTGGCTTGAAAGTTCCCTCTTTTTTGGGAACCACAAACAGGTTTGAGTAAAACCCTAGACCTTGTTCCCCGGAGGGGACTGGGTTTATAACTCCCATCTTTGATAGGTCTCTTACACAATGTAAGAATGCCTGTTTCTTTATCTGGTCTGATGATAAGCGAGACAGGTGGAACCTTCCCTTTGGAGGAAGTCCCTTGAATTCTAACAGGTATCCCTTGGAAACTATCTTTAGTGCCCAGGGATCCAGAACATCTCTTGCCCAAGCCTGAGCGAAGAGAGATAGTCTGCCCCCTACCAGATCCGGTCCCGGATCGGGGGCTACCCCTTCATGCTGTCTTGGTAGCAGCAGCAGGTTTCTTGGTTTGTTTACCCTTGTTCCAGCCTTGCATGGGCTTCCAAGCGGGTTTGGGCTGGGCCGCGTTACCTTCTTGTCTAGCAGCAGTGGAGTTATTAGCCGGTCCGTTCCTGAAATTGCGAAAGGAACGAAAATTAGACTTGTTCTTAGCCTTAAAAGGCCTTTCCTGTGGGAGGGCATGGCCCTTACCCCCAGTGATGTCTGAAATAATTTCCTTCAATTCCGGCCCTTCAGTAACTTAGTCTTGGATGACACGTCTGCCGACCAGGATTTTAGCCAAAGCGCCCTCCGCGCTACTATAGCAAAACCTGAGTTTTTCGCCGCCAATTTCGTTATTTGAAAGGCGGCATCCAATATAAAGGAATTAGCTAACTTTAATGCGTGAATTCTGTCCATGACTTCTTCATAGGAAGTCTCTTTCTGGAGCGACCTTTCTAGTTCTTCGAACCAAAAGGACGCCGCTGAAGTGACAGTAATAACACACGTAGCTGGTTGAATGATGAACCCTTGCTGAACAAAAATCTTTTTAAGCAATCCTTCCAATTTTTTATCCATAGGATCTTTGAAAGCGCAGCTGTCCTCTATAGGAATAGTTGTGCGCTTTGCTAGTGTTGAAACAGCTCCCTCAACCTTCGGGACCGTTTGCCATGCGTCCCGTCTAGGGTCTACTATGGGAAACATTTTCTTAAATATAGGAGGTGGGGCAAAGGGTACACCTGGCTTCTCCCACTCCTTTTCCACTATGTTCGCTACCCTCTTAGGTATTGGAAAAGCGTCGTCGTGCACTGGGACCTCTAAAAATTTGTCCAATTTGCACAACTTCTCTGGTACTACCATGGAATCACAGTCATCCAGAGTAGCTAATACCTTCTTAAGCAAAGCGCGGAGATGTTCTAGCTTAAACTTAAATGCCACTACATCAGGTTCTGCCTGTTGAGAAATTTTTCCTGAGTCTGAAATTTCACCCTCAGACAGCCCTTCCCTCACAGCCAATTCCGATTGATGTGAGGGTAAAATAGATAAGGCATCGTCAGCGTCTGATTGTTCATCCTTTTTATCTGTATTTAAAACTGAACAATCACGCTTTCTCTGAAAAACTGGCAGTTTGGATAAAAGATTTGCTATAGAATTATCCACTACTGCTGATAATTGTTGCATAGAAATAAGCACTGGCGCGCTAGGTGTCACCTGCGCGGGCAAAGCTGGTGTAGACACAGAAGGAGAGGATGTAGAGCTATCCCCACTACCTTCATTAGATAAATCATCTTGGGCAACATTATGAAAAATAACAGAGCTGTCCTGATTTTGTTTGGACGCTATGGCGCAATTATCACAAACACTCGAAGGGGGAACCACATTTGTCTCTATACACACAGAACATAGGTTATCTGATGGAACAGACATGTTAAACAGATTTAGGCAGGCAAACAATGCAATAAAAACGATTTTAAACAAAAACGTTACTGTCTCTTTAAATAATAAAATGACACATTTATTGAATGAATGTTTACTGAATGTTCAAAAAACTATGAAGGCAATATCCGATTTTTCTGAAATTTGGACCCCAGTGTCTTAATGCTTAGAAAGTATTGCACAGCAAATATGGAGACTCTAGCTCTTAAAACAAGCAAACCGGAGCTAATTGTTGGATTTAACCGTTTTTACACACCACAATCCCAGCTACAGCCTTGCTGCAGCTTTATACCTTCCTTAGGGGTCACCATTCACAGAAAAAAGCCTTTTGGAGTCACTTTCTGAACCACAGGACCCTCTCACATGAATCTGCATGCACTGCCTTGAAATTCAACTGCACAGCTGAAGTGCCAAAATGAGGCTTCCTCCCTCAGCACACTAGAGTGAAGGGGCCTTCCTGACTAGATTTAGGTGTCTAAAACAAGCCAGATCAATAAAAAACGTTCCCAAGTGTATGTGAGCTTATAAAATATTTCAAATGGTATAATATTGTAATAAAAACCAATCGATTTAGCCCCTAACAGTGTCTACCAGCATAAAAAATAAAAAGGGGAAGCCTGTTATCTTTTTTGCTGAGGTGAAAGAAAAATGGCTTACCGTTTCCCCTGAGGGGAAAAATGACTGTCATCTAGCATTAGCCTGTGTTGTTAGAAGGAGACTAGTCATACCTGAAGCAGATGAGTCTGCAAACTGTTACCCCCAACTGAAGTTCTCTTGTTTCAACAGTCCTGCGTGGTAACAGTAATGGATTTTAGTTACTTTTGCTAAAATCATAGCCCTCTTAAACAGAAATCTTCATCACTTTTCTGTTATAGAGTAAATAGTACAAGCCAGCACTATTTTAAAATAACAAACTCTTGATAGAAGAATAAAAAACTACAACTAACACCACAAACTCCTCGCCATCCCCGTGGTAGATGCTACTTGTTCAGAGCGGCAAGGAGAATGACTGGGGGGCGGAGCCAGAGGGGGAGCTATATGGACAGCTCTTGCTGTGTGCTCTCCTTGCCTTTCCCTGTGGGGGAGAACATTTCCCACAAGTAATGGATGACGCCGTGGACCGGACACACCAATGTTGGAGAAAATCGTTTAAATGTGCTTTCCCTTTCTGGACCTTTACATATATATATGTATATATATATATATATACATACATGCAGGGCTCAAAATTTCCACTAGCCATTGGCGAGTGGAAATTTAACAGTGGCGAGTGAAAGTTAGTGAGTGAATGTCCACAAGGGATATTATATTTCCATAAAAGGAAAAGAATACATTTTTCCTCTAGGGCTATATGGACCCCATTAGTGTTTAGACTGTTACTTCTGAGAGGTTAAACAGGAGAAGAGAGATTAAAGAGTAAAAGTGAAAAAATAGATAGTGTTAAGAAAGAGTGGAGAAAAAAAAAGAGAAAAGAGAGAGAGAGAGTGTTAAGAGAAGATACGACCAGAGAGAGAAGGGAGGGAGTAAAAAGTGAGATTGAAGAGAGGAGGAGGTCTGCTATGACCTCAACTTAATATCAACAGTCTCTGCTTTCTCTCAGTTCAACAACTTCCTTTTTCTGTCCAGCTGTTGTGTTCCCCAGAACCCTACTTGATGTTGCTGACTGCTATGCGCTTATTTTTATTAATTTACTACTGTTTGTAGGATTATTTAATTTATGGTATAAAACAAAAACAATATAAAAAAAACTACAGCAAAATAAGATGTTTCACATTGGCTAAACATATGCAATCGGGGTGGGGGGTTAGTGGGTGTGGTGTGGGGGGTTGGTTGGGTGGGTGATGGGTTTTACTGTTGGGGGGTGTTTGTATTTTTTTTTACAGGTAAAAGATCAATGCCCCACAAAAGGCCCTTTTAAGGGCCATTGGTAGTTTATTGTAGGCTAGGTTTTATTTTTTGGGGGGCTTTTTTAATTTGATAGGGCTATTAGATTAGGAGTAATTCTTTTTTATTTTTGATAATGTGTTGTTTTTTTTCTTGTAATTTAGTGTGTTTTATTTTTTGTAACTTTTTTTTGGTAATTTAGTAATTTTTAATAAGGTTTAAATAGTATATTTAAATAATTTGAGTAGGGTTAGGGTTTTTTTAATATGTAATTTAGTTAATTTAATTGGTAGCTTAGTGTAATTTTAGTATAATAGTTAGGGTAGGTTAATTAATAGTTTAAAATTAGTTTATTTTAATTCTATAGGTAAGTTTTAATTTATTTTTAGATAGGGATGTTGTAATTTTAATTTAATTAAAGTTAGCGGTTTAGGTTTATGGGTTAATAGCTTAATTTAGTTTATGGCTATGTGGGGGGCTGGCGGTTTAGGGATTAATAGGTTTAGTTAGTGGTAGTGATGTGGGAGGCCAGAGGTTTAGGGGTTAATACATTTATTTAGTGGCGGTGGGGTCCAGGAACGGCGGAATAGGGGTTAATAACATTATGTAGGTGGCCTCGATGTCGAGGGCGGCAGATTAGGGGTGTTTAGACTTGGGGTTTATGTTAGGGTGTTAGGTGTAAACGTAACTTGTTTTCTAACATATAAATCAATGGGATATCTGGCAGTATCAAACATAAGCTTTCGCTGCTTTCAGACTCCCATTTAATTCTGTGGCAGCCGCAGACTCCAGGGTGACGGATTGAAAACCAGTAATGCTGCGTTGGAATAGCTGCAAGTGTACCTGTTAACTATTTGATAACTTTGAAAAAAGTGTCAAATAGAGCCGAATGTGTATTCAGAACATCTGTAATGACGTAAGCATTGATCTGTGTCAGATTGAGACTGGCGGATCGTATGTTACGTCACAAATGTCAACTTTTGCCGGTCTGTAGGCTTTGATAACTAGGTTGGATGAAGCTCACCACAATTATGCTGTGGAATTCCGCCGTATTTGCGGTTGACGGATTGATAAATATCCCCCAATGAAGCAAAATTGATAATAGAAATAAAATGAAAAGATGCTTAGAAATGTAAGCTCTGGTTGCAGTTGCATTTCTTATGGCCTTCTCCTCTGGATGTTAATGTTTTTGTTAATAATTACTTTTTATTTAGGTTTTAAATGATAAAAATAAAGAACAAATACAACACAGTACAGTTACATACATATAAACACAAATTTTCCATACCACACAATGATGTCAGTAACTCCATGTTTGTGTGTCAACCATTTTATTGTGACCACACAACCCATATTACCACACATACTTGTCTTCAGTTGAATTTGCACAATATGGTTTTACTCTAGCAGTGTCAGTAACATCATGCTATTGCGTCAACCAACAATCATTTTTACTCACCACACACACACTTTCACATGCTCACTATAATTTTGAAAATGTATTAACCTTTTTGTTGCATTGCTAAGCTGATGCTGGATTTCAACATAGTATTGACATTTTATTGTACTTTTCAGTTGTTCTGAAGCTGCATAATAGTTATACTATTTAAAAAACTATCTGCCCACACAAACCATTTCATTTTATCTAATTAAAAAAAAGTCAGAGAAATAATTCCGCCAATAAGGTCCCTGCACCCTCAAAGCGCATCCGCAGATCCTTTCCTTCACCAGCTACCACAAGAGCCACAAGAACATCACTGGCAGCCCTTACACAGCCACAAAAGCACATGCAATAGTGAGACCCTGTACCACTGCCACCACCACCAGCAATACTGATAGAAAGTCAGAGGGGTTGGCATGTTGGTTCACTGGCTGGGACCAGCAGTGGTGGTGGTGACTCCCCACCACTCAAAAAGTGGGCTTCCTTTGTTGAATCTTAGCCACAGCTACCATCTTTGAAAGTTAGTGCAACAACTGGCAGTCTGTTTTGATTGTTTGGGTCGCGACCTTCGGCCAGTGTTACATGAAAATTATTTATAACGGACCCACTTAAAAAAGTAGCAGTGCAAGTTCCACCAGCATTGCTACTGTGACAAAACCACCAAATTTGTCTAGCCTCCAGTTCCTTTACAGATCTGAGCCTCTGAGCACTCTGCAATAAGTTAAAAATGTCCCTTTAACTTCCTTCCCTCCCCCCAAGAATGCTGGTTGGCTGAGAGACACAGTCAATCTATTCTGCTGCGGTTTCCTGGTTTTCATGCATTGGATAATGCCTACATGATTCAGAAAACAGCATATAGCAACGGAAAACAACATTTTTGAAAGAAAATAAAGCACTTTTATTTTCTTTTACATTTTCTGTCGTTTTAGTTTTCGGTAAAGCAAAGAAAATACAGAAAATGTAATTTTTTTTTAATTCTTTTAAAATCAAATGCACATAAACTGATTAATACTATATTGTTATTAGCTAGAAAACTGACTAACACATTGGGCTCCATTTATGAAGCAGTGAATACTGCTTCGCAATCCTATTGTTTCAGGCTCCCCTGAAATGGAAGTAAAGAAACCGCGGTCATAAGACCTTAACCTGTCTGCCACCATTTAGTTTAGGTGGCAAATTGAAATCATCGAGATCCGATACGATCAGGATGATTGACAGTAGCGGCTGATTGGCTGTCAGTGAGCAGGGGCGGCATTGCACAAGCATTTCACTAGAAATTCTTGTGCAATGATAAATGCCTACAGTGTATGCTGTCGGAATTTAGCGATGTTGAGTGGACATGATTTGCTATAGAGAATCATGTCCGCGCGACATAGTAAATCTACTACATAGGATGAAATGATCTTTCCCCATGCTGAAGGCCCTGAAACGTAGGGTTATAGACTAATGCGAATTGAACAAGCAGAAGGGAAAGGTTGCAACTCAAATTATTATTTTTTCTAGAAAAATGGGAGTCTTCTTATCCTTACATTGTCTGTCACTTTCAAAAAATAAGTGGTCACACCCTTTGCCTCCTGTAGATATGTAATGGAGGAACAACTGCATGGAAAATTGTACTTAGTTTAATCTATCCCAGGGGAAGACAACTAAAATTGATATTCTAGCATGATTGATAAAGTCATTTTTTTGTGACCATGGATGCACAGATGCAGCTTTCATCTTCTAGTTATCTGATTGTTTCTGCATTAGAGCCTTTTATTTGTGTGTGGTTTGTTTATTAGTTGGTGGTTATAGTCTTTCTAAAAAATATGAAACAATCAAGGTTCAATTTCAGCACTTTATTGAAGTTATTACTGTGGTTTGCTATTCAAACTGTGCTGCCTTCAGTTCAACCTTTGTACAAGAACATATACTTTGTTTTTTACAGTCTTTGGTTGTCCTCTTCAACATGGACTTTTGAGTTCTGCTGTTGTGACTTCATTGACAGTTATGTAGTTGAGGATTTTTCTATTCTCTGCATGTTACCCTGTGTACAAGAAACCAAAATGTCTTGTAATCATTTTCTGCACTTACTTTAGGGTTGTTTATTGTATAATGTAATGTTTGACTTTGCGTCATTAAAACATAAAGTGGAAAAACTAAAACAAACAAATGCCACATGAGGGGATTTCACTGGTAGCACAATAGAAAACTCTCGCCTAGATTTAGAGTTCTGCGTTAGCCGTCAAAACCAGCGTTAGGGGCTCTTAACGCTGGTTTTGGCCGTCCGCTGGTATTTAGAGTCAGTCAGGAAAGGGTCTAACGCTCACTTTGCAGCCGCAACTTTTCCATACCGCAGATCCCCCTACGCCATATGCGTATCCTATCTTTTCAATGAAATCTTTCTAACTCCGGTATTTAGAGTCTTGGCTGAAGTGAGCGTTAGAAATCTAACGACAAGACTCCAGTCGCAGAGAAAAGCCAGGAGTTAAGAGCTTTCAGGGCTAACGCCGGTTCATAAAGCTCTTAACTACTGTGCTCTAAAGTATACTAACACCCATAAACTACCTATGTACCACTAAACCGAGGCCCCCCCACATCGCCGCCACTCTATTAAATTTTTTTAACCCCTAATCTGCCGACCGCACACCGCCGCAACCTACATTATCCCTATGTACCCCTAATCTGCTGCCCCTAACACCGCCGACCCCTATATTATATTTATTTACCCCTAATCTGCCGCCCCCAACGTCGTCGCCACCTACCTACAATTATTAACCCCTAATCTGCCGACAGGACCTCACCGCTACTATAATAAAGTTATTAACCCCTAAAGCTAAGTCTAACCCTAACACTAACACCCCCCTAAGGCCTAGATTTAGAGTTTGGCGTTAGCCGTGAAAACCAGCGTTAGAGGCTCCTAACGCTGGTTTTAGGCTACCGCCGGTATTTGGAGTCACTCAAAATAGGGTCTAACGCTCACTTTTCAGCCGCGACTTTTCCATACCGCAGATCCCCCTACGCCATTTGCGTATCCTATCTTTTCAATGGGATTTTTCTAACTCCGGTATTTAGAGTCGTGGCTGAAGTGAGCGTTAGAAATCTAACGACAAAACTCCAGCCGCAGGAAAAAAGCAGGAGTTAAGAGCTTTCTGGGCTAACGCCGGTTCATAAAGCTCTTAACTACTGTACCCTAAAGTACACTAACACCCATAAACTACCTATGTACCCCTAAACTGAGGTCCCCCCACATCGCCGCCACTCGATTAAATTTTTTTAACCAATAATCTGCCGACCGCCACCTACGTTATACTTATGTACCCCTAATCTGCTGCCCCTAACCCCGCCGACCCCTGTATTATATTTATTAACCCCTAACCTGCCCCCCACAACGTCGCCGCCAGCTACTTACAATAATTAACCCCTAATCTGCCGACCGCAAAGCGCCGCCACCTACGTTATCCTTATGTACCCCTAATCTGCTGCCCCTAACACCGCCGACCCCTATATTATATTTATTAACCCCTAATCTGCCCCCCACAACGTCGCCGACACCTGCCTACACTTATTAACCCCTAATCTGCCGAGCGGACCTGAGCGCTACTATAATAAAGTTATTAACCCCTAATCCACCTCACTAACCCTATCATAAATAGTATTAACCCCTAATCTGCCCTCCCTAACATCGCCGACACCTAACTTCAATTATTAACCCCTAATCTGACGACCGAATCTCGCCGCTATTCTAATAAATGGATTAACCCCTAAAGCTAAGTCTAACCCTAACACTAACACCCCCCTAAGTTAAATATAATTTAAATCTAACGAAATTAATTAACTCTTATTAAATAAATTATTCCTATTTAAAGCTAAATACTTACCTGTAAAATAATTCCTAATATAGCTACAATATAAATTATAATTACATTGTAGCTATTTTAGGATTAATATTTATTTTACAGGCAACTTTGTAATTATTTTAACCAGGTACAATAGCTATTAAATAGTTAAGAACTATTTAATAGTTACCTAGTTAAAATAATAACAAAATTACCTGTAAAATAAGTCCTAACCTAAGTTATAATTAAACCTAACACTACCCTATCAATAAATTAATTAAATAAAATACCTACAATTACCTACAATAAAACCTAACACTACACTATCAATAAATAAATTAAATACAATTTCTACAAATAACTACAATTACATAAACTAACTAAAGTACAAAAAATAAAAAAGAACTAAGTTACAAAAAATAAAAAAATATTTACAAACATAAGAAAAATATTACAACAATTTTAAACTAATTACACCTACTCTAAGCCCCCTAATAAAATAACAAAGACCCCCAAAATAAAAAAATTCCCTACCCTATTCTAAATTAATAAATTTAAAAGCTCTTTTACCTTACCAGCCCTGAACAGGGCCCTTTGCGGGGCATGCCCCAAGAAAATCAGCTCTTTTGCCTGTAAAAAAAAACATACAATACCCCCCCCCAACATTACAACCCACCACCCACATACCCCTAATCTAACCCAAACCCCCCTTAAATAAACCTAACACTAAGCCCCTGAAGATCTTCCTACCTTGTCTTCACCTCAACAGGTATCACCGATCTGTCCTGGCATCCGGTGCTGAAGAGGTCCAGAAGAGGCTCCAAAGTCTTCCTCCTATCCGGCAAGAAGAGGACATCCGGACCGGCAAACATCTTCATCCAAGCTGCATCTTCGATCTTCTTCCATCCGGTGCGGAGCGGGTCCATGTTGAAGCATCCAACGCGGATCCATCCTCTACTTCCGGCGTCTCCCGACGAATGACGGTTCCTTTAAGGGACGTCATCCAAGATGGTGTCCCTCGAATTCCGATTGGCTGATAGGATTCTATCAGCCAATCGGAATTAAGGTAGGAATATTCTGATTGGCTGATGGAATCAGCCAATCAGAATCAAGTTCAATCCGATTGGCTGATCCAATCAGCCAATCAGATTGAGCTCGCATTCTATTGGCTGATCGGAACAGCCAATAGAATGCGAGCTCAATCTGATTGGCTGATTGGATCAGCCAATCGGATTGAACTTGATTCTGATTGGCTGATTCCATCAGCCAATCAGAATATTCCTACCTTAATTCCGATTGGCTGATAGAATCCTATCAGCCAATCGGAATTCGAGGGACGCCATCTTGGATGACGTCCCTTAAAGGAACCGTCATTCGTCAGGAGACGCCGGAAGAAGAGGATGGATCAGCGTCGGATGCTTCAACATGGACCCGCTCCGCACCGGATGGAAGAAGATCGAAGATGCAGCTTGGATGAAGATGTTTGCCGGTCCGGATGTCCTCTTCTTGCCGGATAGGAGGAAGACTTTGGAGCCTCTTCTGGACCTCTTCAGCACCGGATGCCAGGACAGGTCGGTGATACCTGTTGAGGTGAAGACAAGGTAGGAAGATCTTCAGGGGCTTAGTGTTAGGTTTATTTAAGGGGGGTTTGGGTTAGATTAGGGGTATGTGGGTGGTGGGTTGTAATGTTGGGGGGGGGGGTATTGTATGTTTTTTTTTACAGGCAAAAGAGCTGATTTTCTTGGGGCATGCCCCGCAAAGGGCCCTGTTCAGGGCTGGTAAGGTAAAAGAGCTTTTAAATTTATTAATTTAGAATAGGGTAGGGAATTTTTTTATTTTGGGGGTCTTTGTTATTTTATTAGGGGGCTTAGAGTAGGTGTAATTAGTTTAAAATTGTTGTAATATTTTTCTTATGTTTGTAAATATTTTTTTATTTTTTGTAACTTAGTTCTTTTTTATTTTTTGTACTTTAGTTAGTTTATGTAATTGTAGTTATTTGTAGAAATTGTATTTAATTTATTTATTGATAGTGTAGTGTTAGGTTTTATTGTAGGTAATTGTAGGTATTTTATTTAATTAATTTATTGATAGGGTAGTGTTAGGTTTAATTATAACTTAGGTTAGGACTTATTTTACAGGTAATTTTGTTATTATTTTAACTAGGTAACTATTAAATAGTTCTTAACTATTTAATAGCTATTGTACCTGGTTAAAATAATTACAAAGTTGCCTGTAAAATAAATATTAATCCTAAAATAGCTACAATATAATTATAATTTATATTGTAGCTATATTAGGGTTTATTTTACAGGTAAGTATTTAGCTTTAAATAGGAATAATTTATTTAATAAGAGTTAATTAATTTTGTTAGATGTAAATTATATTTAACTTAGGGGGGTGTTAGTGTTAGGGTTAGACTTAGCTTTAGGGGTTAATACATTTATTATAGTAGCGATGAGCTCCGGTCGTCAGATTAGGGGTTAATAATTGAAGTTAGGTGTCGGCGATGTTAGGGAGGGCAGATTAGGGGTTAATACTATTTATGATAGGGTTAGTGAGGCGGATTAGGGGTTAATAACTTTATTATAGTAGCGCTCAGGTCCGCTCGGCAGATTAGGGGTTAATAAGTGTAGGCAGGTGTCGGCGACGTTGAGGGGGGCAGATTAGGGGTTAATAAATATAATATAGGGGGTCGGCGGTGTTAGGGGCAGCAGATTAGGGGTACATAAGGATAACGTAGGTGGCGGCGCTTTGCGGTCGGCAGATTAGGGGTTAATTATTGTAGGTAGCTGGCGGCGACATTGTGGGGGGCAGGTTAGGGGTTAATAAATATAATATAGGGGTCGGCGGTGTTAGGGGCAGCAGATTAGGGGTACATAGGGATAATGTAAGTTGCGGCGGTTTACGGAGCGGAAGATTAGGGGTTAATAATATAATGCAGGGGTCAGCGATAGCGGGGGCGGCAGATTAGGGGTTAATAAGTGTAAGGGTAGGGGTGTTTAGACTCGGGGTACATGTTAGAGTGTTAGGTGCAGACGTAGGAAGTGTTTCCCCATAGGAAACAATGGGGCTGCGTTAGGAGCTGAACGCTGCTTTTTTGCAGGTGTTAGGTTTTTTTTCAGCTCAAACAGCCCCATTGTTTCCTATGGGAGAATCGTGCACGAGCACGTTTTTGAGGCTGGCCGCGTCCGTAAGCAACTCTGGTATCGAGAGTTGCATTTGCGGTAAAAATGCTCTACGCTCCTTTTTTGGAGCCTAACGCAGCATTTTTTTGGACTCTCGATACCAGAGTTAATTTTATGGTGCGGCCAGAAAAAAGCCCGCGTAGCATTAACAGCCCATCTACCGCCAAACTCCAAATCTAGGCCTAAGTTTTTATTTAACGAAATAAATTATTTCTTATTAAATAAATTATTCCTATTTAAAGCTAAATACTTACCTGTAAAATAAACCCTAATATAGCTACAATATAAATAATAATTATATTGTAGCTATTTTAGGATTAATATTTATTTTACAGGCAACTTTGTATTTATTTTAACCAGGTACAATAGCTATTAAATAGTTAATAACTATTTAATAGCTACCTAGTTAAAATAATTACAAAATTACCTGTAAAATAAATCCTAACCTAAGTTACAATTAAACCTAACAATACACTATCAATAAATTAATTAAATAAAATACCTACAATTATCTACAATTAAACCTAACACTACACTATCAATAAATTAATTACATACAAATACCTACAAATAAATACAATTAAATAAACTAACTAAAGTACAAAAAATAAAAAAGAACTAAGTTACAAAAAATAAAAAAATAATTTACAAACATTATAAAAATATTACAACAATTTTAAGCTAATTACACCTACTCTAAGCCCCCTAATAAAATAACAAAGCCCCCCAAAATAAAAAAATGCCCTTCCCTATTCTAAAATAAAAATTGAAAAGCTCTTTTACCTTACCAGCCCTTAAAAGGGCCTTTTGCGGGGCATGCCCCAAAGAATTCTGCTCTTTTGCCTGTAATAAAAATACAATACCCCCCCCAACATTACAACCCACCACCCACATACCCCTAATCTAACCCAAACCCCCCTTAAATAAACCTAACACTAAGCCCCTGAAGATCTCCCTACCTTATCTTCACCACGCCGGGTATCACTAATCCGTCCAGAAGAGGCTCCGAAGTCTTCATCCAAGCCCAAGCGGGGGCTGAAGAGGTCCATCATCGGGCTGAAGAGGTCCATCATCCGGCTGAAGTCTTGATCCAAGTGGGGGCTGAAGAGATCCATCATCCGGCTGAAGTCTTGATCCAAGCAGGGGCTGAAGAGGTCCATCATCCGGCTGAAGTCTTCTATCAAGTGGCATCTTCAATCTTCTTTCTTCCGGATCCATCTTCATCCCGCCGACGCGGAACATCCATCCTGGCCGACGACTTCCCGACGAATGACGGTTCCTTTAAAGGAACGTCATCCAAGATGGCATCTCTCGAATTCCGATTGGCTGATAGGATTCTATCAGCCAATCGGAATTAAGATAGGAAAATTCTGATTGGCTGATGGAATCAGCCAATCAGATTCAAGTTCAATCCGATTGGCTGATCCAATCAGCCAATCAGATTGAGCTTGCATTCTATTGGCTGATCGGAACAGCCAATAGAATGCGAGCTCAATCTGATTGGCTAATGCACACCTTTGGCCGCAGAACTCTAAATCACCTTTGGCCGCAGAACTCTAAATCTAGGCATCTGTTAGCTTTTGCAATGTACAACTAAATAACGGAAACAACCAGTCCTAAGTGTATTACAGAGTTTCTGTGTGGCATTTGCTGGTATCGTCCCTTCTCCATGGCGTTTCTCCTGCTTTCAACATACGTTTCACTGCTCTGGCTTTTCAAGGATTGATTCTAATGTATTTGTTTTTTTCTTTTGAGGATTATACTTTATATGTAATGGTTATATGGAATAAACAAGGAGATTTGGTCTTACTGCAAGGAATAATTTTGTGATTGTATATTGTTTTTTTTTTCTGCACCATGTTTAATTTACACTTTTTTGTTGTTGTTGTTAAGGATAAATATATAT
Source organism: Bombina bombina (assembly GCF_027579735.1). Lineage (NCBI taxonomy): Eukaryota > Metazoa > Chordata > Amphibia > Anura > Bombinatoridae > Bombina > Bombina bombina. The sequence goes on from NC_069502.1 coordinate 413,322,935, forward strand.
TTTTTTGGTTTCATACACTGGGTGTGATAAATCATATAATTTTTTTTGTTAAATTTATCTCAACAGAAAAAAAAAAACTTATTGTAACTTCTAAAGGGATATGGAAAAGGATGTATGCCAATGAAGCCTATTATTTATTTGTGGATTGTTCATTACCTTATCTCAGACTATTAGCCAATATTTGCATCTATTATTCATGCTTTAAAGGCTCAGTCTACAAGTCTCAGTCTCTCTTCTTAGGCAAGGCAGCAGTTCCTTTATGAAATCTATTATACTCATATTAACACTGTCTAATAAAAGATATGAGATCTCGGGTGTTAGAAATAAAAGCTGCCAAAATATTTTAACATAGAGATACATTGCTAAAGATGTATTTGTATGTATTACTGATTACCTGGATAGGTGTTGTTCCCAATCCCTTTAGCCATTTGCTAGCAGGATAGGGCTCTGGTGACCAATCACCAGTTAGTGTGTATGGGCAACATACAAGTCTATGAGTAAGGCTCCTAAGAGCCCACAATATCTGGCCATAGCTACCTTTAATATATTGCATATTTTGGATTTTTTTGGTATTGCAATTGCTGATTTTACGATACGCTTTATGATGTTTTGTTATACTAAAAAAAAGGACGTTTCTGTTTTGAGCATTTTATCCGGACCCTTTCTTTCCCTTTGTACCTTTTCCAAGCGATGGAGATCGCCTGCATGGACTCAGCTTAACAGTTTCTCCATACCTGTTTTCCATCCAGAGCAAGGGATGGAACAAGAAGGATTATTCGTGAATCACAGTCCCAGCAATCAGGCAGCATTTACTCACACGCCAAGAGGAAGGCAGTGACGTCATCAGATACGAACAAGAGTGCTAACAAGCTGCTTCGACATGCTGTTTGACATATTGTTTACAGACCAGCTTTACAGGCGTAATGTAAGATACACGGAGGAGGTGGCACAGGAACAGCTGCACGGGTAAGAAGATATTATTTCCTTTCTGTTCGCAATTGAATAGATACTGGGATAACCTCATTTGCAGTATTGCGGTATTGTGCACATATTAAACTGGATTGGTTTTGACTCCACTTTCTATAGCTACAGCCTGTATAAGCGGTCAACAGCTGGCACATTATCACAATACATAATCACAGAACACTTCATACAGGGAGTGCAGAATTATTAGGCAAGTTGTATTTTTGAGGATTCATTTTATTATTGAACAACAACCATGTTCTCAATGAACCCAAAAAACTCATTAATATCAAAGCTGAATAGTTTCGGAAGTAGTTTTTAGTTTGTTTTTAGTTATAGCTATTTTAGGGGATATCTGTGTGTGCAGGTGACTATTACTGTGCATAATTATTAGGCAACTTAACAAAAAACAAATATATACCCATTTCAATTATTTATTTTTACCAGTGAAACCAATATAACATCTTAACATTCCCAAATATACATTTCTGACATTCAAAAACAAAACAAAAACAAATCAGTGACCAATATAGCCACCTTTCTTTGCAAGGACACTCAAAAGCCTGCCATCCATGGATTCTGTCAGTGTTTTGATCTGTTCACCATCAACATTGCGTGCAGCAGCAACCACAGCCTCCCAGACACTGTTCAGAGAGGTGTACTGTTTTCCCTCCTTGTAAATCTCACATTTGATGATGGACCACAGGTTCTCAATGGGGTTCAGATCAGGTGAACAAGGAGGCCATGTCATTAGATTTTCTTCTTTTATACCCTTTCTTGCCAGCCACGCTGTGGAGTACTTGGACGCGTGTGATGGAGCATTGTTCTGCATGAAAATCATGTTTTTCTTGAAGGATGCAGACTTCTTCCTGTACCACTGCTTGAAGAAGGTGTCTTCCAGAAACTGGCAGTAGGACTGGGAGTTGAGCTTGACTCCATCCTCAACCCGAAAAGGCCCCACAAGCTCATCTTTGATGATACCAGCCCAAACCAGTACTCCACCTTGCTGGCGTCTGAGTCGATCTGGAGCTCTCTGCCCTTTACCAATCCAGCCACAGGCCCATCCATCTGGCCCATCAAGACTCACTCTCATTTCATCAGTCCATAAAACCTTAGAAAAATCAGTCTTGAGATATTTCTTGGCCCAGTCTTGACGTTTCAGCTTGTGTGTCTTGTTCAGTGGTGGTCGTCTTTCAGCCTTTCTTACCTTGGCCATGTCTCTGAGTATTGCACACCTTGTGCTTTTGGGCACTCCAGGGATGTTGCAGCTCTGAAATATGGCCAAACTGGTGGCAAGTGGCATCTTGGCAGCTGCACGCTTGACTTTTCTCAGTTCATGGGCAGTTATTTTGCGCCTTGGTTTTTCCACACGCTTCTTGCGACCCTGTTGACTATTTTGAATGAAACGCTTGATTGTTCGATGATCACGCTTCAGAAGCTTTGCAATTTTAAGAGTGCTGCATCCCTCTGCAAGATATCTCACTATTTTTGACTTTTCTGAGCCTGTCAAGTCCTTCTTTTGACCCATTTTACCAAAGGAAAGGAAGTTGCCTAATAATTATGCACACCTGATATAGGGTGTTGATGTCATTAGACCACACCCCTTCTCATTACAGAGATGCACATCACCTAATATGCTTAATTGGTAGTAGGCTTTCGAGCCTATACAGCTTGGAGTAAGACAACATGCATAAAGAGGATGATGTGGTCAAAATACTCATTTGCCTAATAATTCTGCACTCCCTGTATAATTACAGTTTGTGAGATTCAGGTTGAGGCTGATAATTCAAATCTCTCTCTCTTTTCATTTTTTTCAATTATTCTTAATCACTCATATCAGCCTCCAGGATACTCATACTGCCAGTAGAATAGTGTTCCTTTCTTATCCATATACAGGAGGGAGTCTTTATCATACCATATATTTAATTGTGGTTGGATCAACATTTACAACAATTGATGCATTTACATTGTTGATGTTAATATAAACATATCGTACATCACAGGTAGAATGGCCCAGCAATTTTATTCCATGCAAACTGTGGCTAACTTGGAATGGAACAGACCCAGTTTGGAAGAGACCTTTAAAAACAAGTTGAATCTATTGGACATATCTGATGTCTTTATGGCAATGGAGAGGGCTCTTAACAATGAATACAAATTATGATGGGACAAGCGTACTTTGGAAAAATATATATCTCTTGGTATGGTTCCTAGAGGTCTTTGGATTAAGAAATTACCTGCATTTATTAATACTGATGACAAGTTTGTTATAGAATGGAGCACCATATTGTCTGATTGTTCCATTAGACTTATGACACTCATCATCCATCATAAAGAGGCCAAAATAAAGGAGGCTAGAGAAAACATAGAGAATGTCCAAAAGGATCTTAAGGCATTTATGAAGCATCAAGATTACTCTAAATTGGACAGTATCCTGCAACTCACAGTGGACAAAGCTAAAAATGAATTAGACATCATTAAGTTTAGAAAATATTCAAGAGATTTGGAAGATTATAAAAATAACAGGGTTTACCATTTTAACTCTAAGAAAAATTCAAGGAATAGAAATCAAAGCAACAAAAGAATGCAACAGTCAAAAGGAGGAAAAAGGGCCCAGAAGAGAGTGTCCTTTTCAGATACAGACCCAGAGTCGAAAGAAGACTATGACCTCCAGGACTTTGTGACATTTATGTCTAGTGGACAATCATCTGAGGATGATGAAGCGATGTCTGTACAGGTGACAGGATCTAATGCACCACACATATATTCCCCTTCCCTACCTCCAGCTCTACCCAGTCCAGCTATATCTAGTATATCTGACGCTAACATTGATAGAATCCAATAAATCTAATGAACAGATGGGTCCAATAGCGATCCTAAAAAGATCAAATGCTTCTAAACCATCTAGGGGTAATAAGTACAAGAAAGCACAAAGTGTACACAAAACTGATATTACATCAGGGCAACAGGTTTTCAGTTAGCCCAGGGACAAGAGGAAGGAGGAGGAGGAGGAATAGCAAGGCAAGGGACACGGAGGGAACAATATCAACTCAGGAGAGACAGACAGGCCAACAAATACAGAGATCCAATATCATAAATTTATCCAGTATCCCTTTGACTAAAATAGAGATGGTGGTTCATGGTTTAGGTTTAAATTTTGTTCCTACATCGAAGTTTAATGTATTTGACACATTAATTGACATAAATAGATTTATTCGAGGCCTTAAACTAAATACATTTTACAAACTTAATCCTTCAGTAGATAAAGAGTTTTGATTACTGACACCAGCCCACAACATGATTATCTCAATCTAACTGAAGCCAGGGATTTTTTGAACTTGTACACACTAGAATCTGAAAGTCTGGCAGATGATTTCTTAGTGGGTAGTCACAAGGGCTTGAAGCCCAAATCTATTTTCTACCCCACACGATATAGGGGCCAAATATTGGAGTCCTTCCACAAAAGAGTCCTTCTCTCTTAAACTAGAGAAGGTAGAATCTGAAACTAAACGCAGGGATAATCTAACACGTGAGCAAAGATTGGTGCTTAAAAAGCTCCAACAGAGGGAGAATATTGTCATCAAGCAGTCCGATAAGGGGGGCTCCATTGTGTTGGATAGATCTTATTATATAATGGAAGCAGAGAGGCAACTAGAGACGTGTACATCAGGTTGCCTGGGGATCCTACACAACACTTTGGAGCTCTTCTTTTGGATCTGCTTGATGATGGTAGATATAAGGGTCTGATTGATGATGAAACTTTTGACTTTCTTAATACCAAGCATCCAGTAGTTCAGATATTTCATCACCTCCCCAAGGTCCACAAGTACTTGGTGGAAGTGAAGGGACGCCCTATTGTCTCAGGAATTGGATCTCTTTTTGAGAATTTATTCAACTGGTTGGAATCACTATTACAACCTATAGTCTTTAAGCTACCCTCGTTCCTCAGAGATACTTCTAAGATTGATGAATGAACACACTTCAAGTATGGGTTGGCTTACTGTCGATGTGGTTGGACTCTATTCAGCCATTTCACATGACAAAGGGCTAGAAGGAATGAAATATATGTTGGATAAATTTAGTACTTACAGTATTGATCTCAAACAATATATTATGAGAGTGTTAGACTTTTTGCTATCGCATAATTATTTTGAATTTTCTGGAAGTTTCTATTTACAACAGAGAGGGACAGCTATGGGTACTAAATTTGCACCAGCCTATGCCAATATTTTCATGGGCTGGTGGGAGTTGACGCACCTATATGCTGACCAAACAGTCCCTTCCTCTGACAAACAACAATCAAAAATGGCAAACTTATAAAGGTAAGTGGAACCCTCCCCTGTATTGTGATCCAATCAGTGCAATCAGTGTATGAGGACAGGAGAAACCAGTCTCCTGATAGGATCATAGTTCAGGTAAATCTAACCTGATAGGCTAAAAAATATGTGTAATAATATATATCATAAGTGCAATAAAAATGAACATAAAAGTGTGTAAATTGTGTTGATAATTGTGTAAAAACAAACAACCTTCTAGGTCCGCAGGATGCAACTGTTCGCTGGCAGTATATATGAGTATAAACAAAAATGCAGTAGAGAACAGAGTACTCAAAATATATATAAAACTAAACTGAGCAATGGTGTGTGTTGGTACAAACCTCCTTACACGGCTTCCAATCAAAAACGGCCATACGTAAAATAGTCACTAGTGCAGCCTCCCTGGAAACCTAACATGAAGTACAGACTTGCACTGTATGGTATCATATGCCCAAATATCACGTAATCGGGTCGATACGAAGCTATAATGTAAAGATGAATTAACTGTGTAGATCCGGATAGCTCTAGACTACCCAGGCAGCCTGTATACTCAAAAAACAATGTGTGAGGAACCGGTGTTATAAGACTGGTAGTAAAGACGTTATTCAGTAACTCTGAGTGTAAAATTGTATATAGTAGTCAACACACCTCGCCATCCAATGAGGTAACACAATTGTGCCACACACCACTGAACTACCAATCAATCGGCTCTTATAGTAGTCATAGCTCAGGCTTCTAATACCCGCCCATACATCTGATAGGCTGAGTCCCAGCACCTCTAAACCAATGGGAATGCCACAAAAATGGCACTCTGTGTTAATGGCAGCCAGGGTTGTCTCAAAACAAACTTATCATCCAATTGGGTAGTGGTATTGAGCCACACACCCCTATCATGCCAATCAGTTCTAAAGAAACCATACCTCCGGCTCATAGTGGCCACCCATATGCCTGATAGGCAGTAAAACGGCACTTCCACGCCAATAGGCTAGCCGTAAAATCGTCAAATGTTGTCAAAAGTCTGTAACTGTCCGGGTGACAGTTACAGACTTTTGACAACGTTTGCCGATTTTTTAACGCCCACTGGTATTACGAGTCAGGCAGGAAAGGGTCTACCGCTCACTTTTTTCTGCGATTTTAGCTTACCGCAAATCCCCTTACGTCAATTGCATATCCTATCTTTTTAATGGGATTTTCCTAACGCTGGTATTACGATCGCCTGAAAAAGTGAGCGGTAGACCCTCTCCTGTCCAGATTCCTACCGCATTTAAAAGTCAGTAGTTAAGAGTTTTATGGGCTGATATAATTCCTATCAGCCAATCGGAATTAAGGTAGTAAAAATCCTATTGGCTGATGCAAGCAGCCAATAGGATTGACCTCGCATTCTATTGGCTTATTGCAACAGCCAATAGAATGCAAGCTCAATCCTATTGGCTGATTGGATCAGCCAATCGGATTGAATTTCAATCCTATTGGCTTATTGCATCAGCCAATAGGATTTTTCCTACCTTAATTCCGATTGGCTGATAGGATTCTATAAGCCAATTGGAATTCAAGGGACGCCATCTTGGATGACATCATTTAAAGGACCAGTCATTCAGTCGTCGGCCGTCGGATGAAGAGGATGCTCCACGTCGGATGTCTTGAAGATGGACCCGTTCCGCTCCGGAAGGATGAAGATAGAAGATGCCGCCTGGATGAAGCCTTCTGCCAGTCTGGATGTCCTCTTCTGGCTGGATATGATGAAGACCTCGGACCCTCTGGAGGACCACTTGTGCCCGGCTGGGTGAAGACGGCTCAATGTAGGGTGATCTTCAAGGGGGTAGTGTTAGTTTTTTTTAAGGGGGATTGGGTGGGTTTTAGAGTAGGGTTGGGTGTATGGGTGGTGGGTTTTATTAATGTTGGGGGGTATTTTTTTTTTTTACAGGTGAAAGAGCTGATTACTTTGGGGCAATGCCCCGCAAAAGGCCCTTTTAAGGGCTATTTGTAATTTAGTATAGGGTAGGGAATTTTATTATTTTGGGGGCTTTTTTATTTTATTAGGGGGATTAGATTAGGTGTAATTAGTTTAAAATTCTTGTAATTCTTTTTTTTCCCTGTAATTTAGTGTTTGTTTGTTTTTCGTAATTTAGTTTATTTAATTTAATTGTAATTAATTGTAGGTAGTTTAGGTAATTAGTTTAATTATAGTGTAGTGTTAGGTGTAATTGTAACTTAGGTTAGGGTTTATTTTACAGGTAATTTTGTACTTATTTTAGCTAGGTAGTTATTAAATAATTAATAACTATTTAATAACTATTGTACCTAGTTAAAATAAATTCAAAGTTGCCTGTAAAATAAAAATAAACCCTAAAATAGCTACAATGTAACTATTAGTTATATTGTAGCTAGCTTAGGGTTTATTTTATCGGTAAGTATTTAGTTTTAAATAGGATTAATTTATTTAATTATGTTAAATTTATTTCGTTTAATTTAAATTATATTTAAGTTAGGGGGGTTAGACTTAGGGTTAGACTTAGGTTTAGGGGTTAATAAATTTAATATAGTTGCAGTGACGTTGGGGGCAGATTAGGGATTAGGGGTTAATAAATATAATGTAGGTGTTGGCGATGTTGGGGGCAGTAGATTAGGGGTTCATAAGTATAATGTAGGTGGCGGCGGTGTCCGGAGCGGCAGATTAGGGGTTAATAATATAATGTAGGTGTCGGCGATGTCGGGGGCAGCAGATTAGGGTTAATAAGTGTAAGATTAGGGGTGTTTAGACTCGGGGTTCATGTTAGGGTGTTAGGTGCAGACATAACTTTTATTTCCCCATAGGAAACAATGGGGCTGCGTTAGGAGCTGAACGCTGCTTTTTTGCAGGTGTTAGGTTTTTTTTTTCAGCCAGCTCAGCCCCATTGTTTCCTATGGGGAAATCGTGCACGAGCACGTTTTGCCAGCTTACCGCTACCGTAAGCAACGCTGGTATTGAGGTGAGATGTCCAAAATAAATAGCTGCAGGCCAAAATCATTCAGATGAACCCTATCCTTTAAATAAAATTCCCCTTGCGCCACCTCCTCCAAATCCCTGTGGTGGGCAACAACTCCTCCAGTCCTTCTAATAAAGGACCCAATCAATTTATTCACTTTCCTTCTACTAGCATTCAACTTGATTGGGTCCCATGCCGCCCTCCACACCATCCTAGGAATAATGTCAGACCACACAATTGTCAATTTAGGTAACAAATCCTTTAATCTACCTAGATCCCTTTTGATTTTTCTAACTAACTCCCTCTGGGGCATGAACCCCAAGTCATTGCCACCTGCATGGATGACTATAACATCAGGGGGGGACCTCCTATAATAATCTACAATCACAGGTAACAAACAATCCCACCTCAAACCCCTCACCCCAAACCATTTTACCTCCCTGGCCGTGACCGGAAAACCCAACTGTAGGCCGTCAACTTTCATTGCCGCTGCTCTTCTAGCCCAGTAAATAATTGAATGACCCACCAACCAAATTCTCGTAACACCTAAAATAAAACAAGTAAGCATAACTATCCTATACTCTCACATCAGGTCAACCATATAATTTAAATCTCTGAGACCCATCTCCCAATTTTTTTTATCACATCTTCATTCAATCCCAACACTGACGCCTCCGTAGTGGCCCCAATCCTAAAAGAATAAGACCCGAATTCCGAAGGCGCCAATCCTGCCTTCTCAAAGGCCTTTGAAAGTACTGCCCGAAATGTACATGAATTAACAATGGGCCCTCGAAATGTGGACGCAGCTGCAAAAACTGACCTAACATCTTACAAGGACATACCCCTTTTCCACTTGGAAACAACACCACAGTTTTTCCTTTATCATATTGGTCAGTTTTGCTTCCTATTAACAAAATATCAACCCTTGTCTCTGAAAACAAAATATCCTCCAACCTTAACCCATTTGGCTGCTGCCTGCTCACACTCATCAACTCAGAGATACGAAATGCCCAAAAAAGGCAAAAACAAAGGCCGTATGAAATAGGCACACTTCAGGAGCATACTTCCTCTAAAACCTCATAAAGCTTCTCTAATAAAACAAAAGTAATAGGCCTTCTGTGGTCCCTTACTGTGCCCTTTTTCGTCATACCCTTCAATATGTGCTTTACACAAAAAGACATGGTTACATCCCTGAGTCCCAAAAGCTTGGAGCGAAAGGCTAATGCAGCTAGCTTCTGATCCATTGCTGAAGCTGACTACCCTACACACTTCCAGTGCCACATCCATTCAAGTAAACATCCTTCAAGCCCATTGTGGACCTCACAAGCACCAACCTTAGTTAACCACATGTCCCATTCTTCCCAGATTCTTGAATAAGAAGACCATGTACTTGGAGCTAAAGATGACTTCACAAGTCCAGCCAATCCTCCAGCCCAAGCCTCCATAGCTGTTCCGGACACTGCAACCCCTCTGCATCCGCCTGTGGAGCCAAGTCTTGAAACCGCTGCCACTGAAAATGAGACAAAGCATCCGCAATTGAGTTATACACTCCTGGGATATGCTTGGCTCTAATCAATACATTCAATTTCAAACATTTGAACACAAGCAACCTCAGGAGACGCAATACTGGGGGGGGAAGAAGCTGACAGGCTGTTTAATGCTGACACCACTCCCATGTTGTCCGAGTAAAACACTAGCGACTTGTTAAGCAAGTCCTCCTCCCACACATAAAGTGCCACAATCACAGGGAACAGCTCCAAAAACACCAAGTTTCGAACCAGACCACAATCAACCCATGATTCAGGCCAAGGTGCAGCACACCAATGCCCCTGAAAATAGGCCCCAAATCCACAAACACCAGCCTAATAAGTCACTAATCCTAGTTCCGTATTTGACAATCTTTTTTCCTGGATCAAGGAGGCTGCATTAAATTGACTCAGGAACATCCTCCAAACCTTCAGATAATCCCTATGCTCCTTGATTAGTCTTACAAAATGATGAGGCATCCTTACTTTTGCTGTTGCCATAGAAAACCGCATACAAAAAACTATAGGAATAATTCTACATGCAAAATTAAATTTTCCTATCAGGGACTGCAAAAGCCTTTTCGACTACCATAAAACGCTGAATGATGCTAACTAAGTCCTCGACTTTGTCATCCGGTAGCCTGCACTCCATTTTTACAGAATCTATGATGATCTCTAAGAAACCATGGTTGGACACCTGGACCTGATAACAAACGAGCAAACCTCCATGCCAGCCGGACCAACAAAAAGAAAGTTGTCAAGGTAGTGTACCGTCAACTGAAAACCAGACTGAACCCGAATTACTCACTCTAAAAAAGAACTAAAACATTCAAATAGTGAGCAGGAAATGGAACACCCCATGGGCAGGCATAAGTCAACATAATAAGAGCTGTCAAAATAACACCCTAACAAATAATGGGACTTTGGGTGAACCAGCAGCAACCTGAAAGCCGCCTCAATGTCAATTTTTGCCACTAAGGCAAATCGACCAGTCTCCCTTACCAACTGAATCGCCTGATCAAAAGAAGCATACGATACAGACGACATTACCTCGGGAATACCGTCATTCACCGACTGTCCTTTAGAAAAGGACAAATGGTGTATTATGCAGAACTTGCCCAGTTCTTTTTTGGGCACCACCCCAAGGGGAGAAATCCTCAAGTCAGTTATAGGTGGACTTTCAAAAGGACCAGCCATGCGCCCCAAACTCACTTTCTTCTCAATCTTCTCCTTAACCCCCCCAGGGCCAAATTCAAACCCATGCATTGAACGGACAGCCTTCTCCCTACAATCTTTCTGTCTAGCACATCGTATGAGCCAACGCTGCATCTCTTTTAGCCACACCGGGGTTGCTCCCCTTTTCAAGCCTGTTGAAGCCTCCGCCTGGCTTACCCTGCCTGGCTTACCCTTCTTAAAACACTTGAGATATGGGTGAGACCCTCAGCATCCTAGCAAAACAGCGGAGCTCCTTGCTCTGGGAACTTATCCGCCATGACACTGGCGTAAATCACAAACGCCGGGAACCAGTTTGTGAATGTTTTGGGCAATTTTCTAAAGCGCCTCTTCCTCTCCTCCTTTTTAGCAGAGTCTTTTTTAGAATCTTCATGGATCTCAAACGACTGGTCCAAAGGTAGGAGAGAAAAAAGTTCTATAAATTCCCTCTTCCAGATCCTTTCCTTAACCTCAGCTGTTAAATGCATACCTAATGACCTGGGCATGGCAGTGTCAGCCATCTTAAGTTCAGACCCTGTGGTCACTTTGGCAACCCCACTTTCCCCAACCCCAGCAGTCTGGGTTGCCTGGTTATTGGCACTATCATCAGCCACCACCGTAACCGGTGCAGTAGAACTCAGTGCAGTACCACCACTATCAGTGCTCCCACAAACCTGTTCGGGGTTGGGAATCCAAGCCTTAGCAACTGGCGGAATAGATGCCATACCAGCACCCTCAAATTTAGCCAACAATTCCCTTAAACCTGCTACCAACTTTCCCACCACAGAATCACCCCCATTCACACACCCGCTATCTTCACCCACAATCCTATCGTCTTTTGACAAAGTATTCTTCTCAGCTCTCCAATTGGCCGCTTGCTGGAAGCCCTCTATAGGAGTTCCCATTAAAGCCAGCTTCTCCAGACCCTGGAACCCACTGACGTGAGAATCCATCGCTCCTGTTCTGCTAATTGTACAACTGGCCGCTGCAACTCTACCCGCCGTATCTGGCTGTTGAAGCTGCCGTGAATGATCCTGCAAAACATGCACACATGAAACTCCCATGTGTCACACATTCTCCTAGCTTACCAGGGAACATTAGACATTGCCCCATCCTCTATTAGGGGCTGAAACACCTGTCCCTGTGGGCCACCTCTCATCCAACTCCTCCCTTCTACTTGATCCCCCCTAGCAACTACCACACCTGCACCAGGCCCCATGGGCCGTTTACTATTACTATTTCCAATTCCTTGAATATGATTTTTTTTGCCCCATGTCCACCCCTCCTAGAAACCTAGCCAAAACTATGGGCCGTGCTCACCCTATCTTCCCAGTTGCTTGCGTCCAGGCACCCTTTTTGAGGAACACCATGATCCTTAGCCTCCATCCATGATCTGTGCAGGCCGGAGGCAGCACCCCCTCAGCAGTCATCACCAATTGCCTTCTGAAGGCCAGCTTGAACAGCTGACCATGATGTTTTTTCTGCAAGAGATAAACCCACAAAAGATGAATCTGCCCCTTCTGAACTCTTCCCCTGCAATCTGATGGGATCTCTGAGAGTAGCAGAGTGGCCAATAATGCTATGAGTGTAAGCTGAACTAGATGATGGTCCAGGAAGGCTAAACCTACCCACAGGCCTAAGTTTATCTGGAGTCTGGGGGACAAACTCATCATCTGATGAATTTAAATAAGAGGACATGTCCCCCATATCTTCCCACAGCTCCACCTCAGCCGCTTCAGGATCCCTATCTCCACCATCACTAATTTTAACTGAATCCCTGTGTTGGCAATTACTATCCCCACTGACCTTTGAAGTCACCTCCACTATATCTAAGTCATCTTCAGATAAGCCCTCAATCCTAACACTATTTCCCAGAACTTCTAATCCCCCAACTGTCTCTAAAGCATAATGCCCATCCGTCTCACTAACCCCACAAATCACTTGCTCAGGCCCAATAGGACCGTCACCCTGATCCTGCCATTCAGGCCCCTCTGGGCCGTACACCACCAGTTTAGGCCTAGACTTACCCTTCCTCTGACTCTCTGTGGTGGCCCCCAGCTCCCGTTCCCCACCGCTCCTCTTTCAATCTAACTCCGCCACCTCCACCATCACCTGACCTCCCGCTGCCAGTCCCGGCCTTCTGGCTCGTCTCCCAGCACTCAGGCTCCTATTTCTGCCTTTCTTGGTCCCTCTCACCCCCTCAGTACTCAATCGAAACGGAGGCTTCGACCTCCTTACCAGTCTTGACCTCACTGCTCCAGACTCCGCCTCCGTGAGTGTCTGCCTCCCCTCCAGAATTTCAGTCACCCGACTCTCCAACCATGCATGGCCCTTAAGCTCCGCCGCTTCAGCATAAAAGTGGTCCCGTTAACCTATATGTATAATATTACAGAAAATGTCCTTAATTATTAAATAAATTCAGTGTTACATTTAAAGCAATGTTGTTTACAAATATGCAATGGTAATCATTACCAAATCTGAATGTAAGTAAATAAAACAAATTAGTGCATAAGTGGGAATTAGTCCAAAAAAAAAATCCAAGATCAGATTTGTTTAGCCCAAGATGTGCAGTTCATATAAAACTCTTATGCAATATATCATTTTCACCTCACCTTAAAAATCCATCCCATAGAAAAACAGCCAATGTCACTCTAAGCAAGTCACTACAGTACATTTAAGCCTTCTTTTGGCCTCATCAGTGAGGCGTAGCCATATCCTCCTAAGCACATTGGACAATGTGACTATGTCTAGTTGCTCAACATCCAACTTAGGAAGTCTCACCTCCAGAAATCATTATTCAAATATAGTATAAGAGTCAAGCACTCATTTTCTTGTCACCACACAAGTAGCAGCCTTTTTAGCATACAATGTGCCTTTCACAGAGAACAACTTTCTTGCATTTTATTAGTCTGGCCCTATCTCATTAAAGCAATCAGGTCCCAAAACATCAGGCAATCTCTTTGTGGATAAAAGACAGGGGAACCTTAGACAGTTTTGTGGTTTGCTGTTGTTGTTCCTGGTTTAACATGTTTCACTTTTGTTATAGATTTATTCTTTCAAGACTATTTTATTCATAAAATTAACCTCAAAATATATCATTTAATATATTCTTTTTAATAACTTAGGGCTATATTACAAGGGGAGCGCAAAATATCACTTTTGCAAGGGCGATATTTGTGCTCCACTTAGTAATACCAGTTTAAGTAAATGTGCACTGGTATTACAAGTTAGGTGCAATGTGAACGCATTGAACAGAAGCATTGCGCTCACGAGAGCACACTTCCATAGGCTCCATTTGGTAGACATGTGCATGTCAAAAAAATTCGGTTCGGTTCGATTCAGATTTTTTCGAATTTTGGTTTGGATCGATTCTAATTCAGAAAAATTTGAATCAATTCAGTTCGGATTCATTTTGGATTTATTCGGATTCGAATAAATTTGGCTCGATTTGGTTCAATTCGGTTCAGTTCGGAAATTCGGAATTTCGGTAAGTATTAGGTGGGATGTGCTGTGTATTAGACTAGTATTATGTACTGTATATTAGGTGTAACCCATAGCAGACTGATATAACCTAATATACTGTACAATACTAGTGTAATCCATGGCCATCCAAATCTACCGAATAAATCAGAATAAATCCGAACTAATTCGGATTTATTCGGTAGATTCAGCACTATTTTAATTCAGAAATTCGAATCGATCCGAATCCCAAATTTACCGAATTCGGCTGAATTTCTAAAGCGATCCGAAATGAATAGCACATTTCTACCATTTGGAACCTCGTTCTCATGCCATCAGACAGCATGAAAACCTAACACAGTGAAGGGGGTAAGTCGTGGAAAGATAGGCAGCAATTGTTAAATATATATGAATATGAGTATATTCATATATATGTATGTATTTATATGTGTATATACATATATTAGCACATACATATATATATGTATGTGAGTTTATACATATATATTTATGTGTTTATATGTGTATAGTAATATAGGAAAGATGTGGGAAATCCTCTTCTAATATGCAATATATAGATGCAAGTGCAAAGTGCATACAGGTGAATACTGTTGTGTCCGGGACTTACCCTTAAGGAGCCTAACCGCCCCCGGAATCAGTGTATACCTTGTAGTACCTCAGACAGGAACTCAAGCATGCCGGGGGACCTCCGCGGTCAAACCGAAATCGATTCGGTGGGCTGTCTGCTCCAAACCAGCCGGCGTGATGTGAGAAACTCCAGCAGCGCTTCAGGCTAAACACAGGTGCGCTGCGATGTCTGTTTGTGACGTTGCAGGATCTCCTGTAAGGGGGGCGGTGCTCTTGCTTCACCCGGATTTTACAACAGTATACTTTGTATGTAAGGGCTTTGAGCTGATCCAAGCTGGTGCGATAAAGACAATCAAAGAAGTAGGGTCGGATCCAGCTTTATGCAAATAAAATCCATCTTTATTGGCAAAGTTAAAACGCCAAGAGTGGCTCAGCGAACAGCATACAGAAAACCAGTGTGTGAGCGTGACACCACGGCTTACATGTTTCGGCACTCAGCCGTAATCATAGCCATAGGTGTCATGCAGGTGAATACAAGTTTAAAAAACTGTGTTACAATTGTGATTGGTTAAAAACATTAAATACAAAACACGCCCACACCAGGTAAAGGGTAATTTGATTAACCCTTAGTATCCAAACTACGCTACAGCAAGAGTACACACACTACAGTATATATAAAATTCGATAATTAGAAATATGAACAAATTTCTAAAATAGAAATTTCTAAAATAGAAAACTGCTAAGAGTAATTTGAGAACATTGAGGAAAGATTGCCCTGACTTTCACAAATTATTTTTGCGCTAAATATCATGATCGTTAGCAAGCACTAGAACATTATATGTATATTTGCAGAATTCTAAATGGCATAATTTAAACTTGGGTTGTGTAGTAATAATATCAGTTGACTGAAATAGGTTCTCTTACAGTATTATCTCTCCAAGATATGTACCCCAAAAAGGGATATGGTTATATACGCGCAAGTAAAAATACACATACATTAATACAGGCTATATACGTATATATGTTCATACAGCTAGCGGGGCAGGCTTGGAATGTAACCCTCAATACGTATGGAAGGATTGTTCAGAGAGATATTTAGAGAGTGAGACACATCTAAAATATATCTAGAAGTGTTAAAAAAGGGTTAAAGAAATAGGACAAAGGGATGGAATATAATAGAATAACAGTACCTGTAAATGAATAATATGTATATATGTATGTATATGAGGTGATCTTGAATATGAATATTGATATTGATATGTTAAAGTTATTTTGAAGTTATTCCCAGAAGTTGATCAAATCATATCTTGAGTTTAAACCCAATGGTAATCTGGTTTTTAGGGTGTATATCCAATATACTTCCCTTTTGGCAAGTATGTTATCCAGATTACCACCTCTCTTGGGCACTTTAGCTTGTTCTATTGCTGCCCATTTAAATGAATTTAGGCTACTATGATGTTTTGTGGCAAAGTGTTGCACAAGTGGTGTGCTAGATGTACCCTTTGTAATAGTCGAAAAGTGTTCTCTAATCCGGGAATTTATATCCCTAGAGGTTAACCCTATGTATTGAATATTACATAGGGTACATGTAATGATATATATAACATTAGTGCTTTGACAATTTAAGCAAGATTTAATGGGATATGTCTGTCCTGTTATTGCTGAAGTGAATTCTTTAATAACCCATGCAAAATCACATGGTTTGCATTTCTTATGGCCACACTTGAACATGCCCAGATGATGTAACCATGAGCTAGTATGACTTGGAATCTGTTTTAGTTCTGTGGGAGACAAAATGGAAGCCAAAGTAGGGCTCTTCTTGTAAGAACATCTAACACCTTGTTTTACAGTTTCAACCAACTTCTCGTCAGCTGCTAATAGCGGGAAATGTTTCCTGACTATGTCGCAGATTTGGGAATATTGTGTGCTAAAAGTTGTTACAAAATGAACACCTAAAAAATCCCTATGTGTATTAGCAGGTTTATCTACCAAAAGTTGGTCTCTGTCCAGTTGGTCAACAGCTAATCTAGCCTGTCTAATATGGCTACGGGTATATTTTCTCTCTTTTAGTCTCTTCTCTAGACAAACAGCCTCCTGCACATAGTCCTCATTCTTGCTACAATTTCTTTTAAGCCGGGTAAACTGGCCTTTGGCAACAGCGTATGAGGTATTTTTAGGGTGGCAACTAGAGGCGTGCAGGAGGGTGTTGCCCGAGATGGGTTTACGGTATACTTTTGATACAATATTGCCACTTCTGTCACCTATAAGGCACAAGTCTAGATAATTAATGAAATGGCTGTCAGTGGTGTATGTAAAGCTCAAGTTTAAATTATTTTTGTTTATCATGTCAATGAAATTCTTAATGTCTGCAGGGGGACCTGACCATATAAGCAGTAGGTCATCAATATAGCGTTTAAAGAAACAAATGTGGGACCTGAATGTGTTACTGTGGTCAAAGATGTTTTCTAGCTCCCATTTGCCAAGAAATAAATTGGCATACGAGGGGGCGTATTTCGCCCCCATGGCTGTGCCACATTTTTGTACATAGTATTTGCCTTCAAAAGTAAAAAAGTTATGAGTCAATAAGAACTCCAGAATTCTCAAAATATATTTTTGAAAATCTGATGTATATTCCGTATGTGTTGCCAAATAATATTTTACTGCTTCAATACCCTTAATGTGTGGGATCCTAGAGTAAAGTGAGACTACATCAACTGAGAGCCAATGGTAGTTAGTTTGCCATTTTATGTTAGTTAGAAGATTTAGTATGTGTTTTGAATCCCTCGTATATGAAGGTAGTAGGTGGACTAATGGCTGCAAAATAGCATCAAGCCACTGGGACAATCTTTCAAAGATGGAATCTATGCCGCTAACTATAGGGCGGCCTTGTACGTTATGAAGGGATTTGTGAACCTTAGGGAACATATGAAAAACTGGGATTCTTGGGTATTTTACATAGAGGTAGTCAGCTGTGTTTTCATCTAAGAAACCATGTTCAATGCCATCATCTAGTATATCAAAAAGGAGCTTCTTATACTCATTTGTTGGATTTCTGGGAAGAATAGAGTAGTCAGTAGGGATATTGAGTTGTCTGTGTGCCTCTGATATGTAGTCCTGCCTATCAAGTACCACAACGGTACCCCCCTTATCTGATGGGCGGATTACTAAGTCTGATCTTAGCTGTAAAGACTTGAGTGCTTCTGTCTGTTTTTTAGTAAGATTTTTAGTTGTTTGTTCAGTGGTCTCTTTTAGTTTATGCAAATCTGATTCTACTCGTGCATGGAAAGTTTCAATTATAGGTCCTCTGTTTTGTATTGGATAAAAAGTAGATTTATTTCTAAATGAGTGTGCCCTATTGAGTGTTCCTGTTATTGTGTTGCTCTCAATTGCTAAATTTTGTAGGGATATGAGATCACATGTTTCTGAAAAGGTATTTATGCCTGTGGTAGGTGTGGTGCAGAAGCTATCTGGTTCCAAAATGAATGTCTCCTGAACAGTATCTGCAAAATATTTTTTTAAAATGATGTTTCTGACGAATTTGTTGATATCAATGAGTGTCTGAAATATATCAAAGTTAGTAGTGGGTGCAAACCCTAAGCCTAAAGATAGTACATCTATTTGATCTTGAGTGAGAGTAGTTGAAGATAAATTAACTACACTGTTCATTTGTATTTGGTCAGTGTGCGGTTCCCCCTTACTGGATATCTCTCTTGGTTGTTGGCCTGCATCCCCCCTATACCCTCTGTTTGGGGGTCCATAGGAAAAACCTGGTTCAATAATGACATTTCCTGTGTTCCTGTGTCTACTGCAAATGTACTAGCTCGTTCATCTAGTCTATTGGTAGCAGTATATTTGGAGACAGTGTTTTTATCTTTAGGTTTCACTACTCTAGGTGCAGAATTAGTGCCTATAGTGTTAGGTACAACGGAAGTATTAGAAATATTGGACATATTAGAAATGTTAGGGGCAATAGGAGGCTTTAGAATGCCTTGTTGTGAATTAGAGATAGTGTTGATCTGTGTCTCTATGTCCATTTCACCACCTGATGTATATTCATCGGACGATCTGTCTGTATCACTGTCAGAAAAGCTGACCTGTTTTTGGTTACCCCTTCTATGTCTACGATTGCCCCTATGTTTGTTATGTTTGTTCTGTGGCAAGCTCCTTCTATAGTTGGAACGTTGTTTTTTGTTCCAAATATATACTGAATTTTTCTGATAATCGGTTTTATCCCGAATAAACTTGATGTGTTTATTTTCCATTATGACTTGCTTGCCACGGGCCAAAGACTCTTGTAGTATTTTATCAAATTTTGCAAAGTTAGGGTCAGCACTACGGTTATTTAACTCTATCTGAATAGTGTCTATCTCTTGCTTAATTAAATTAAGTTGCTGAGTTCTATATTGGATTAACAATAGCATTAATTGACATGAACATTCAGATAGTGCTGCATTCCATTTATCAACAAACTCAATGTCCGTTGTATCAACATCAAAGGTAGGAAATTTAAAAATCCTTAGTCCTCTTGGGATCATTTGTGCTTTAAGATAGGATTGAAATGTCCAAATGTCCCATTGTGCTTTGGTCTCTTTAAATAACAAAGTCTCCACTGCATCAAATAAAGTGCTAAGTGAAAGTGTCCCCTTGTCCTCTGAAAATATTTTTTCACATTCTGTTGAGAAATTACTCCGTGCTGTAGCGGGTCTCAGAGAAAAGTATTGTGGTGGTGCTGTTTCTTCCATTGTTATAATGGTTCAGTATTCGTTGCCAAAATGGATACTCAAAATAGAGATGTGGAAGCCCTTATAATAATAGATAACAGCGAAAAGTTTCCCAAGGTATCACCAGTAATACCCAAATATTAAAGTAATATAGGAAAGATGTGGGAAATCCTCTTCTAATATGCAATATATAGATGCAAGTGCAAAGTGCATACAGGTGAATACTGTTGTGTCCGGGACTTACCCTTAAGGAGCCTAACCGCCCCCGGAATCAGTGTATACCTTGTAGTACCTCAGACAGGAACTCAAGCATGCCGGGGGACCTCCGCGGTCAAACCGAAATCGATTCGGTGGGCTGTCTGCTCCAAACCAGCCGGCGTGATGTGAGAAACTCCAGCAGCGCTTCAGGCTAAACACAGGTGCGCTGCGATGTCTGTTTGTGACGTTGCAGGATCTCCTGTAAGGGGGGCGGTGCTCTTGCTTCACCCGGATTTTACAACAGTATACTTTGTATGTAAGGGCTTTGAGCTGATCCAAGCTGGTGCGATAAAGACAATCAAAGAAGTAGGGTCGGATCCAGCTTTATGCAAATAAAATCCATCTTTATTGGCAAAGTTAAAACGCCAAGAGTGGCTCAGCGAACAGCATACAGAAAACCAGTGTGTGAGCGTGACACCACGGCTTACATGTTTCGGCACTCAGCCGTAATCATAGCCATAGGTGTCATGCAGGTGAATACAAGTTTAAAAAACTGTGTTACAATTGTGATTGGTTAAAAACATTAAATACAAAACACGCCCACACCAGGTAAAGGGTAATTTGATTAACCCTTAGTATCCAAACTACGCTACAGCAAGAGTACACACACTACAGTATATATAAAATTCGATAATTAGAAATATGAACAAATTTCTAAAATAGAAATTTCTAAAATAGAAAACTGCTAAGAGTAATTTGAGAACATTGAGGAAAGATTGCCCTGACTTTCACAAATTATTTTTGCGCTAAATATCATGATCGTTAGCAAGCACTAGAACATTATATGTATATTTGCAGAATTCTAAATGGCATAATTTAAACTTGGGTTGTGTAGTAATAATATCAGTTGACTGAAATAGGTTCTCTTACAGTATTATCTCTCCAAGATATGTACCCCAAAAAGGGATATGGTTATATACGCGCAAGTAAAAATACACATACATTAATACAGGCTATATACGTATATATGTTCATACAGCTAGCGGGGCAGGCTTGGAATGTAACCCTCAATACGTATGGAAGGATTGTTCAGAGAGATATTTAGAGAGTGAGACACATCTAAAATATATCTAGAAGTGTTAAAAAAGGGTTAAAGAAATAGGACAAAGGGATGGAATATAATAGAATAACAGTACCTGTAAATGAATAATATGTATATATGTATGTATATGAGGTGATCTTGAATATGAATATTGATATTGATATGTTAAAGTTATTTTGAAGTTATTCCCAGAAGTTGATCAAATCATATCTTGAGTTTAAACCCAATGGTAATCTGGTTTTTAGGGTGTATATCCAATATACTTCCCTTTTGGCAAGTATGTTATCCAGATTACCACCTCTCTTGGGCACTTTAGCTTGTTCTATTGCTGCCCATTTAAATGAATTTAGGCTACTATGATGTTTTGTGGCAAAGTGTTGCACAAGTGGTGTGCTAGATGTACCCTTTGTAATAGTCGAAAAGTGTTCTCTAATCCGGGAATTTATATCCCTAGAGGTTAACCCTATGTATTGAATATTACATAGGGTACATGTAATGATATATATAACATTAGTGCTTTGACAATTTAAGCAAGATTTAATGGGATATGTCTGTCCTGTTATTGCTGAAGTGAATTCTTTAATAACCCATGCAAAATCACATGGTTTGCATTTCTTATGGCCACACTTGAACATGCCCAGATGATGTAACCATGAGCTAGTATGACTTGGAATCTGTTTTAGTTCTGTGGGAGACAAAATGGAAGCCAAAGTAGGGCTCTTCTTGTAAGAACATCTAACACCTTGTTTTACAGTTTCAACCAACTTCTCGTCAGCTGCTAATAGCGGGAAATGTTTCCTGACTATGTCGCAGATTTGGGAATATTGTGTGCTAAAAGTTGTTACAAAATGAACACCTAAAAAATCCCTATGTGTATTAGCAGGTTTATCTACCAAAAGTTGGTCTCTGTCCAGTTGGTCAACAGCTAATCTAGCCTGTCTAATATGGCTACGGGTATATTTTCTCTCTTTTAGTCTCTTCTCTAGACAAACAGCCTCCTGCACATAGTCCTCATTCTTGCTACAATTTCTTTTAAGCCGGGTAAACTGGCCTTTGGCAACAGCGTATGAGGTATTTTTAGGGTGGCAACTAGAGGCGTGCAGGAGGGTGTTGCCCGAGATGGGTTTACGGTATACTTTTGATACAATATTGCCACTTCTGTCACCTATAAGGCACAAGTCTAGATAATTAATGAAATGGCTGTCAGTGGTGTATGTAAAGCTCAAGTTTAAATTATTTTTGTTTATCATGTCAATGAAATTCTTAATGTCTGCAGGGGGACCTGACCATATAAGCAGTAGGTCATCAATATAGCGTTTAAAGAAACAAATGTGGGACCTGAATGTGTTACTGTGGTCAAAGATGTTTTCTAGCTCCCATTTGCCAAGAAATAAATTGGCATACGAGGGGGCGTATTTCGCCCCCATGGCTGTGCCACATTTTTGTACATAGTATTTGCCTTCAAAAGTAAAAAAGTTATGAGTCAATAAGAACTCCAGAATTCTCAAAATATATTTTTGAAAATCTGATGTATATTCCGTATGTGTTGCCAAATAATATTTTACTGCTTCAATACCCTTAATGTGTGGGATCCTAGAGTAAAGTGAGACTACATCAACTGAGAGCCAATGGTAGTTAGTTTGCCATTTTATGTTAGTTAGAAGATTTAGTATGTGTTTTGAATCCCTCGTATATGAAGGTAGTAGGTGGACTAATGGCTGCAAAATAGCATCAAGCCACTGGGACAATCTTTCAAAGATGGAATCTATGCCGCTAACTATAGGGCGGCCTTGTACGTTATGAAGGGATTTGTGAACCTTAGGGAACATATGAAAAACTGGGATTCTTGGGTATTTTACATAGAGGTAGTCAGCTGTGTTTTCATCTAAGAAACCATGTTCAATGCCATCATCTAGTATATCAAAAAGGAGCTTCTTATACTCATTTGTTGGATTTCTGGGAAGAATAGAGTAGTCAGTAGGGATATTGAGTTGTCTGTGTGCCTCTGATATGTAGTCCTGCCTATCAAGTACCACAACGGTACCCCCCTTATCTGATGGGCGGATTACTAAGTCTGATCTTACTAAAAAACAGACAGAAGCACTCAAGTCTTTACAGAGGCACACAGACAACTCAATATCCCTACTGACTACTCTATTCTTCCCAGAAATCCAACAAATGAGTATAAGAAGCTCCTTTTTGATATACTAGATGATGGCATTGAACATGGTTTCTTAGATGAAAACACAGCTGACTACCTCTATGTAAAATACCCAAGAATCCCAGTTTTTCATATGTTCCCTAAGGTTCACAAATCCCTTCATAACGTACAAGGCCGCCCTATAGTTAGCGGCATAGATTCCATCTTTGAAAGATTGTCCCAGTGGCTTGATGCTATTTTGCAGCCATTAGTCCACCTACTACCTTCATATACGAGGGATTCAAAACACATACTAAATCTTCTAACTAACATAAAATGGCAAACTAACTACCATTGGCTCTCAGTTGATGTAGTCTCACTTTACTCTAGGATCCCACACATTAAGGGTATTGAAGCAGTAAAATATTATTTGGCAACACATACGGAATATACATCAGATTTTCAAAAATATATTTTGAGAATTCTGGAGTTCTTATTGACTCATAACTTTTTTACTTTTGAAGGCAAATACTATGTACAAAAATGTGGCACAGCCATGGGGGCGAAATACGCCCCCTCGTATGCCAATTTATTTCTTGGCAAATGGGAGCTAGAAAACATCTTTGACCACAGTAACACATTCAGGTCCCACATTTGTTTCTTTAAACGCTATATTGATGACCTACTGCTTATATGGTCAGGTCCCCCTGCAGACATTAAGAATTTCATTGACATGATAAACAAAAATAATTTAAACTTGAGCTTTACATACACCACTGACAGCCATTTCATTAATTATCTAGACTTGTGCCTTATAGGTGACAGAAGTGGCAATATTGTATCAAAAGTATACCGTAAACCCATCTCGGGCAACACCCTCCTGCACGCCTCTAGTTGCCACCCTAAAAATACCTCATACGCTGTTGCCAAAGGCCAGTTTACCCGGCTTAAAAGAAATTGTAGCAAGAATGAGGACTATGTGCAGGAGGCTGTTTGTCTAGAGAAGAGACTAAAAGAGAGAAAATATACCCGTAGCCATATTAGACAGGCTAGATTAGCTGTTGACCAACTGGACAGAGACCAACTTTTGGTAGATAAACCTGCTAATACACATAGGGATTTTTTAGGTGTTCATTTTGTAACAACTTTTAGCACACAATATTCCCAAATCTGCGACATAGTCAGGAAACATTTCCCGCTATTAGCAGCTGACGAGAAGTTGGTTGAAACTGTAAAACAAGGTGTTAGATGTTCTTACAAGAAGAGCCCTACTTTGGCTTCCATTTTGTCTCCCACAGAACTAAAACAGATTCCAAGTCATACTAGCTCATGGTTACATCATCTGGGCATGTTCAAGTGTGGCCATAAGAAATGCAAACCATGTGATTTTGCATGGGTTATTAAAGAATTCACTTCAGCAATAACAGGACAGACATATCCCATTAAATCTTGCTTAAATTGTCAAAGCACTAATGTTATATATATCATTACATGTACCCTATGTAATATTCAATACATAGGGTTAACCTCTAGGGATATAAATTCCCGGATTAGAGAACACTTTTCGACTATTACAAAGGGTACATCTAGCACACCACTTGTGCAACACTTTGCCACAAAACATCATAGTAGCCTAAATTCATTTAAATGGGCAGCAATAGAACAAGCTAAAGTGCCCAAGAGAGGTGGTAATCTGGATAACATACTTGCCAAAAGGGAAGTATATTGGATATACACCCTAAAAACCAGATTACCATTGGGTTTAAACTCAAGATATGATTTGATCAACTTCTGGGAATAACTTCAAAATAACTTTTACATATCAATATCAATATTCATATTCAAGATCACCTCATATACATACATATATACATATTATTCATTTACAGGTACTGTTATTCTATTATATTCCATCCCTTTGTCCTATTTCTTTAACCCTTTTTTAACACTTCTAGATATATTTTAGATGTGTCTCACTCTCTAAATATCTCTCTGAACAATCCTTCCATACGTATTGAGGGTTACATTCCAAGCCTGCCCCGCTAGCTGTATGAACATATATACGTATATAGCCTGTATTAATGTATGTGTATTTTTACTTGCGCGTATATAACCATATCCCTTTTTGGGGTACATATCTTGGAGAGATAATACTGTAAGAGAACCTATTTCAGTCAACTGATATTATTACTACACAACCCAAGTTTAAATTATGCCATTTAGAATTCTGCAAATATACATATAATGTTCTAGTGCTTGCTAACGATCATGATATTTAGCGCAAAAATAATTTGTGAAAGTCAGGGCAATCTTTCCTCAATGTTCTCAAATTACTCTTAGCAGTTTTCTATTTTAGAAATTTCTATTTTAGAAATTTGTTCATATTTCTAATTATCGAATTTTATATATACTGTAGTGTGTGTACTCTTGCTGTAGCGTAGTTTGGATACTAAGGGTTAATCAAATTACCCTTTACCTGGTGTGGGCGTGTTTTGTATTTAATGTTTTTAACCAATCACAATTGTAACACAGTTTTTTAAACTTGTATTCACCTGCATGACACCTATGGCTATGATTACGGCTGAGTGCCGAAACATGTAAGCCGTGGTGTCACGCTCACACACTGGTTTTCTGTATGCTGTTCGCTGAGCCACTCTTGGCGTTTTAACTTTGCCAATAAAGATGGATTTTATTTGCATAAAGCTGGATCCGACCCTACTTCTTTGATTGTCTTTATCGCACCAGCTTGGATCAGCTCAAAGCCCTTACATACAAAGTATACTGTTGTAAAATCCGGGTGAAGCAAGAGCACCGCCCCCCTTACAGGAGATCCTGCAACGTCACAAACAGACATCGCAGCGCACCTGTGTTTAGCCTGAAGCGCTGCTGGAGTTTCTCACATCACGCCGGCTGGTTTGGAGCAGACAGCCCACCGAATCGATTTCGGTTTGACCGCGGAGGTCCCCCGGCATGCTTGAGTTCCTGTCTGAGGTACTACAAGGTATACACTGATTCCGGGGGCGGTTAGGCTCCTTAAGGGTAAGTCCCGGACACAACAGTATTCACCTGTATGCACTTTGCACTTGCATCTATATATTGCATATTAGAAGAGGATTTCCCACATCTTTCCTATATTACTTTAATATTTGGGTATTACTGGTGATACCTTGGGAAACTTTTCGCTGTTATCTATTATTATAAGGGCTTCCACATCTCTATTTTGAGTATCCATTTTGGCAACGAATACTGAACCATTATAACAATGGAAGAAACAGCACCACCACAATACTTTTCTCTGAGACCCGCTACAGCACGGAGTAATTTCTCAACAGAATGTGAAAAAATATTTTCAGAGGACAAGGGGACACTTTCACTTAGCACTTTATTTGATGCAGTGGAGACTTTGTTATTTAAAGAGACCAAAGCACAATGGGACATTTGGACATTTCAATCCTATCTTAAAGCACAAATGATCCCAAGAGGACTAAGGATTTTTAAATTTCCTACCTTTGATGTTGATACAACGGACATTGAGTTTGTTGATAAATGGAATGCAGCACTATCTGAATGTTCATGTCAATTAATGCTATTGTTAATCCAATATAGAACTCAGCAACTTAATTTAATTAAGCAAGAGATAGACACTATTCAGATAGAGTTAAATAACCGTAGTGCTGACCCTAACTTTGCAAAATTTGATAAAATACTACAAGAGTCTTTGGCCCGTGGCAAGCAAGTCATAATGGAAAATAAACACATCAAGTTTATTCGGGATAAAACCGATTATCAGAAAAATTCAGTATATATTTGGAACAAAAAACAACGTTCCAACTATAGAAGGAGCTTGCCACAGAACAAACATAACAAACATAGGGGCAATCGTAGACATAGAAGGGGTAACCAAAAACAGGTCAGCTTTTCTGACAGTGATACAGACAGATCGTCCGATGAATATACATCAGGTGGTGAAATGGACATAGAGACACAGATCAACACTATCTCTAATTCACAACAAGGCATTCTAAAGCCTCCTATTGCCCCTAACATTTCTAATATGTCCAATATTTCTAATACTTCCGTTGTACCTAACACTATAGGCACTAATTCTGCACCTAGAGTAGTGAAACCTAAAGATAAAAACACTGTCTCCAAATATACTGCTACCAATAGACTAGATGAACGAGCTAGTACATTTGCAGTAGACACAGGAACACAGGAAATGTCATTATTGAACCAGGTTTTTCCTATGGACCCCCAAACAGAGGGTATAGGGGGGATGCAGGCCAACAACCAAGAGAGATATCCAGTAAGGGGGAACCGCACACTGACCAAATACAAATGAACAGTGTAGTTAATTTATCTTCAACTACTCTCACTCAAGATCAAATAGATGTACTATCTTTAGGCTTAGGGTTTGCACCCACTACTAACTTTGATATATTTCAGACACTCATTGATATCAACAAATTCGTCAGAAACATCACTTTAAAAAAATATTTTGCAGATACTGTTCAGGAGACATTCATTTTGGAACCAGATAGCTTCTGCACCACACCTACCACAGGCATAAATACCTTTTCAGAAACATGTGATCTCATATCCCTACAAAATTTAGCAATTGAGAGCAACACAATAACAGGAACACTCAATAGGGCACACTCATTTAGAAATAAATCTACTTTTTATCCAATACAAAACAGAGGACCTATAATTGAAACTTTCCATGCACGAGTAGAATCAGATTTGCATAAACTAAAAGAGACCACTGAACAAACAACTAAAAATCTTACTAAAAAACAGACAGAAGCACTCAAGTCTTTACAGCTAAGATCAGACTTAGTAATCCGCCCATCAGATAAGGGGGGTACCGTTGTGGTACTTGATAGGCAGGACTACATATCAGAGGCACACAGACAACTCAATATCCCTACTGACTACTCTATTCTTCCCAGAAATCCAACAAATGAGTATAAGAAGCTCCTTTTTGATATACTAGATGATGGCATTGAACATGGTTTCTTAGATGAAAACACAGCTGACTACCTCTATGTAAAATACCCAAGAATCCCAGTTTTTCATATGTTCCCTAAGGTTCACAAATCCCTTCATAACGTACAAGGCCGCCCTATAGTTAGCGGCATAGATTCCATCTTTGAAAGATTGTCCCAGTGGCTTGATGCTATTTTGCAGCCATTAGTCCACCTACTACCTTCATATACGAGGGATTCAAAACACATACTAAATCTTCTAACTAACATAAAATGGCAAACTAACTACCATTGGCTCTCAGTTGATGTAGTCTCACTTTACTCTAGGATCCCACACATTAAGGGTATTGAAGCAGTAAAATATTATTTGGCAACACATACGGAATATACATCAGATTTTCAAAAATATATTTTGAGAATTCTGGAGTTCTTATTGACTCATAACTTTTTTACTTTTGAAGGCAAATACTATGTACAAAAATGTGGCACAGCCATGGGGGCGAAATACGCCCCCTCGTATGCCAATTTATTTCTTGGCAAATGGGAGCTAGAAAACATCTTTGACCACAGTAACACATTCAGGTCCCACATTTGTTTCTTTAAACGCTATATTGATGACCTACTGCTTATATGGTCAGGTCCCCCTGCAGACATTAAGAATTTCATTGACATGATAAACAAAAATAATTTAAACTTGAGCTTTACATACACCACTGACAGCCATTTCATTAATTATCTAGACTTGTGCCTTATAGGTGACAGAAGTGGCAATATTGTATCAAAAGTATACCGTAAACCCATCTCGGGCAACACCCTCCTGCACGCCTCTAGTTGCCACCCTAAAAATACCTCATACGCTGTTGCCAAAGGCCAGTTTACCCGGCTTAAAAGAAATTGTAGCAAGAATGAGGACTATGTGCAGGAGGCTGTTTGTCTAGAGAAGAGACTAAAAGAGAGAAAATATACCCGTAGCCATATTAGACAGGCTAGATTAGCTGTTGACCAACTGGACAGAGACCAACTTTTGGTAGATAAACCTGCTAATACACATAGGGATTTTTTAGGTGTTCATTTTGTAACAACTTTTAGCACACAATATTCCCAAATCTGCGACATAGTCAGGAAACATTTCCCGCTATTAGCAGCTGACGAGAAGTTGGTTGAAACTGTAAAACAAGGTGTTAGATGTTCTTACAAGAAGAGCCCTACTTTGGCTTCCATTTTGTCTCCCACAGAACTAAAACAGATTCCAAGTCATACTAGCTCATGGTTACATCATCTGGGCATGTTCAAGTGTGGCCATAAGAAATGCAAACCATGTGATTTTGCATGGGTTATTAAAGAATTCACTTCAGCAATAACAGGACAGACATATCCCATTAAATCTTGCTTAAATTGTCAAAGCACTAATGTTATATATATCATTACATGTACCCTATGTAATATTCAATACATAGGGTTAACCTCTAGGGATATAAATTCCCGGATTAGAGAACACTTTTCGACTATTACAAAGGGTACATCTAGCACACCACTTGTGCAACACTTTGCCACAAAACATCATAGTAGCCTAAATTCATTTAAATGGGCAGCAATAGAACAAGCTAAAGTGCCCAAGAGAGGTGGTAATCTGGATAACATACTTGCCAAAAGGGAAGTATATTGGATATACACCCTAAAAACCAGATTACCATTGGGTTTAAACTCAAGATATGATTTGATCAACTTCTGGGAATAACTTCAAAATAACTTTAACATATCAATATCAATATTCATATTCAAGATCACCTCATATACATACATATATACATATTATTCATTTACAGGTACTGTTATTCTATTATATTCCATCCCTTTGTCCTATTTCTTTAACCCTTTTTTAACACTTCTAGATATATTTTAGATGTGTCTCACTCTCTAAATATCTCTCTGAACAATCCTTCCATACGTATTGAGGGTTACATTCCAAGCCTGCCCCGCTAGCTGTATGAACATATATACGTATATAGCCTGTATTAATGTATGTGTATTTTTACTTGCGCGTATATAACCATATCCCTTTTTGGGGTACATATCTTGGAGAGATAATACTGTAAGAGAACCTATTTCAGTCAACTGATATTATTACTACACAACCCAAGTTTAAATTATGCCATTTAGAATTCTGCAAATATACATATAATGTTCTAGTGCTTGCTAACGATCATGATATTTAGCGCAAAAATAATTTGTGAAAGTCAGGGCAATCTTTCCTCAATGTTCTCAAATTACTCTTAGCAGTTTTCTATTTTAGAAATTTCTATTTTAGAAATTTGTTCATATTTCTAATTATCGAATTTTATATATACTGTAGTGTGTGTACTCTTGCTGTAGCGTAGTTTGGATACTAAGGGTTAATCAAATTACCCTTTACCTGGTGTGGGCGTGTTTTGTATTTAATGTTTTTAACCAATCACAATTGTAACACAGTTTTTTAAACTTGTATTCACCTGCATGACACCTATGGCTATGATTACGGCTGAGTGCCGAAACATGTAAGCCGTGGTGTCACGCTCACACACTGGTTTTCTGTATGCTGTTCGCTGAGCCACTCTTGGCGTTTTAACTTTGCCAATAAAGATGGATTTTATTTGCATAAAGCTGGATCCGACCCTACTTCTTTGATTGTCTTTATATGTGTATATACATATATTGGCACATAAATATATATGTATGTGAGTATATACATATATATTTGTGTTTATGTGTATATACATATATTAACACATAAATATATATATGTATAAGCATATACATATATATTTATAGAGAACACTACCCACATGTATTTATAGAGAACACTACCCACTTGGGCTCTCTACCCACTTGACCCCTACAAAAGCTATCCTGTACACCGACTATGTTTACAGCGCTGCGGAATCTGTTGGCGTTCTACAAATACCTGATAATAATAATAACACACAGTTCCCCATAGAACGCAATGTGAAGGCACTTTTTAGTGCTTTTTTTGAAGCTTAGTTTTCATTGAGAAATTAAAGTTTGCAATTATATGTAAAATCTATTGTTGGCCCAGGTTTAGGACTCGTTGGAGTAATGTTACATTTAAATATCAATCACCTAGATTACGAGTTTTGTTGGTAAGGCCGTGCGTTGCTAACGCTCAGTTCCAGCTCACCGCTCACCTGCAAATAATGCTGGTAACACTGATGCAATCAGCCAATAGGATTGAAGTTCAATCCTATTGGCTTTTCAAATCAGCCAATAGGATTGAGCTCGCATTCTATTGGCTGTTCCAATCAGCCAATAGAATGCAAGCTCAATCCTATTGGCTGATTGGTTTTTACAATGGGAGTAAGGATTATGTAATGGGTAGTTTACATTCATAGCAATAAAACATGCATGATATAATATATAACATTGGTCACCATTCCTGTCAAAACAGTATTGCCATGTTTTAAATAATTCCAAAACATTTTAAAATACTGTAATAGCAGAATTTTAATTCTTATCAAATGCATACAGTGGCGTCACTAGGGTTGGTGTCACCCGGTGCGGTAAGTTATGGTGTCACCCCCCCCA
This sequence comes from Bombina bombina, assembly GCF_027579735.1. NCBI lineage: Eukaryota > Metazoa > Chordata > Amphibia > Anura > Bombinatoridae > Bombina > Bombina bombina. Next base: position 413,354,693 of record NC_069502.1, read on the forward strand.
GAAAGCAGACACACATGAACACAAAAACACAGGCACACACACATACAAACACTCAGACACACTAAGACACACTTAAAAACACACTCAGATGCACACACAAACACTCGGACACACACTCAGACACACACACAAAAACACTCAGGCACACACACAAAAACACTCAGGCACACACACAAACACTTAGACACACACACACACAAAAACACTCAGGCACACACACAGAAACACTCAGACACACACACAAAAGCACTCACACACACACACACACACACACAAAAACACTCAGACACACACACACAAACTATGAAAGTTCTGCTCTCTGACTCTGTTCCAAGTCTATCAGTGCACAGCCCTGGGCCACGTGCCTACCGCTTTTTATGGCCAAGCACCTCTGCCAAGCACCCAATACCCCCTTAATAAAACCTAACACTAACCCCTTGAAGATCACCCTACCTTCAGAAGTCTTCACCCAACCGGGCCGAAGTCCTCAACGAAGCTGGGCAAAGTGGTCCTCCAGACGGGCAGAAATCTTCATCCAAGCCGGCCAGAAGAGGTCCTCCAGACGGGCAGAAGTCTTCATCCAGACGGCATCTTCTATCTTCATGCATCCGGTGCGGAGCGGCTCCATCTTCAAGACATCCGACGCGTAGCATCCTCTTCAAACGAAGTCCAACTGAAGAATGAAGGTTCCTTTAAATGAAGTCATCCAAGATGGCGTCCCTGGAATTCCGATTGGCTGATAGAATTCTATCAGCCAATCGGAATTAAGGTAGAAAAAATCCTAAATTCTGATGCAATCAGCCAATAGGATTGAGTTTGCATTCTATTGGCTGATCCAATCAGCCAATAGAATTCAAGCTCAATCCTATTGGCTGATTGGATCAGCCAATAGGATTGAACTTCAATCCTATTGGCTGATTGCAATAGGATTTTTCTACCTTAATTCCGATTGGCTGATAGAATTCTCTAAGACTTCTCAAGATAGGGTGAATTTCAAGGCGTTGATGTTAGGTTTTATTAAGGGGGTATTGGGTGGGTTTTAGAGTAGGGTTGGGTGTGTGGGTGGTGGGTTTTAATGTTGGGGGGTATTGTACTTTTTTTTACAGGTAAAAGAGCTGATTACTTTGGGGCAATGCCCCGCAAAAAACCCTTTTAAGGGCTATTTGTAATTTAGTATAGGGTAGGGCTTTTTATTATTTTGGGGGGGGCTTTTTTATTTTATTAGGGGGATTAAATTAGGTGTAATTAGTTTAAAAACTTGTAATTATTTTATTATTTTCTGTAATTTAGTGTTTTTTCCCCGTACTTTAGATAATTGTATTTAATTGTATTTAATTGTAGTTATTTTAGGTAATTCATTTAATTATAGTGTAGTGTTAGGGGTAATTGTAACTTATGTTAGGATTTATTTTACAGGTAAATTTGTCTTTATTTTAACTAGGTAGCTATTAAATAGTTCATATATATTTAATAACTATTCTACCTAGTTAAAATAAATACAAAGTTGCCTGTAAAATAAAAATAAATCTTAAGCTAGCTACAATATAACTATTAGTTATATTGTAGTTAGCTTAGGGTTTATTTTATAGGTAAGTTTTTAGTTTTAAATAGGAATAATTTAGTTAATGATAGTTATTTTATTTCGATTTATTTAAATTATATTTAAGTTAGGGGGTGTTAGGGTTAGACTTAGATTTAGGGGTTAATACATTTAATATAGTTGGGGTGGCATATTAGGGGTTAATAAATGTAGGTAGGTGTCGGCGATGTTAGGGACGGCAGATTAGGGGTTAATAAAATGTAACAAAAACAAAAATAGGCAGGCACTCTCCAGTTTTTGCTACTATTTTCGGCTTGATCCGTCGTTACGGCTACGGCACTCCAGGAGGTCAGGAGTTTAATGCCCACACAGATTCTGTGGTTTCCGGGTCAGGAGCCGCTTGCCAAGGTTGAGGTAATCTCTACACTGTTAATAAAATTTAACTAGTGTTTGCGTGGCGGGAGTTTTTGCGGTTTAGGGGTTAATATATTTATTATAGTTGCGGCGATGTCCGGTTCTGCAGATTAGGGGTGAAAAATGTTATTTTAGTGTTTGCAATGTGGGGGGGGGGCTCGGTTTAGGGGTTAATAGGTAGTTTATGGGTGTTAGTGTACTTTTTAGCACTTTAGTTAAAATTTTTATATTACGGCGTTAGCCCATAAAACTCTTAACTACTGACTTTTAAATGCGGTATCAGTCTTGACAGGAGAGGCTGTACCGCTCACTTTCTGGAAGACTTGTAATACCGGCATTAAGCAAGTCCCATTGAAAATATAGGATACGCAATTGACGTAAGTGGATTTGCGGTATTTTCGAGTCTGGCCAAAAAAGTGAGCGGTGAGCCTGTCATTTCAACACTCGTAATACCAGCGGGCGTTCCAAAGCAGCGTTGGGACCTCTCAACGCTGCTTTTTATGGCTAACGCAAGACTCTTAATCTAGCCGTTAGTTTCTGTCAACAGTACTGTGCTGAGTGTAGTATTCAATCTAGACTCTAAAATTAAAAGTTTTGTTTTTCCTCTATTAGTAGCAATTATCATGTTATATATTTTTCAGGCTTAGTGATGACATAAGCATGTTTATGGGATATTTCGATGGTTTTTATATAGTTAAATTCAATCCATATGTTTTATCAGGATCATACAAAGCAGTGACACAAATATTGAATAAGAGAGATAGCAATGCTCCCTGATAAACTCTGTACATTATTATTATTTTTTTTTATTCAATATTTTTTATTGGGTTTCAATTACAAGATATAACAGCAAATTATTCATAGTTGAAAACAGTGATAATATCAGATATCGACATTATAGTAATATGAATATTTCAAGTGGTCCCAAACATTTTACAAATTTAAACTAGTAACTAGTTCCCTAATATATTGCCCAGTAATTTTCAGTGACATGTTTGTACAGAAAAGAAGGAAAAAAGAAAAAGAGAAGAAGAAAAAAAAAGAAAAAAAAGGGGAAAACATGCAATATAGGTCGCCAGACCCTAACTATAAATTCAAAACAATTTATTCAAGGTGAATAAGACCTTGCTCCCAGATAAAGAGTAGATCTGCAAAGTAATCCTGCTTGCCTAAATAATGGTAATGTTGCCTTTCTAGGGTTAGAATGTGATTAATTTCAGCAATCCACTGTGAATGAGTAGGGATCTTTTGTGTCTTCCAAAGCCTTGGAATTAGTCTTTTTGCGCATGTAAGCATTACTTGAAGTAATTTTCTACGGTAGGTGCAAAATAATGGCGGTGTGATATTAAGTAATATAAGCTTAGGGCTAAAAACTATGTGCAGGCCTATGATCATATGGATACTGCGTTCTACTTGTGTCCAAAAAGTAGCCAAAAGGGGGCAATCCCACCATATGTGTAATATAGTACCCATCCCACCACAACGCCTCCAGCATGCAGAGGAAGCAGAGGGGTAGATGTTCCTAAGACGGTGAGGTGTCAGATACCAACGGGCAAGGATTTTATAGTTCAGTTCGGACAGGGACAAAGATGGAGAAGCTGAATGTGTCATCTTGAAGCAAAGCTTCCAATCATCGTCAGTAATAGTCTCTGGCAACTCTGAATTCCACTTCCCTACGAAAGCAGGACATTGATCTGGGAAAGAGCCTCTAAGTAATTTGTAAGATATTGAAAGATGCGCTCTTTCAATTTCTGGGTTCACACATAGTCGCTCAAATGCCGTCAATTGTCTGGATACACTATTTCTATGCGTACTTTTGTTAAGTGCGTGTCTTATTTGAAAGTATGCATACCACTTCTGAAAGGGAAATCCCAACTCCTCACTCAACACTGATCTATCTTTAATCTCGCCTGACTCCAACACTAGGTATATGGGTATGTTGCCTAAATGTTCCTTATCATTAGTGTGGTCAAAAGCCGCATCTTGGAAAAAAATCTGATTACCCAACAAAAGGGTCAGAGGCGAGACCGGAGAAGAAATGTCTGTAAAATGTGTGATCACATGGTCCCACACATCCAATGTGACCTTAATATAGCTATTTTGGTATGCAAGTATTGGTCTATGATTTTTAGGCAACCAAGCAATATCTCTCATGTAGTTAGTCTGTAGCAGCGAACTTTCAATTTGTACCCATAGAGCCGATTGACAAGCATGGGACCAGGAGACCACTCTAGCCATATGAACAGCTCTATAGTAGTTCATAAGATTTGGAGCACCTAGTCCTCCATCTTCCCTCTGCAAGTAGAGAGTGTTTTGAGATACCTTAGGTCTCTTATAAGACCAGATGAATGAATTAATCATTCTTTGTTGAGATCTTAAATAGGAGTTGGGCACAGCCATTGGCAGCGTCTGAAAAAGAAACAAATACTTCGGTATCAGCATAATTTTTACTGTGTTTATCCTTCCTCTCCAAGATAAATGACCTTGTCTATGCCATCCCTCTAGGAGGTTTTTCACCGAACCCTGAAGACTAATATAGTTAGCTTGAAATAGTTCCAGATAGTTACATGGGATCGTCAAGCCTAAATATTTAAGCCTATCCGTAATTCAAAATTCTGTGTGTGATCTTATATAGTCAATATCTTGTTGAGGCATGTTTACCAGTAGTATTCCCGACTTTTCCATATTAACGGAAAAGTAAGATACTTGTCTGTATGCGTCTAAAGTCTGTATTAATGCAGGGATAGTAGAAGAAGGTGATTGCAGCGTGAGGATGATGTCATCCGCAAACAACAAACATTTTTGGGTGATATGATTATATTGTAAACCTAGTATGTCCGTGTTATCCCTGATTTTAGTAGCAAGAATCTCGATGGTGATTGCAAATAAGAGTGGCGACAACGGGCAACCCTGGCGGGTACCATTAGTTATGGAAAATGGATGTGAGATAATCCCATTTACCCGGACCCTAGCTTGTGGGCTCGAGTACAATGCCTGAATTCTAGATATAAATGCAGCGGGAAAGCCAAATTTTGACAGAGCCCCCCACGTGAAATGCCAGTTGACCCTGTCAAAAGCTTTCTCGGCATCAGTTGACAAAAGCGTTAGAGGTGTCTTATTATTATGTGCTGCTTGTAGAGAATGTAGGACTCTAATCGTATTATCTTTCGCTTCTCATCCTTTGGCAAATCCTACCTGATCTGGATGTGTAATCTTAGGCAATAAGGCGTTTAAACGATTAGATAATACTTTAGCATATATTTTCATGTCCAAATTTAGAAGCGAAATAGGTCTATAGTTACCCGCCAGAGTGCCCGATTTATCAGCCTTAGCTAACTGTGATAACAGCCTCTAATAAGGAGCTAGAAAAACTCCCACCCTCGTCTATTGAAGTGAATAACATATGTAATGGTGCACTCAATTGAGACTGGAGTAGTTGGTAGAATTTGGCTGTTAGACCATCTGGTTCGGGAGATTTACCATTAGGGAGTTCTTTAATAATGTTCTGGATTTCTTGTAGCGTTATTGGGGAGTCTAATTTGTGCCTATCTTCTTCAGAAATCCTCGGGGTTTTAACTGTAGTGAGATATTGCGTTATGTTAGTGAGTTTCTCCTGGGATATGCTAGGGTTAAGATTATAGAGCTTGGAATAGTAGAAAAGGAAGGTATTTGCGATATCCTCGTGCGTACTGACCAGCCTACCCGAGGGGTGCATAATGGACGTGATAAAGGAGGTATATTTTTGTTTTTTAAGCATTCTAGCTAATAGCTTCCCTGCTTTGTTACTCTCAGCAAAAAATTTTGCCTTAGTGGTAAGAGCTCTCAAGTGTGCCTTCTGGATCAGGTAGTTATTAAGGCATTCCCTCGCTAAGGTAAGATCAGCAAGTGTCAGTTCAGAAGTCGGGTCTGCTTTGTGTCTCTTATCTGCAATTTTTAAACTATCAGTCAAGGATAGAAGTGTAGTCGCTCCCAACTTTCGGAGTGTAGCTTTGTGTTTTATTAAGTGGCCCCTGATAAAGCACCTATATGCCTCCCAGTTATTTACCGCTGAAGTGTCTTCCGGTTTATTAACTAAGAAAAATTCATTAGATGCTTTAATCAGCTCTTCTAATGTTACCTGGTTAGTCAAAATGGACTCATCTAGCCTCCAATTCAACGTATTTTTGGGTCTAGTGGGCCAGTTAAAAACCGTCAATACCATGCTATGATCCGACCATGGGGTATGGGTTATTTTGGTCTGTTTCAGTTGAGTTAAAAGTACCTGACTGCACATAATCCAGCCGAGAATACGAACGCTGTGGATGTGAGAAAAACGTAAAGTCTTTCTGTGTAAGATGCGCTATTCTCCAAGTATCAAATAGAGTTAAGGAGTCTAAGGCCGCAGAATTAGCTTTCAGTGTTTTGTTATTAATATATGATTTCCCTGTTGAGTTGTCCAGTACAGGGTGCATAGTAAAATTAAGATCGCCCCCCCAATATAATAGGTCCCTTGGATATATCCAGTATTGCATTTATAGCTGACTTAAAAAAGAAAGGTGTCAGCCTATTTGGGGCATAGATATTGGCCAGAGTGATCAGTGAGCCATAGTACAACCCAACTACAATCAGGAGTCTGCCCTCCTTGTCTGTGTATTTCTGGAGGAGCTCAAATGGAGCATTTCGTCTAATTGAAATGCAGATGCCATTTTTCCTACTTGTGCCTGAGCTAAAAAAATGTTTATCAAAATATCGTGTGGCTATTTGAGGTTTGTGACGTTTTTTAAAATGGGTCTCTTGTAGCATCACTATATCAATGTTTTTTTTGTGGAAGTCACAATACGCAATAGAGTGCTTTTTGGCTGACAGAAACCCTTTTACATTCTGAGTGGCTAGCGTCAAAGTAACCATCTCTAATTATAGTATCAGTCAACAGGAGTCAAATAAAAAAGTATAAAGCTCCATAGTGTTACTCAAATGTCAATAGGCACAGGATTGTCAATAGAAAATTGTATTGTAAAAAGGAAAGTGGGAGGGAAAGGAAGAAGGGGAAAAGAGTATATTAGGCTATGTATTACTAGGCAATATATATTATCTCGTAAAAATCTTAATTACCAAACGAGGTAGTAGGGAACAATACAATAATACAAATGAAAACAAAGCAATAAACTTACAACCAGTGAGGCATATTAACAAACCGGGTATTTACTTACACCATTAATAAGACATTCAACCAAGTCTCATGGAGACTCTATTCTTTCCAACTTTACTAAACCTTACTATCTGAGGTACTGTATGTCCATTCTTCTGTTGGGGGGTTGTATACACAGGTTTTACCCGTGTCTAATAAAATATAGTTAGCATATTCTAGATAATATAAATGTCCCCTAAACAACCCAGTCTAAGGTATTGGTATTTAATGGTGGGAACATTAAGTTAGTATGACCTTATATGTTCATGAAAGTGTTCCTTGTCATGGTGATGACTATTAACTCATTAAATTTCTATCCATGTGTAAAACGTAAGTTAAACATTTTAGTACATAAATCGTTTTTACCCATTATCATCATTGACTATTTTTTAATCCCTCAGATAATGTAAATATCCTTAAAACCTAAACTATTAATACTCAACCTCTTGTGTATAGTCACCAAAATAATCGGAGGCCACATACAAAAAAAAAAATCTAAGTTTCAAACATTTAAAAAACTTTTAAATCTACCCTAACATTCAGGGATCTCTGGACCCTGTGCCCCCCTTCCACACGGCCCACCTCAGGAGTACAGCCAAAGGAGCATATAAGCTGGATCTAATAACAGAGGACCGTGTGTCACGGGGACCCAGACATCCAGGTAAAGAAACAGCATACATGAGGACGATAAATAGTAATAAATAAGAAATCACTCCAATAGGTCTGTATAACAAACTATAAATGAATCTTATATTGAATATGTAAATAACAGCATGAAATAACTGAACTTAAATGAAATTAGGTTCTCACAGTCTTAGTAACTCGGTAACATTCTATATACTTGCCACATCTCCTTACAGATCCTGCGGGGCTCTGGCAAGTACCAATGTATCAACATATTGTCCAAATCTTTCCCAAGGTGGCTTAGCAAAGTCAAGCCATAAAAAGAGTGCCTGTTTTAAGGAGGAAAAGAATGGTGAAAAAGTACACAACTTGATCAGCCTGGTTGTGACGATCCAGAGTCCAGCGGACCAGGTTGCTTCCGTTTGAGCTGGTTAGTCGCCTTTTCTGGTCCGGTTGTCTTCTGTGGCTTTGAAGCCACCCTGCTCTTAGGATGATTTTGCGGTGATTGTGCAGGTTCCTTGCTTGGAGTGGAGATTCCCAGTAGATTACAGAATTTCTCAATATCATTAAGAGATTTACATTCACATTCTTTACAGATATTACTGAAGTGGGAAATCCCCATCTATAGGGGATCTTTAACTGACGCAAGTGAAGAGTTAGGGTCAAAAAGTCTCTCCTTTTTTGCAAAGTTCTTGCGGATAGATCTTGAAAAACCTGAATTCGGTTGCCTTGGTACATCACATTTTGCTGCTTCCTGGCCAAATTGTATATTTTTTCCCTATGTTGGTAGGATTGGAATCGGACAATGATATCTCTGGGTGGAGAGTCTGCATCCGGCCTTGGGCGCAAAGCTCTATGGGCCCTGTCCAACAAAATATTGTCTAACTCCATGTCTCCATCATTAGCCATCTCAGAAAACAGTCCTTGTAGGAATTCCTGTATCTCGTTCTGTACAGTTTCGGGTATTCCTCGAAATCGCAAGTTATTTCATCTGGTGCAATTTTCGAGGTCATCTAGCTTGTCCTCAAGCTCATTGAAGTGTTGTTGCTGATGGGACACCTTAGAGGACATGTCTGCCATTTTTTGGGAAAAAACTAATTCATGCTCTTCTAAGGAGTCAACTCTGCGACCCAAATCTGTAATGTCCTTCTTCAAATCTGCACATTCTTTCTTGATGCATGACTTGACCTGATCAATTAAAGCTTCCATAGCTCTATAGGTTATTGGTTCTTCTTCTATATCATTTGTCTAGGGAGATGGGCTCCTGGAGTTGTCTGAACTATCGTTCTTGTCTGCGGTAGCGTTAGATTGCAGGGGTTTTTACACTCATTTTGTATTTGTTCTTTTCCGCCTGCTTAAAAAAGGCCTTAACCCCCTCTTGGAATTTTTGTGGTGTTTTTTGCATCTTGTCAGACTTTGTCGCCTTCCTCTGTGACAATTTGGTATTTCCTGTGGTTATCAAATTGCTGAAGATAGCCACACACCAGCCTGACAGACCCCACTCCCCAGGGCTTGTACTCTCACAGAGTGATCACGGGAAAGGGGAAGTGGGTATGACCCACTGTCACTAAGTACAGTGGGAAAGGGGGGGGGGAGCGGGGTGAAGTATGGTGCTGTAACAAGTGCTGTATGTTTGCAAAGGTATCTTCATAAACAGACTTTAGGGCCTCCACTCCTCCTGCAGTAAGGATATAAGTAATTCAGTCAAACAGGGGCTAGGTCTTTTCAGTTTTCCTGACTTCAGAACTGTCAAACAATTGAAGCACTAGCAGGGCATCAGAATTAATTACCAGAGACAACACAAAACTACCACTCCAGTGATAAAAGGGACTTAAAGGGCCTCAGAATGGATGTGATAAAATATAAACTGCCCCAGTCCCTTTGGCAGTGTCTAGGATGAATTGCCTTCCTTTTTGTACATCAAGGACCTTTAATCAAGAATATTATCCCAGAGTGTCATAAAGCAATCTTCATTTATGAGTTCCAGGCACCAATAGCTAAAATTATAGAGTGAGAATTGTCCTTATTAGAGTTCTCTTATTTAAATGCTGATATTGATAGGGGAGCAACAAATATTTGCTGTGTCACACTCCTCCACAGTGTAGGCCTTTCCTGTCTAAGCATGTGAATAGGAAGCCAGCAAAAGAGGGTTCGTATAGGTGATCATAGATCTATGGAAGTGTAGCATAATAAGATGATATTTCTCCACAGTGTTAGTAGATAACTTCATGCCCTTCTAGCTTCCGCCACTTATATCTCTGACTGGAGAGGTCATGCACATCCCATTAAACTAATAACTGCCTAGCAGTATATGGCACCATGTTATTACCCTGTCTCATGGGGTTTTTACAGCTCAATAAAGTTGGTGGCGGGGGTATTATCACTGAGCTTACCGGATCTGTAGCATCTCAGTGTGTCAGAAGAACCTCGGAGCGGAGCCCCGACCCTCCGAGGTAGTTACAGGAGTCACAGACTTTGCGGGATATAATCCAGATGCCGGCTCGCCTTCACATCCACTCTGGTCATCAGCAGGTCTAGTCCCCTCTTCAGGTATTAATCGACTTGGGTCGGCTCTAGCAATCAATCTCAGAGTGTGCATATCGCAGACATCTCACTTTTGATATTTTCGGGCTCCGATCATTGCCCTGAGATCAATTCCACTTTGTATCTAGAGGTTGGGTTGAATGGATCGGGATACATGCATTATATACCCGGTGTGTCTTTGAGAGCTTTAGTGTGTTGCGGCCATCTTGGTCGACCGCTTGCTCCGCCTCCCTCTGTACATTATTTTTTATGACTTCAGGTTTCATGTGGTACAGTTCAGCTACTTCCCTCAAATGTCAGATAATAATGTAAACTTCTAAGGTGTCAAAGAACTTTTTTAAGAAGGAACATGGTCAAATCTTTCATTTAATCAAGGAGACATTACCTCAGAGCCTTATCAATGCTGTTTCCATGCCACGTTTTGACCAAGGCTGTAGTGATCGCTTGCTTTAAAGAAAGTTGTAAAATTCAATTTGACAATGTCACTAAAGTGCTTGTTGGAAGGTGTCACTGGTTTAAAAGGGGGGGGGGTGCAAAATGTAAATGATACAGCCTCTTCTTTACTCTGTAAATAAGAATTCACAACAGTGTAGAACGCAGTGACCAAAAGAAACATTAAAAGGAATGTACTCACAGGGAGTTTAGTTCCAAATTGCAGACAGTTTATTAATGATTGCATAAACAGTATCAGAGCTACACTTTAAATATGAACGTTTTATACTCATCTTCTTGAAGAGCAAATGAAACAAATTCACAGAAAGAGCTATAACACTGGATCAATGACACTCTGCCATCGACTCTCCAGCATCCATCTTTGTTGCTGGAATGAAGATTTGCAATTCTGCAGAGAACCAATAAATGTAGACTTAAAACTACCTAAAAAATACATAAACTAAAACATATTAATATTTTTTTCCCACAGAAGTACCATGTAATTCAAATTTACATTAAAAACTGGTGATGTTTTTAAATATCTAATGCAAAACTCTGTATCTCAAAAGAATGGGAAGGATTGGGACTACTGTACCTGAATATATACAGTATAACTGGACTCTTTTTTCAAAGATTATATTTGCCTGGTTAACAGGGAATGGAGGTTTTATAGATCTGAAGTTTGAAGTAAATCTAGTTAAACCTTTTGATCTGAATGCTTTATTACATATAGGTTATAAAAATCGTCCCATTAGGATTAAAATATTAAAAAATATTGGCACAGCAATCTTAGTTTGGCAAAAAATGTGTAGAAACCTTAAGGTTGATTATCATTTCTCAAGATAATAATCCTGAAATTATGATTAATTCCAAAACATGTAGTGAATGGCAAGTAAAGATAATGATAGTCAAATTATTCAGGATTTTGAATATATGAAGGATAGATTTGGATGTACAAATAAACAATTTTTTATTTATCTACAAATACGACATTACTGTAATAAGATTGGAAATACCATATTTGATATAAAAACCTGGAATATCCTGAAACCAAATATAATATTTTCACAAAAAAACTAGCTTGTGCTCGCTATTATATAAAAATGTAAATGATCAAAAGAGAATTTTGTTTATCTTTGAATCAATCAATAAATGGCTGAGACTATACCCAGAACATGAGGTAACAAGGGATGACATTAAATCTAGCATGAAAAGAGTTAGATATGCAACCTTATTATCAAGTTGGAGAAAACCACAATCAAAGATAATATATCACTCATGTTAAATGTCCAAGTTGAAAATTCCACAAGACGGTCATTGTAAAAAATGTGGACATGAACAGGCAGACATAATACACTGCATTTTCAGTTGTCTGAAAATAAATAGTTTTTGACTAAAGATAGCATTCAGGCTGAAAAAAATGTAAAATGAATATTGCACAATAGTAAGAAACGTAAGAAACTCAAAAGTTTCCATTCAGGCTCGTAATGGTAGATATATATATATTGATGATGTCTTGTAATTATGGAAAGGAGGAGATGAATCCCTTAAAGACTTTATTAGTCATATCAATAACAATGATATATCTTTAATTTTCAATGGAGCATCACTCATTAATAACCACCGTCTATTATGTACCATATATTTACACAGAGTGATTTTAAGACTTTGTTTAAGACTGTTTTGATATATTAGTGGGTTAACCATTTATTTATTTTCTATCTGAATCATGAACAAAAAAAAATGTATTTCATGTCCTTTTAATATCACTTTACAACAATTTTAATTGTTCAAAAAACAAAAACAAAAAAAAAAAACCTTAACTTTTGCACATAATCTATATAAAATGTTCACTGTTCACTAATTTGTTTTATGGAAATACAGAACGATTTGTCTATTGCATTCATTTTATTATAAGTGCTGCAATATTTTGGAGCATTGGGAAATTGTCCCAGCCCTTGTAATTAATTAAAGATAACATGTTTGCATATTATGGATAGGGTGATGACATAGGAAAAAAACAGCTTTTGCGGATATGAGTAACCTAGGCACCATGGCGTTTTATTTACCAGTGGATCTGTGCCATGAAATTGGTTATCAAAATACTTTTTACATAGTACTAACATAAGTGTTTAAAGAGACAGTGAAGTCAAATTAAACTTTCATGATTCCGATAGAGCATTTGATTTTAAAGAACTTTCCAATTTACTTCTATTATCAAATTTGCTTTGTACGTTTGATATCCTTTATTGAAGAGTTAAGCTAGGTAGACTGATTGGAGCTCAAGAGAATGCATGTGTCTTTAGCAAAGTTATATAAACAATGTTGCAAACACTGCTGAGAGATGGTTAGAGACACGTGCACGCTCCTGGGCTGCTCTAGGATTATTCTTTAACAAGAAAACAGAAGAAAATGGCAAAAGTTCTTTAAAAAGTCATGCTCTATCTAATCCATTTAAGTTTAAATTTGACTTTACTGTACATTTAATCCCTTTATTACCCATTCTTCAATTTTGCATAACCAACACTGTTATAATAATATACTTTTTACCTATGTGATTACCTTGTATCTAAGCATCTTCTGACAGCCCCATGATCACATGACTTTTTATTTATTATCTATTAACTTTTATTTTAGCCAATTAGTGCAGTGTCTGCCACAATATACGGGCGTGATCACAATGTTATCTATATTGTTTATATGAACTAGCTCTCCCCTGTTGTAAAAAGCAAATAAAAAAGCATGTGATAAGAGGCGGCCTTCAAGGGATTAGAAATTATCATATGAGCCTTCCTAGGTTTAGCTTTCAACTAAGAATACCAAGAGAATAAAGCAAAAATGTTGATAAAAGTAAATTGGAAAGTTGTTTAAAATTACATGTTCTATCTGAATCATAAACGTTTTTTTTGGACTTGACTGTCCCTTTAACTGTTACAGGGATCAAGCTGCATATGTACATATACCCCTGGAACATTTACTAGAAGCATTTTTGGTAATGCAAGTATAGAGTAAAAAACTTAAGCACATATCAATTTTATTTTATTTCTATTTTTGCACTTTACTAGTAAAAGGCACCACGTACAAGGACTCAGGACCTGATGATTTAAAGCGCCATGAGGTGGCGAGATATTCAAAAGGGATCCGTCACCATGTTGAAAAAGCCAGCAGTGCTGACATTACTGTTTAAAGTCAGCATCGCCAAGAGTCGTTTTACTATACTTTGCAATAAGTGGTGATGGTGGCAAAATATTTCAAGCAGCATCGCCACCTATATTGGCAATGTAAAGTAAAGGATCCCTTTTAAATATATCACCAAACCTAATAAGCAAACCTATTAATCCATAAAACCTACATAACACCCAGCGCAATAACCCCGACGCTACTTAAAGGGATAGGAAACACAAATATTTTCTTTCATGATTGATTCAGGTAGAGCAATCAATTTTTTTTTTATATCACTTTATTTACATCCAACAATGAGTACAATTCCATAATCACATGAAAACATAATATTAAAATTTACTAGAACAAAGTAACAACAAGAAAATAATAAGAAAAAGAAGACAGTAACAGTCAATCAAAAGTAAAGTATATGTTACATATCATATACCCAATTGGCTGTACTAAGCAGTCTGTCTATCTTTCAATAACTCATTGTTGGAATATGGGTTTTTTCTATATTTTTTTCCCTTCCCCCCTTTCTTTTTGAACCAAGGCAAAACAACCAAAACGGAAGAAAAAAAAAAAAAAAAAAAAACCCCGGGTAGGAAATGGACAAGAAGGGAGAAGAGAAGAAAGGAAGGGGAGGAATCCTTAAGTTACTCTAACCCTCCGCGGGTCACCAAATACCTAGTAATACTAATTCCGAGTTCTTAAATGGAGCAATCAAATAATCGATTTCTCTTTCAGGGAAAATCTTAATAAATGGCGCCCATTTATGGAAAAATTTCTTTACATCAAGTTCATTGTCTATATTAGTGTTTTTTTGTTCTAAGACACATTGTTTCTTTAGGTGATTCCTAATTTCTGAAATGGTTGGTATTGCCCTCTGCTTCCATTTCATACATATCAGATATCTGGTAGCTAAGATAGATAAATTTACTAATTTTTCATTAGGCTGACGTCCCTCTTGAGGTTTTAGACAGAATATAATCTGAAATAATGAGAGGGCTATCAGCTCAATTTTAAGTATATTTTTTAGCCAATACTCCAGCTTACTCCATACATTCCTCAATCTAGGGCAATACCAAAACATGTGTATTAAGTCCGCAGCTAAGTAAGAACATTTAGGACATTTATTAAATTCAGGGTTTCGGACTCTGAGGCCTCTTTCCGGAGTGAAGTATGCCCTGTGCAAAAGTTTCAGGTGAGCATCTCGCCAATTAGAAGAAAGAGTTGTTTTTATTACTTTGTTCAGTGAAAGTTGAATAATTTTAGGTTCTATGTTACTATGTGGAATTAAATTATTCCAGATCAGAGCCAGGTTCTCCACTAGCGGGCCAGCCTTACTGAAGCTCAGCATATAATAACACGGAGCGATGGACATAGGAGGAATTTTTAGTTATTGTTAACCACGTTTCTAAGGTGCCCAAAGTCCAACTCCAGCCAATCTTCTGTATAAGATCAGCTGTATAATGTCTTATCTGTAGGTATGCGAAAAAATCTTTATTTAGCAAATTAAATTCGTTCTTCAACTCTTCAAAGGATTTGATACACTTTCTGTCCCGATCAATTAGATATATAACTCTATCCAGACCATTGTTGTGCCATCTGTTAAAAACAGTTGAGTCTAAGCCTGGTTGGAAATTCGGGTTTCTGATTATGGGAAGGTATTTTGATGCTTTAGGACATATTGAGAGAAGTTTAGTTAGTCTAGACCATGCTTTGAGCGGATTCAAAATAAATTTAAATTCCTTAATACTTGTTGGGAGATCCCTAGGTTCCAAATGTGCCAAGGCTAATAGTGAATACGGATCGCAAATATTGGACTCAAGATCATTATTTAGAACATAGTTCTTGTTGTAAAACCAATCTGCTACTACGCGGACTAAGAAGCAAAGATTATAAAATCTTAAATTTGGTAATGCTAAGCCTCCCATCTCTCTTGGTGATGTTAATTTAGAGAGGGCTATCTTAGATCTTTTTCCCTGCCAAATAAATTGTCGAATTGATGAATTTAACAATCGTATATCTTTCTCAAATAGAATTAATGGGACATTCTGTAAAATGTATAGCAATTTTGGAAGGAGAACCATTTTAAATAGTGCTGTGCGGCCGGATATTGAGAGATGTAGGCTTTGCCAAGTTTTAAGCCGTCCTTTGATATATGCTAAAATTGGGGTTATGTTTTCTTTATAAAGATCTTTTAAATTAATTGGAATTTTAATTCCTAAGTATTTCATTGATTCCGTTACTACTTTATAAGATACATTTGCAATACTGGTCCTATTTTTCCTGAGCCAAATTAGTTCAGATTTCATAGCATTTACTTTGTATCCTGAGAATGCCCCATAATGATCAGTAATCTGCTGGAGTTTAGGGATGTTTTCTGCTGTATTAGAAAGATATATAAGCAGGTCATCCGCATATAATCCAATTTTTATTTCATGGTTTCGAATTTTTATACCTTCCAGCGAGTGCCTAATTTCCATTGCTAAGGGTTCAATGGCCAAATCGAAAAGGAGCGGGGAGAGAGGACAGCCCTGGCGAGTGCCCCTCTTCAATACAATTGGAGGAGAAATATCATTGTTAATAATCAGGCATGTAGAAGAATGATTGTATAAGTTCTCCACAAACTTAGGAAAATTGCCCTCAATCCCAAACCTTGATAAAGAAAAAATTATATGTTTATGGATTACTAAATCGAAAGCTTTTTCCGCATCAATTGATAAAATGGCCATATCAGGGAAGTCCTCCCTCCCCACCCCTTGAGCAGATGTTCCTTGAATATATTCCATAGTAACCAGCAATTCTCTAATTTTTGCTGAGGAGTTACGATTATTGATAAAGCCGGCTTGGTCCGAATGGATTACCGTAGATAAGATAGACTGAAGCCTTCTTGCTAAAATTGAGGAAAGTATTTTATAGTCTGAATTTAACAATGCAATAGGTCTATAAGACTCTTTACTTGCAGGATCCTTCCCCTCTTTTAAGATCAGAGCGGTAAGTGAAGATGCGAAGGAAGACGAAGTCTGTTTATGATTGATAAAAATATCATTGTAAAGATTGCCCAGGTAGGGAGCTATCTCTGATGATAAGATTTTATAAAACTCGTTAGGCAATCCATCCGGGCCAGCCGCCTTATTTAGAGGAAGTTTGGTAATTATTATTCTAATTTCTTCCTGTGTAATAGGTGCATTAAGTCCGGCAATCTCCTCAGGGGTAGCCGTGGGAAAAATAATTTTATTACAAAATTCTATCGCTTTATCTATATCGAACTCCTTACTAGTGTAGAGTTGTTGGAAATACTGGTGGAACACACTTGAGATTTCTTCCGATTTAGTTAAAAGCTTCCCATTCTGCTGGATTTTATCAATATTAGGTTTTTTATTCTCATTCTTAATTAGTTTAGTTAACATTTTGCCAGACTTGTTGCCAAATTTGTGCAGTTTGGCTTGCAGTCTTAACTCGCTATATGTTTCCTGCGTTAAGTAAAAAGTATCTCTCGCTGCCTTAGCTCGCATGTATTTTGCCCAATTGAGGGGTGTTCTTTCCAGTAAATAAAGATTATAGGAATTAATCAATGAATTGCTCACTTCCTTTTCCCTTGCATTTCTTCTCTTATTTTGAATGGCGGAATATGCCATAATTTCCCCTCTGAGGACTGCCTTAGCAGTTTCCCAGAAGATATCTGTATGTTCCACATAATTACTATTAAATTGAGCATATTCCTTGAATTTGTTCCTGAGCCATTCTTTGAACTTTAACTCAGAGTAGAAATAATAAGGAAAAAAAAATCGCAAGGTCTTTGATCTAGATTGAGTAAAGTTAAATTCAAGAGTGATGGGCCCGTGGTCCGAGAGAAAAATAGGCATTATCTCAGCTTTAACCATTGTAGAGCTTAAATGATCCCCAATTAAAAACAAGTCGATCCTAGATAATGTTTTGTGGGCCTTAGATAGACAAGTGAAATCCTGAATATCAGGATTCTGATATCTCCAGATGTCACGCACCGAGAGGATCTGTTTAATGTTATTAATTATTTTAGAGTCAAGATTATCTTTTTTCTGTTTCAGACGCTTATTATTTCTTCTGAGTCTATCTATGGGACATTGGGGGGCCATATTAAAATCCCCCCCCAAAATGAAATGTCCTTCAGTACTTAGAAGGAGCTTTGCTTGTAGTGCGTCCCAAAATTCAGGATCGTTTTTATTTGGACCATAGACATTGCAGATTGTGTATTTTGTCTGACCTATTTTCAATTTAACCAGGACATACCTCCCCCCGGGGTCAGCCTCAGAGTCTAGAATCTCCACTTGAAGTCTTTTTCCTATAAGTATTGCAACTCCCCTTTTCTTCCCTACACTCGGGGCTACAAGAACTTCTTTTACCCAGGATGATTTCAATTTTAATGATTCCTCTATATTTAAATGAGTTTCCTGTATTAAACCAATATCGGTCTGGGCTTTCCGTAGATGTGATAGAATTGCTTTACGTTTAATAGGAGAAGAAATTCCCCCCACATTCCATGATACAATTTTAAATTTTTCAGATTTATATGTCATATTTCTCTAAAATGTAAAGGAAAAAGAAAGAGAATTAGAAAAAGAAAAATGTAGGGGGGGGGGGAAGCCAGGAAGATATTGGAGGGAGGGCAGGAGAGGGGAGAGAGAAAACAAAAAAAAAAGAAAAAAAAGAAAAGAAAAAAAATTCCCCACAGGGAAGGGGGAGGGGGTTACATTTTCCCCCATAACTGCCATCGTCATACATTTGTCTTCATAATTGACGCAATAAGAAAGAAACAAAAATACAAGATAGATCCACATAATTAAAGCCATTAGCCATAAAATTATCATCTATGTTTATGTATCTAGAGTCTTATAAAGATTTTCAGCAGTTTGGACATCTTCAGTAATATGTGTTATTCCATTTAGTACCACTTTCAGTTTTGAGGGATAGATCAGAACCGCCCTATACCCTTGTTGTATGAATTTGGAGCAAATCGGGGCTAATTCCCGTCTCTTTAAGGCAGTATCCGCCGAAAAGTCCTGAAAAATCATAATTTTATTACCCTCTATCATGATTGGCTGGTTCTTTCGAGAGTACTGTAACAGTAGTTCTTTATCCCTGTAATTAAGTAGCCTAGCAATTACTGGTCGATTTCTGCTGCTACTGTTACCCTCTAGACGTGGGGGGCCTATCCTATGGGCTCTCTCAACTATAATCGGAGGGTATGTGGAAGGGATTTTTAACGCTTTAGTGAGAGTGTCGGATATAAAAAAGTCAAGTTTTTCAAATTGTTTACTTTCAGGGAGGCCAATTATTCTTAAATTATTCCGTCTTGAACGGTTTTCAAGGTCCTCTAGCCTGTCCATGATTTTTTGTACCCTTTTTGCTGAGATCTCAATCTTAGTGCTGTGTGTACCTGCTTGATCTTCTAGGTCCGAGACCCTCTGTTCTACTTCTTGCAGTCTATTTGAAAACTGCCTCACTTCTTGAGTTAAAGAGGAAATATCATGTTTAATGTCAGTTTTAAGTGTTTCAAATTTAGGGGCTAATGCCTCCGCGATATTGGTCACTAATGTCTGCATATTAAGATTTTCTGGTATTGTTGGTACTTGTTCAACGACTGGTTCTAATGTATTCTTGAGTTTCCTATCTCTGTGCCTGCCTGTCATATTTGGAGAAGGATTTTTTGGCGAGTTTGAAAGGTATTTATCCATGTACCGCGTGGATGTGAATTACAAAAGTGCCGCAAGAAAAAAAAAAAAAAAGGGGAGGGGGGGAATTTGTGTGTGGTATAAGTGGTGATATGTTTATACAATTAAGAAAAAGTGAGGTTGTGCCAGTGAGAAGAGGTGAAAGCTTAGTGTCTAGGGGCTACAGGAGCCCTGGGGATAAAAAGTCAAAAAATTCAAAATTAATGTGTTTTCTAGTGAGTGAAGGGTAGTTAACCAATTAGATAGTGTATGCAAGAAAAATAGAAATTTATTGTGAGTGGTGATAAAGTGAGATTATTGCGGTAACAAGGAGATATTCCTCCCAACTCCTTGAGTTTAATTTCCTCCCAATTTATTTTGCGTTAAAATTCATCCTCTATTGAAGTTAACTAATTGTCTGATTATTTATTTTATTTTTAAGAGTAGGCAAAACTATAAGATACTATCTTTCACCCCTTGGAGACTAGATATTTCTATTCTTAAGGATTTAGCAGAAAAGCTGTGTTTTCATTAATGAGTGACCTTCCAGACATTAAAGTTTCTGCCTGAGCCAACCTTATTATAAGTCTCACTTTTGTATTTTTTTCCCCTTTCTCCTTTATTATTACAACAAAGTGAAGAATTAAAGCTTGATATGTGTTAATTTGAAATTGTATACAAATGCAGAGCTTAAAGAAATAAGTCAAAAAACAGATAACACCAGTAAATACAGAGAGTTGTATAACTCAAATAGCAACAGAGCAGTCTAGACTTTTCCCACCTGTTCATAAAATTTTATAGACAAACTACGTTTGTAAGTGTGGGAAATAAAGGTATGTAGATTCAGCTCAAGTCTCTTCAATAATCTTGTATGTATATGATGCCCTCTCTCCTCTCTTTTCAGAGTGAAAGAAAGAAAAAACTCCAATAAATTGAGTAAATCACTTAAGCGTGAGTACTCAGAGCTTTGATATCTAAGTGTGCTTCCTTTATAGTAAAGATTCATGTAAAGTGCAAGGATTTTAATATTAATAATGGAGAGCCATAACCGGTTAGAGTTTGGCCCCCAGTACCAATAGTTATTATTGCTGTTTTTAAATCACTTTAACAATTTTACTTTACTAAATCAGTAAACAAGAGTACATAAAATACTAAGCAAAAGAGAACTTAAGCTTAAAATACCATTTGTAATTTAGTTAAACCACAAAAAACAAAAAACAAAAAAAGAGAAGCTCTTTGAGTAAATGTCCCTCTAAATCATGAGACCTTTAGCATTTCAAGGATAGGAAGAGGGCTTAATTTGTCTCAGGTCCCAATTTTTCACTATATGTCCCTTGAGAAAAGCAGCCTGAATGTTGTACTGCAGCTTTATTTCACTCTCCACTGTATTCGTTTAGTAAGGAAAAAAGGGGAGATATTCAGTCAAAGGGAAAAAAACAGAGAAAGTATTTTCCTCCCTTTCCCCTCTTCTTCCTCACTATCCTTCTCCCTTACTTCTATATGTCCCAGTCTAGAGTTATGTGGGCTGAGGAGTAATTACTTCTCAATTATTTTTGTTTCTCCTCTGTTTCCAGTCTAAAATCAACTCTCCTTGTTCCGCTTATTTTCGTTTTTAGGAATGCGATACTTTTCTTCCTCAACCTGTCTATTTGTCCCAAGTGTCCTCTTTTCAATTGAGGTATCGAGACCTCTACCCAAAAAGACTCACCTTCTCCTCCGCTACCCGATCTTCCTACTTGTCTGAAAGTGCCTAGTGGGCCAAGGCGAGTGCCGTAACTCCGGCAGAGAGAGAGCCGTGAATAGGTCGCCTGTCAGAGAGTTTGGTGTCTGAAGATTCTTTGGCCGATAGGCAAATCCCTCACCCCCTCTCATGCAGCACCGGTGGGAGAGGGGGGGGGAAAGTACAAACAGGAGACCCTCTGTAACAAGTTTCCAGATCACACTGCTCGCGGCGTCCAGCAGGATTCTCAATGTCTCCTCCCACGCAGCATCGGTGGGGGGGGGGAGAGAGCGTGAGCACAGTTGATCCCGTTTGAGCAGCGGTATCTTTTCCGGCAGTCTCTTTCTTCTTCCCGGAGTCCAGGTAAGTATATCCAGTACAGTTTGATCACAAAGCGGGAGCGGAGGAACAGGGAGTTTCAGATTGCGGCCAGTTATAATAGCACAATATAGCTTAGACTGGAGCCAGGAGGATTTCAAGCGTATAAGTCCATTATTCTCGGTATGTTTCTTATTTTTTTCATAGCAACCCCAAAGGGAGTATGACTACTTATAATGATATTGAAAGTTTGTTTTAATATAGTCTGAGAGCAAGTTATGGGTTCTTTTCTGCAGCTAAGCAGTGGGTTGAATTTCCACTGCACGGCACCAGGGAAGTTGTCTCAAAGTGTCCAGGTAGCAGCCCCAGGTAGTGGGGAGGCGCGAAATTCCTACCGCCAGGTGCTGTAGGACTGGAGGGGAGAGCTCAGCAATCAGAACCTTGCTCCTCCTCCACCAGGTGCCAGAGCAATCAATTTTAAGCAACTTTCTAATGAACTCCGATTATCAATTTTTCTTCATTCTCTTGGTATCTTTATTTGAAAAAGCAGGAATGAAAGCTTTGGAGCCGGCCCATTTTTTGGTTCAGTACCATGAATAGGGCTTGCTGATTGGTGGCTACATTTAGTAATCCAATTAGCAAGCACAACCCAGGTTCTCAACCTAAAATGAGCCGGATCTAAAGCTTTCATTCCTGCTTTTTCAAATAAAGATACCAAGAGAACAAAGAAAAAGTTATAATAGGAGTAAATTAGAGAGTTGCTTAAAATTGCATGCTCTATCTGAAACTTTAAATATTTATATAAGTTTATTTGTTAGGAAACACAATTTCACCATAAATATGAAATTTCTATACTTGTACCCTACCACAATTTAAACCTAATGCATTAAAGGGATACCAAACCCAATTTTTTTCTTTCATGATTAAGATAGAGCATGCAATTTTAAGCAAATTTTTTTTTTTTTTTTTTTACAAATTTTTCGTTTATTGCATTAAAAGTACAAAAAATACAAAGAAATTCAAGTAGAATGTGTACAATCATGCAAGGCCCGTCATGGTATACAATTTATATAGATACAATACCAAAGCATCACAAAAACCATGCTAGTTTCGAAACTCATTTGTTCCTATGCCTTAAGATAATAACCTTTTACTATCATATAATGGTTGATTTATACCCTTATTCTATAAAGCATAAAAATTTCCTACAACACCTGACACACATATGAAAAAAACAGAAACAAAACAAAAACACACAGAGAAAAAAAAAAAAAAAAAAGAACGACCCTCCTCCGCCGGCCCGACCACCCAGGCCCTCGCCTGCCCCCCAAACATCACTCGTGACCCTCTACCCAGCTTCTGGGGAAGTGGCCTGCATATATATTTGTCAGTATAAACTCGGATTCACGAAATGGTTTTATCACCTTTCTTTGGCATGCCAGAGGCAGGGACCTAACAAAAGTTTCCCACTTCTTAAAGAAAGTGGATAAATGGTCTTCATGAGGGTAAGGAATATTAAATTGTTCTATAATAAACTGGCTTAATAGAGCTTTTTTGAAGTGGGATATCTGGGGTGCATCTCGCGCCTTCCATAGTTTAAGGATAAGAATGCGTCCTGTTAATATGATTGTGTTTATGAGACTATAATTTTTAATTGTGCCTTGAAAAAAATCTCGATAGGCTTTAGTTGGTGATCCAACTGTAGGATTGTATTCATCCAGTAAGTTATCTTCTTCCAATATTGGATAATTTTGGGACATGCCCACAAACAATGAAATAAATCTGCCTTTATTGCAGAACATCTAGAGCAGAGAATATTTGTCTTATACCATTTAGATAACAGATCCGGTGTGAGATATCTCTGTAGACCTATTTTAATTTGAGATTCTCTCCATATAGTTGGAACCCAACTTTGTTGTGCTATCTTAAAGCTGTTAATAATAGTCTGCTCATCTATATCTGGAAAATAGGGGGACCATTTTACTGTCATATCGATAACTTGAATGTTGGATGGCTTTTGCGTTATGAGTAAATATAATGGAGATATTGCATGTACACCGGATGCATATATGGTTAGCCTGGCCTGAATGTCCCCTAATGACCAGTTATTTCCAAAATTGCAAAGTAGTTCTTGCAGGTAATGCCGGACTTGCAAGTAAGCATAAAACTCACGTGTCCCCAAGTCAAAATTCTGCGCTAATTCTGCAAACGTTATTGGCAGACCTGCATTTCCCAGGATCTGCCCCAAAGATTTCAAACCTTTTATCTCCCATTCCTTAAAGATCCGATTAGACAACCCTGGTATAAAGTTAGGATTGCCACAGATAGATAAGTAGTTTGAGACATGTGCGGGGCACTCTAGAATGCTACACAATTTCTGCCATGCCACTATGACATTCTTAATCATGGATAAATAGAAAATGTTAGTTCGTAGCATAGTCAATGGACAATGCAGTAAAGCCTTCAGATAAAAGGGAGCAACCAACCCTGATTCCCAGGTAAAGGAGGAAATTTGCTCCTTTTCCGTTAACCAGTCTATCGCAAATCTAGAAATACAAGCTAGATTGTAAACCGGGATGTTAGGGAGAGCAAGACCCGCTGCCAGCTTATTGTTCATAAGTCGATGACATGCAATTCTTGGTTTAGATCCTTTCCATAAAAAGCGTGCACATGCTTTATTGTACTTAGCGATGTCTTTTTTATGCAGAAATAACTGAATATTCTGTAAAATATATAGAAATTTAGGAAAAATAACTGATTTAATCAGCATCACTCGTGCTGAAAGGGATATAGGCAGCACTGACCACTCCTCAAGTTTTTTACAGCATTGTTCCAGGCAATCCACATAATTCGCATTATACCATTCCGCCGGGTTGCATGATAATCTCAAACCTAAGTATGAGATTTGTAAGACTTCCAGAAACAGATGATCTGTGGTAGGTGTGGATTCTTTTTGCAACCACAGAAGTTCTGATTTTGTGGTGTTTATCTTATAACCTGATATCTCCCCAAAATCTAGAATAATACCTTGCAAGATTGGTAATGCTAGCCTGAGATTAGATAAAAATAAAAGTAGATAATCTGCATAAAGAAGCAGAACATGTTTCTCCCCTGCCAATGAAATACCCTCTAGCTCCTGGCGCAATAATATAGCCAAAGGTTCTAAACTGATGTTGAACAAAAGAGGGGAAAGTGGACATCCCTGCCTGGTACCTCTGTGCATGGTCAGTCGTTGAGATAAAACATTATTAATAATCACTGCAGATGTCGGGGCACTATAGATTAGTCTAATATAGACATTAAACTGTCCTGACAAGCCAAATTGATCGAGGGAGAAGAACAAAAGATCCCAGCTAACACGGTTAAATGCCTTCTCCGCGTCCACCGTTAAAATTGCTTTATCCGTGATCTTATGGTGATTGGGGAGCTCATATCTATTCCAATAGGACTCAATAAGTATTAGCAATTTCCGCATATTTCTTACCGGGTTTCGTCCTGGCATAAAACCAGATTGGTCCCCGTGTATTATGCTACCAATACATGGTTTCAAACGGTTATCAAGAATGGCGGCCAAAATCTTGTAGTCCGTGTTGAGGACTGATATGGGCCTGTAGGAATTAGGTGACTCAGGGTCCTTGCCCTTTTTCAAAATTAATGAGATGTTCGCGGCAGCAAAATACTGGGAACAACTAGAGTTTTCTGAAAAATAATAGTTGAATAACTTTTCCAATACCGGAATATTTGATGGGAAACAAGTCTGGCCCTGCTGCTTTATTTGGTTTGGCGTGTTTGATTGCTGATATTATCTCTCCTTCAGAAATAGGGGCATTTATGGAGTTCCTCATTTCCTCTGATAATTTTGGGACCTTTATCCTATGCCAAAATCCTCTTTTCTTTGTTAAATTTGGGGCCTCTAATTTATAAACGTCTTGGAAATATTCAACAAAGACCCTTTCAATGTCAGGATGATTCGTATAATGAGAAGTACCCTGTTTAATTGCGGGAATAGCTTGCCTTGGGGAGGCTTTAACCAACCTAGCTAAAAACTTTGCGATCTACCTTTATGACCTCCATATATGGATTTCAATCTAATGTCCTCCTGAACACTATTTTGTTTTATATGTATATCACGCACTGTCTTAGCATTTACATATATCTCCCAACAATGCTTGGTGGGATTATTAATATAGGCTCTATATGCGTTCTTGACTTGATTTGCCAACTGCCTACCAACCTGAGTGCATTTCTTTTTCAAAGAGATAATATAGGATTTTATCTCCCCACGCAAAACCGCCTTGGATGCTTCCCAGAATACCTCAATCTTATTTAAATAGTTCCTGTTATTTCTGGAATAGTCTGCCCACTTCAATCGTAGCCAGTTTTGGAAACTCGTATTATTATTTAAAAATTTAGGAAACAGGAAATGATTACCGCCAAGATTTCTTAATGCCGTATTGCATGTCAATGAGATGACAGTGTGGTCCGAGATTACAATGTCTTCAATTCGCGAAGTCCAGTTCCAGCTGAGGAGAGAATCTGAAATGAGGAAGTAGTCGATCCTGGACAGCGCCTGCTGGGCTTGTGACATGCATGTAAATGTGCGACTATCCGGGTTCTGTGATCGCCAAATATCTACTAGACCCAATTGTGCACACAACTTATGGAAGATTCGAACCTTCCTACATCTCGCCTTAAGTGACCTTTTTTTTAAATTATCTAACGTGGTATCTGCGAGTAGATTGAGATCCCCAGAAATAATTAAATTATGACCTATACATTTATGTAGTTTAAGTGTTAGTCCAGACCAGAAGTTATGATCTATTTGATTCGGACCATAGATATTACATAATACATAGTGTATCTTATTAACCTCAATTTCCAATATTAAAAACCGCCCGTCAGGATCTGCTTCCACATTATCCAAATGATAGTCCAAATTTTTGTTCAATAATATGGCCACCCCTCTTTTTTTGGATGAGGATGGAGCTGCGACAACCTCCCCCACCCATTTAGATTTAAGTTTGGGAAACTCTTGGGGCTTAAGGTGTAATTCTTGGAGCAAGACTATATCGTGCTGAAACCTTCCCACGTGTTTAATTATGGATTTATGTTTGATTGGGGAGGTTACGCCCCCCACATTCCAGGACAGTAAATTTAATTTACCTCCCATCAAATTTTAACTGTGTTGTGTGAAGATGGCCGACGGACGCAACTGGACGACAGGGTCGGGAGGAGGAAAGGAGGAGAGAGAAAAAAAAAAAAAAAAAAAATCTTACAATGATTCGTCTGCATAGCAATCCCCTAAAAAAACAAAAAATTAAGGCATTACTCCTTGCTTACTGCTTTATGGGACCCCCTCCTCTCTGCAGAAAGTCTCTGCTTCCACGACGTTATTTAATGTAAGGTATTTGCCGTCTCTCATAACTCGCAGGATAAATCAATTTAATGTTATAATTCCCCTTCTGTAATCTGCCATAGAAAAACGACATGTCTCTTCTCTTAGCCAGGGTTTCTGATGAGAAATCCTGAAAGATTAGCAGTCTGTAAGAGCCGAATACCAAGGGATTACATTTTCTATAGTGCTTTAGATATAGCATCTTATCCTGGAAATTGAGGAATTTAAATATCACTGGTCTGGGTCTATTACCCTCATTAGATTCTCTACGCGACCCTATCCTGTGGGCCCTCTATATCTGAAAAGGGACAGCAGGGGCTGGAATCTGCAAAACCTGAGGTAGCGTTGTAGAGACAAAGGCCATCAGGTCTTGAAACTCTGATGTTTCTGGGAGGCCTATCACTTTCAGATTATTTCGTCTTGAGCGATCCTCAAGGTCTTCGATCTTAGCTTGCAAAGATGCAATCATTTTTCTATGTGATTCTGTAATGGGCTCCTGTATGTTAAATCTATCCTCTAAATCCGAAATCCTGTTTTCGGCTTCCTCAAGCCTTGTGGAAAATTGTCTAACTTCTACAGTGAGATTTGAAATTTCGGTTCTAATTTCCGATTTAACGGACTCAAATTGGGGGGTTAAAATTTTGCCACCTCAGCTGCAAACTCTGCCATATTACTACCCATTAATGAAGGAGAGCTTTTATCTAAGGGGATATCGATGCTAGAGTCAAGCGTCCTGCTGCCCCCCTTCTTATCCTTGGATTTAGGAGGCATAATAGAGGGAGAGCCCTTTTGGTGCATAAATCTATCCATATACTACTGCCTATTGGAGACTGGAATTGCTAAATAAATGCAAACAAAAAACAGGAGAAAAAAAAAAAAAAAGTTTTATCATAAGGATTTACCTAACCTATAACTGTCTGCGACACTAACCTGTGTCCTTACGTGAATTTCCAAATAATATGTTACGTGCAAAAATTTAAAATCTCAATTATTTTTGTCAGCAATCAATTACCTTGCACACCCTATATTGATTGGACTTTTGTTGTGTGATTTACCAACACCTATAACTATGTGCACACTAATCTATGACCTTAAGTGAGTTTATAATAAGTGTGTTTATATGAAGAGAAGCGGAGCTTACACTAATCAGCCTCTATTAGTGTATATACGTGCCAGGCTATGTCTATAGTCCTTGTACCGGGCGAATTGTGTCAAAAGGCAGACCCAAAACTACGTATGGGAGATCTCTCAAATAGAGAACTTCAGAAATGTATTATATTACATCTGTCCAGACCCCACATACACTTCCGTATTACTCAATATTGATATATATTCCTGACTTTACTGGTACCTCTAAATTCTGTGCAAATGCCTGGTATATGTGCTCCTTTAAAACTAACAGAAATGATCTAAAGCACAAACCAATTCGTGTTTTGTGAGGACTATGGCCTAATCTATAATGCTAATAGTGTAGACCTTCCCTATAGTGATGCTGTGCTATCTACTTTCAAGGGGTTCCCCCTGAAACCAGCGATACTCTCAATTGGTAAAAGAAAAAAAGCTGTGATTAAATTACCTTATATAGCCCTTGCTACAGTTACTATAGTATAATTCAGGTAAAAACTTAAATAAACAGATAAGGTACTCTGAAATATGCCAAAACCCTCAATCAAGTCGTTTAGATCTTATAAGCAACCTGAAAAGACTTGTAATAAATTTTTCACAGTTCAATAAAGGCTAAAGACTAAGGCCTAAACCTCAATGCAAATAGTGAAAGTCTTTCTTGTATGAATACTGTACTATCTGCCTCAGGAGATTCCTTCTAAGAACAGCAATACTGTCTGATGTAAAAAGGAAAAAGAAAAAAGACTGTGATTAAGTTACCTTATATAACCTTGGCTACAGTTGCTGTTGTATAACTAAAATGTTCTGGCAGATAGAACTTATATCCTTATTGATTAAACAGAAAAGATACTCTGTAATATGCCTAAACTAACAATCTAGCAATTTAAATCGTATAAGCAACCTAAAAAGACTTATAATAAACTGTTCACAGTTTTAACAATGGCAGTTGCTTCCTTCTGGATCAATCTTAAAACGACTTTTTTAATATAACATAGAAGTCCAGATAGAGTTCTACTGCCCCACAGTATATCCCGTATTTTCTCAGTATTAGCACATAACTAGGTTTATCTGAGGTCAAGGATGTTGTAGTGGTTTATCCAGTGACCCAGTCCACACAAGATATATCCCCAGCAGGGTCAACTTCAAAAGTTCTGAGAACCGTTCAAAGGCATATCATATCTTGCAGTCTCAACTATAGAGTAACCCAGTGAATTTTTCTGGTGTACTTCTGAATGTAATTATCACTTTTTATCATAATTAAACAGCTCACCGGGCTTGCTGCAAATTTCGGTCTGTCCACTCCAACTTTTATGTGTGCTCCACCCGCCACAGCAGTGCTCCGACAACAGCCTTCTCACAGCGTGTATGCCGGCATGTAGACGGGGCCAAACACCAGCAACTTCACAGACCTGGCTGTGCTTCAAAGAGGCGAATAGCGGTCAACCGGACCCTCCAACGGCAGACTCCAATCCCAACACCCCGGGACACACCGCTGCGCCAGGGAGCAGTGCGGGGCACGCTGAATCCGGTGTTCGCTATTCTCCGGAAGTGATTCGCAAGAAGACCCAAAGGAAAAAACATCCGCCCACACTGGTGGCCTGCGAGCCCACACGGACTCTACCTGACTTCACGCTCCAGCGTTACTTCGCGAGGAGCCGCAACAGGCGTGGGCGGGTAAGTCGGCTCGATTGCCCTTCCAGGTTCTTTCCAATACTTGACAGCAGGTTCCGACGTCAAGAGGCGCTGCACCCCCTTCTGTACTCCTCCGCCTCGTGTCGTCCGTATGCACTGGAGACAGCAACCAGGTACCAGGACCGGATAAGCGGGACCCCCTCAAAGGGTAAGTAGCACAGTATGAATCTGTTTCTGAACCAACCAGGGACCAAGCCCTGTATATCTGTCCACCGCACCTGTCAGATAATGGTGTCTGAGGAAGTTCATATATGTGCGGTATAGACCCCGTGCACTTGATTTTACCTGGAAATGTCAGACACAGACCGCCTTAACTGTTTATTGAAACTATATATAGTAGACAAGGTGCTGTATGTCCAGGTGTCTGGGTAAAGTAAGCAGTGTGCTTCAGCCAACAAGCACCACTCAGGCTGCTTTGAGGGACTTCTGTTGCGGGATCACAGGATCCAAGATCCGGGCCGGATATATGGTTTCCACGGCCAAGGAAATTTCTGCAAATCGCTGGTGGTTGGTTCTCTCCAAGCAGCGCGTACTTGGAGCGGGAGCTAACATCTGTGCTACCTGTGTGCTCCGCCTCCAGCAGGAAGTCCCACTTAAGCAAATTTCTAATTTACTCCTTTTATACATTTTTTTTTGTTCTCTTAATATCTTAATTTGAAAAAGCAAGAATGCAAGCTTAGGGAGCCGGCCCATTTTTGGTCCAGCACCCTAGGTAGTGCTTGCTGATTGGTGGCTACATTTACTCATCAATCAGCAAGCACTACCTAGGTGCTAAACCAAAAATGGGCCATCTCCTAAGCTTATATTTCCTGCTTTTCAAATAAAGATACCAAGAGAACAAAGAAAAATTGATAATAGGAGCAAAGTAGAAAATTGCTTAAAATTGGATGCGCGATCTAAATCATGAAAGAAAAAATGGGGTTTCATATCCTTTTTAAGTGGATGCAGTTTTGTAACACTATAAAGTTGAGGCTACTGTAATTTATAGCATAATTATATTTAGAAAAATAAATATCAATATCTAAAATAAAAAATGAACAAGGACTCCACCCCCACTTTTTAAGATCTTTCTAATACTTAAAACAATATGCATTATACAAGAAATTGCATATAATTTAAATATATATACATGTATCGACATAGCTCAAATAGTTATAATAGGAAGTTTTTTGTTTTTATTAGTAAGGTAGATCACAGACATGACGTACATGCAGGTGTTCCAGGGGAGTAACCTAGATTTTAATGGGAAAATATTTCCAGTAGTGCAATATATTCAAAGCACTGCCCTGCAGGTTAGGTACAGGTCTTCAGTCACATTTAATAATACAGGAACATGAATTATTAAACCATTCATACCTTATCTTTATTGGTTAACTACTCAATCATACAAGTTTAAAAGCACTTAAATTCTCTACGTAGTGATGTTGCAAACATAAAAATTTGGGTTCGCGAATGGCGAACGCGAACTTCCGCAAAAGTTCGCGAACCGGCGAACCGCCATAGACTTCAATAGGCAGGTGAATTTTAAAACCCACAGGGACTCTTTCTGGCCACAATAGTGATGGAAAAGTGGTTTCAAGGGGACTAACACCTGGACTGTGGCATGCCGGAGGGGGATCCATGGCAAAACGCCCATGGAAAATTACATAGTTGATGCAGAGTCTGGTTTTAATCCATAAAGGGCATAAATCACCTAACATTCCTAAATTGTTTGGAATAACGTGCTTTAAAACATCAGGTATGATGTTGTATCGATCAGGTAGTGTAAGGGTTACGCCTGCTTCACAGTGCGCAGTGTAGGGGATATACCTACCCTGACCATGCTTTGCAGACCAGGTATTAGTGGTCAGATGGACCCTTGCCCCAACACTGTGTGCCAGACATGCCATTATAGCAGACTTATATGGCTTTGGCGTTGCTTTTTGGTAATTAGAAGGCTGCTAAATGCCACTGCGCACCACACGTGTTTTATGCCCAGCAGTGAAGGGGTTAATTAGGGAGCATGTAGGCAGCTTGTAGAGTTAATTTTAGCTTAAGTGTAGTGTAGTAGACAACTCAAAGTATTGATCTAGGCCCATTTTGGTATATTTAATGCCACCATTTCCCCGCCAAATGCGATCAAATAAAAAAAAATTGTTCACTTTTTCACAAACTTTAGGTTTCTCACAGAAATTATTTACAAACAACTTATCCAATTATGGCATAAATGGCTGTAAATGCTTCTCTGGGATCCCCTTTGTTCAGAAATAGCAGACATATGGCTTTGGCGTTGCTTTTTGGTAATTAGAAGGCTGCTAAATGCCACTGCGCACCACGCGTGTTTTATGCCCAGCAGTGAAGGGTTAATTAGGGAGAATGTAGGCAGCTTGTAGAGTTAATTTTAGCTTAAGTGTAGTGTAGTAGACAACCCAAAGTGTTGATCTAGGCCCATTTTGGTATATTTAATGCCACCATTTCCCCGCCAAATGCGATCAAATAAAAGAAAATTGTTCACTTTTTCACAAACTTTAGGTTTCTCACAGAAATGATTTACAAACAACTTATGCAATTATGGCATAAATGGTGGTAAATGCTTCTCTGGGATCCCCTTTGTTCAGAAATAGCAGACTTATATGGCTTTGGCGTTGCTTTTTGGTAATTAGAAGGCTTTATGCCCAGCAGTGAAGGGGTTAATTAGGGAGCATGTAGGGAGCTTGTAGAGTTGATTTTAGCTTAAGTGTAGTGTAGTAGACAACCCAAAGTATTGATCTAGGCCCATTTTGGTATATTTCATGCCACCATTTCACCCCCAAATGCGATCAAATTTAAAAAAAACTTAATTTTTTTTCGCAATTTTAGGTTTCTCACTGAAATTATTTACAAACAGCTTGTGCAATTATGGCACAAATGGTTGTAAATGCTTCTCTGGGATCCCCTTTGTTCAGAAATAGCAGACATATATGGCTTTGGCGTTGCTTTCTGGTAATTAGAAGGCCGCTAAATGCTGCTGCGCATCACACGTGTATTATGGCTAGCATTGAAGGGGTTAATTAGGTAGTTTGTAGGGAGCTTGCAGGGTTAATTTTAGCTTTAGTGTAGAGATCAGCCTCCCATCTGACACATCAGACCCCCTGATCCCTCCCAAACAGCTCCCTTCCCTCCCCCACCCCACAATTGTCCCCGCCATCTTAAGTACTGGCAGAAAGTCTGCCATTACTAAAATAAAAGGTTTTTAAATTTGCTGTGGTGTAGCATCCCCCCTTAGCCCCCAACCTCCATGATCCCCCCCAAAACAGCTCTCTAACCCTCCCCATCTACCTTATTGGCGGCCATCTTGGGTACTGGCAGCTGTCTGCTATTATTTCACAGTCAAAAAAGTGTTGTTTTTTTAAATGTACACTACTGTTACACCAGATATGAGTGGTGGCACTGGGCAAGTGGGCACAGTATACGCTGTGAGCCTGACACACACGCTGGCAGGCAGGCAACTGCAATTAGATTACACAGGGAAAAAAAAAAAAGCAGACTGATGTTCTAGCCCTAAAAAGGGCTTTTTGGGGTGCTGTCCTTACAGCAGAGATCAGATGAGTCCTTCAGGACTGTAGTGGACACTGAATACACTAGCCTAGCTATCGATTTCCCTATTAAATCAGCAGCAGCTACACTGTCCCTCATCTCACTAAGAATGCAGCTTCCGAATGAATCTAAAATGGATGCTGTCCAGGAGGTGGGAGGGTCTGCTGCTGATTGGCTGTAATGTGTCTTCTGACTGTGAGGTACAGGGTCAAAGTTTACTCAATGATGAGGAATAGGGGGCGGACCGAACATGGCATATGTTCGCCGGGAACTATTCGCTGGCAAACTATTCGCGACATCACTATTTCTAGATTTAATAAATGTATAGTATTAGTGGATAATTGGATAATTCCTCTGAGATTGGTATATCTGGATGTGAAACAATGTACTGTATTTGGTATATAGTATCAAGCAGTAAGATACAAAGAATCTTTTGTAGCTGGCTAATTATTTAGTTCAAAAAGAGGGGGAGGGGTCTGGCTGCAGAGAGTATATCTCTCGTTTTTTAACCGCTTACTCTCTATTATAATGTTGATTGCAGATTTCTGCATAAATAGCCTCTAATTGTGTGCATGATTCTGTGATTATATGCTGTGTTATGACAGTGAAACAAGTCAGTTAAACGTTAAAGATTCTTTCTCACACTGAATGGCGGTATTAATGTAATCCTGAACAGCAAGGACCCTATAATTACAGACAGGGTATTAGCTAGATAGTTATAATCCCTTAATCTGATATCTAATAGATTTACAGGTCCTCTTGTTGTCACGCTATTTTTCAACTAAATAATTAGCCGTCTACAAAAGATTCTTTGTATTTTACTGCTTGATACTATATACCAAATACATTGTTTCACATGCAGATATACCAATCTCAGATGAATTATCCACACAGTAAAGCTATACATTTATTAAATCTAGAGAGTTTAAGTGTTTTTAAACTTGTATGATTGAATAGTTAACCAATAAATTTGGTATGAATGGTTAAATAATTCATGTTCCTGTATTATTCAGTGAGAATCTTTCTCATTATACTGCAGGGGTAAGGCACATTCCGTCTTTGTTACATATCTTGTAACTCATTTTTAGTGCTACATTGCCCCCCTAATAGGTGCTTGTTGATTTAAATAATATTTAGCACCTATAGGTACTTATCACCAGTACTACTCTACCTACTCTCTACATTATAGTACTTTAGTCACATTTGCCTCGCCACCTTTGTGGCGAGATTTTCCATTGTGAGGCAGAGAGCGTAGATTTAATTACAGTCAAGGTAGGTATGTGTGTTCATTCACAGAAACCTCTTTATGTTTCAGTGAATGCACTGTCTGTGCTGTGTAAGGAACACTTCAAATACAGCCCCCCCCCCACCTGCCCACTGATGAAGTAATGTCAGCTAATGCCAGTAATGCCATCCACATTTTATCTTATGGGAGACACTTTGCTAATTGTCAGCACTTATTTAATATTTTTAAACAGTACATATATTAAGATTTGACTATAAATTGTTTAGTTATGTATAGTAAAACAACTATGCAATATATTTCATTCTTCATTTTGCCTCTTTTTCGTGTAATTTAGCTCTGAAAACTGTAGGACTCCCAGTTGAAGGAAAGTGTATGTATCATGTATGTACTTTTACAATCTGCTTCCAATTGTCAATTCAAATCCAAATCCAAATTGTCATGGTGTTACTGAACAGAAAATCCTGTCCTCATATTTGTAAGGGAAGACTGCGCAGGTGCTTATCCTCTGGGGTAGACTAAGAGGATGGATGACTCATAGTCACAGAAAAAGCAGTCCCTCTTTCTTTCTACTGCATGGCTGACAGCTTAGCTTCTGAAAATGGCTGTTGAAATCGGGTTGGAGGTAGGGGATCTGCCCAGTCTTTGTCTTGGGGACTAATGAAGTCTAGTTACCTCCCTCATGCAAAGGCAAATGTATAATAAACATATTGTTTCACTTACAGGAATAGTAAGTTTACAAATACTGACCTTTCTCTTCAGCACCACCTGCTTCTCATGCTGTGCTTACACAGCAGTGACGAAACCAGCTTCCTCCAATCACGGCGTGGCCTCACCAGATGAACGCTCTGTGGGGGAAGCCATGATTAGAGGAAGCTGGTTTCGTCATTGGTGACGTAAGTACAGTGGAGCTGCAGGCGGGGGACTGCCGATCCGGCTTTGCTGAAGAGAAAGGTATTTGTCAAAATATGCTGCAATGTAAACTTTCATGAATGAAAGTGCCCCTGGTTTTAATAGTATTTTTAAAAAACGGTCACTAATTCATGAAAGTTTACATTCACTTTAACTTTCATTACTTACTTTATCTGCTTTCCTTGTAATTTCGTTCAAAGCATTGTGTGTTTCTTTGCACCTTCAGAGGGTGAAATGCATCCTGGAGAATCTAGAACCTTTAACCTACAACCTTTTGCACAGTGATTGTTTGAGTAGTGTAGGAGATCCTTTATAGTTGCAATTTTTAATTTAATTGGTCATAGCAGAGGAGATAAAATAATCATTTCAAGGGGCATACTTCTGGAAAGCCGAAAATACTAACACAATGGCAGTTTAAAATGGTTTTAATTATGAAATGCTAATATTAAATATATGCTAGCGTAACCCGTTCCTTACCCATCTTTGGTGACAATCGGGCAGATTGGACTGTCACCTTTGACCCCGTGGCTTCACAGGAATGATCTAAATCTAAGTTGGAGCAGGGAGTCTGGAACATCTTGAATAACTTACCGCTAGATTTAGAGTTCTGCGGCCAAAGGGGTGCGTTAGCTACGCATGCTTTTTTTCTCCCGCACCTTTTAAATACCGCTGGTATTTAGAGTTCACAGAAGGGCTGCGTTAGGATCCAAAAAGGGAGCGTATAGCATATTTTACCCCACTGCAACTCTCAATACCAGCGGTGCTTACGGACGCGGCCAGCTTCAAAAATGTGCTCGTGCTCTTTTACCTTACCAGCCCTTAAAAGGGCCTTTTGCGGGGCATGCCCCAAAGAATTCAGCTCTTTTGCCTGTAAAAAAAAACATACAATACCCCCCCAACATTACAACCCACCACCCACATACCCCTAATCTAACCCAAACCCCCCTTAAATAAACCTAACACTAAGCCCCTGAAGATCTCCCTACCTTATCTTCACTACGCCGGGTATCACCGATCCGTCCAGAGGAGCCTCCGAAGTCTTCATCCAAGCCCAAGCGGGGGCTGAAGAGATCCATCATCGGGCTGAAGTCTTGATCCAAGCGGGCGCTGAAGAGGTCCATCATCGGGGTGAAGTCTTCTATCAAGTGGCATCTTCAATCTTCTTTCTTCCGGAACCATCTTCTTCCAGCCGACACGGATCCATCCTCTTCTACCTACGCCTACTCGCCGAATGATGGTTCCTTTAAATGACGTCATCCAAGATGGCGTCCCTCGAATTCCGATTGGCTGATAGGATTCTATGGAATCAGCCAATCAGATTCAAGTTCAATAGAATGCGAGCTCAATCTGATTGGCTGATTGGATCAGCCAATCGGATTGAACTTGAATCTGATTGGCTGATTCCATCAGCCAATCAGAATTTTCCTACCTTAATTCCGACTGGCTGATAGAATCCTATCAGCCAATTGGAATTCGAGGGACGCCATCTTGGATGACGTCATTTAAAGGAACCATCATTCAGCGAGTAGGCATCGGTAGAAGAGGATGGATCCGCGTCAGCTGGAAGAATATGGCTCCGGAAGAAAGAAGATTGAAGATGCCGCTTGATAGAAGACTTCAGCCCGATGATGGACCTCTTCAGCGCCCGCTTGGATCAAGACTTCAACCCGATGATGGATCTCTTCAGCCCCACGCTTGGGCTTGGATGAAGACTTTGGATGCTCATCTGGATGGATCGGTGATACCCGGCGTGGTGAAGATAAGGTAGGGAGATCTTCAGGGGCTTAGTGTTAGGAATAATTTATTTAATAAGATTTATTTTATTTTGTTAGATAAAAATTATATTTAATTTAGGGGGTGTTAGTGTTAGGGTTAGACTTAGCTTTAGGGGTTAATAAATTTATTAGAGTAGTGGCGAGGTCCGGTCGGCAGATTAGGGGTTAATACTTCAAGTTAGGTGTCGGTGATGTTAGGGAGGGCAGATTAGGGGTTAATAGTATTTATTATAGGGTTATTGAGGTGGGAGTGAGGCGGATTAGGGGTTAATACATTTATTATAGTAGCAGTGAGGTCCGGTCGGCAGATCAGGGGTTAATAATTGTAGGTAGGTGGCGGCGACATTAGGGGCGGCAGATTAGGGGTTAATAAATATAATATAGGGGTCGGTGGTGTTAGGGGCAGCAGATTAGGGGTACATAAGTATAACGTAGGTGGCGGCAGTGTGCGGTCGGCAGATTAGGGGTTAAAAAAATGTATTAGAGTGGCGGCAATGTGGGGGGGCCTTGGTTTAGGGGTACATAGGTAGTTTATGGGTGTTAGTGTACTTTAGAGCACAGTAGTTAAGAGCTTTATGAACCGGTGTTAGCCCAGAAAGCTCTTAACTCCTGGCTTTTCTCTGCAGCTGGAGTTTTGTTGTTAGAGTTCTAACGCTCACTTCAGCCAAGACTCTAAATACCAGCGTTAGAAAGATCCCATTGAAAAGATAGGATACGCAAATGGCGTAGGGGGATCTGCGGTATGGAAAAGTTGCGGCTGCAAAGTGAGCGTTAGACCCTTTCATGACTGACTCTAAATACCAGCGGGCGGCCAAAACCAGCGTTAGGAGCCCCTAACGCTGGTTTTGACGGCTAACGCAGAACTCTAAATCTAGGCGTTAGTATGCAGTGCCTCCACTCAGTGAAATATATCTTGGGGAACCCACAGCACTGAGACAATGTATACCCCACAAACACACAATGATAAGACAAGCATATAATAAAGTTATATGGAATGTATTTAAATGAAAAAGAACACAACACAATAAAAAGAATAATAACATTCTTAAGCCCATTTATCAAGCTCCGTAAGGTGCTTGTGTGCCCGTGTTTCTGGCGAGTCTTCAGACTCGCCAGAAACAGCAGTTATGGAGCAGCGGTCTAAAGACCGCTGCTCCGTAACCCTGTACGCATGCTCTGATGAGGTCGGACAGGAATCACCACAATTCAACCCGATCGAGTACGATCGGGTTGATTTGCAGGGGGCGGCGTTGCACCAGCAGCTCTTGTGAGCTGCTGGTTCAATGCTGAATACGGAGAGCGCATTGCTCTCCGCATTCAGCTATGTCTCTCGGACCTGATCCGCACTGTCGGATCAGGTCCGACAGATATTTGATAATTCGGCCTCTATGCTTGTCTATTAGTATAATTGCTGCTGCTTCTTAATATCTTCAATAAACCTCTAATGAAGCATTTACAAGTACAAAATAAGTATACAATAACAATAGCATAATATCACATTGGCAGAATGCAAAAAGTACAAGAGAGAGAGCACCAGATTTACGAAAAAAGTGCAAAAACTTCTTTACACATTGGCAACAACATTGGCTGGGTACCCTCATCCCAACTCATATGCAATAGTCCGTACAGTCACTTTTACTGGTGCACGTTGGGGCCCTTAGAGAATTGCAGATAGCGCTATCTGTTTATTGTGAGGGGTTAAATAGAAATGTGCTACTACCTGAATCCTCCTGCTGAATGATCTGGATAAGGCCTGGTCTTCTGGCTTCTTTTCTCCCACTGAACAATCACTGCTCTCAGAGAAAGGGAGACAAGGTTAGCACATTAGATGCAGGATCCTCTGTAACACAGGGACACTGGCAGCCTACTAAACTCAGACCCTGGAAGCTTGGAAACACCAGCTCTTGCTCCAGGGGTAAGGTAAACATTAAAGGGATGTGAAACCCTTTTTTTATGATTCAGATAGAACATGCAATTTTAAGCAACTTTCTAATTTATTCTTATTATCACATTTTCTTTTTTGGGTTTCATATCCCTTTAACTATGTCTTCAGCAAATCTGCTTGTAGCAATGTTACTTTCTCACACTTAAGTACTGACAGTCTGTAACAAAGGGAGCTGCTTCTTGATTTGATATCAGGCTGAGATCCCTCAGCATGCAAGGTTCTGGCAAAATGAAACTTTCAAGAAGTCTCTGAAAGTGAAAGTCAAATTGGCTCTCACAAGTTCAACCATGCGATATAGGGTTGAGCAAATTATAGAGTTCAGTTATCCCTTGCAGCAGAATAACAGACTGTTATATCCTCCCCCCCTGTAAAATTCATGGCTTCCACTGGCAGGGCAGATACTTTATATATTAAAACATGAAACTTAGATATAAACATTATATTAATCTAATACAGTGGTATTTCTGATCCTTTAAATATATATTCAAGGTATCAAGGGCATGTAATACTGGCTCTTGCCAGTATGTGGGTTCCCCTTCCCGACTCCCATCTTCAGTGACTGAGGTCTGACACAAGATCCTTACTCCAGGACCAGGATTTTCAATACAATCTTCTTTTTCTCTGGAGGAATTCCAGGCCTCCGAGAAAAAGCATCAGCTCCCACATTAGTAGATCCAGGCTTATATTTCAATGAGAAATTATAGTTGGATAAAGCTGTGAGCCAGTGATGTCCAGTGGCATTTATTTTAGCTCTGGTCAAGATATAGGTGAGGGAATTGTTGTCTGTCCTCA
Source organism: Bombina bombina (assembly GCF_027579735.1). Lineage (NCBI taxonomy): Eukaryota > Metazoa > Chordata > Amphibia > Anura > Bombinatoridae > Bombina > Bombina bombina. The sequence goes on from NC_069502.1 coordinate 413,394,744, forward strand.
CCTCAAATTCAGTAACATAAAGGTAGTCATGTAGTTTATCTACAATGGCCCACTTCAATGCCAGAAATTCTAGTTTATGCACTGGCTAATTATTTTCATGTTTAGACAAGCCCCAAAGAATGTAGGCAACATGTCTCAGTCCCTTAGGGTATGCCTGGTGGAGAATACCCCCAAGCCCTTCCATGCTAGCATCTACATGAAGCACAAATGGTTTCTCAGGATCTGCACATGTCAATGCAGGAGCTTCAGTTATCTTTATTTTCAGTAGCTGAAAAGCCTCTTTACAAGAAGTAGTCCACTAATCTCCTATAATTTTTTTGGACTGCAGGCACTTCTGCTTGGTATTCTCTCCTGGTTCCAATTTCAGGAGCTTGTTAAGGCTTCTGGCTATCTTGGAATAACCTTCCATAAAACGGCAATGCCACAGAACCCCAAGAATGAAAGTAGTTCTTCGATAATCATTGGTACAGGCCAATTAACTACTGATTCTATCTTTGCTGGGTCTGTGGCCACAACTTCTGCAGAAACTATATGTCCAACATTAGTCACTGAGCTTCTTGCAAATTTGCATTTGTCAACTGACAGCTTCAGACCATCAGCTTGCAGTCAACCTAATAGCCTCAGCAACTGATGCCCATAGCCATTAGGGGTTCTTCCAAAATTATTATCTCATCTAGATGGAATATGGGTAAACTGGTAGAAACCCAGTGGGCAGATTAATGCTGTTTTCTCTTGGTGTTTACTCTTCATGGGAACTTGATAATACCCAGAGCAGAGATCTAGTACATTACACAATTTGCTACCAGATAGGGCATTCAGAAGATCTTCAATCTAGGGCAATGTATACTGGTCAGGAATTGTTCATTTATTTAATATCTGGTAGGAGCCAATATTTTTCCTCACCACCACAATGAGAGAAGCAAAGGGACTCCTATATTCTTGGATAATGTCAGTGTCCCCCATTTCTTTTAGGATGTTTCTACCATACTCCAATTCTTGTGCTATGCAAGGGGACCTCTCATGGAATAGAGCAGGGTCTGTCAACCTTATAGTGTATTGTACACTCTTAGTGCACCCTAGATCAATGCCTTCTGTTAAAAAGACTCCTCTTTTGGACTTTAAAGCTTTAAACTGTCTCTCTTTCCATTGGTAAACTCAAAATCAAATTCCAATTCTCCTTAGGAGTTGACTACTGATTCTCCAATAGGTGAAGGAATCCCAAAACTTGTACATGGTCTATATGGACTTCTCTTGCTGACCAATTACAGACAGGCTCCAGTTCAGTCATCTGATTAGCGGATACATCTACTTCTTGCAAGTAGGCTCTAAAGAGGGTTTGAACCATACTAGTGTAGGTGCCCAGAAGAATGGAGAAACTTGATTGGCACCCATAAATTTACATCTGTAGCTGGTGGGCATAATAAAATAACCTAAAGATTATGGTCACCTGAGAACCAGTGCCTAGCAAAGCAGAAGTTGAAATGCCCTCAGCCATAAATTATACCAGTGACTTGGGTCACACTCTGAAGCTTGCACCTGTTTCCATGCTCTCAGTACGCCACTTCTTCCAACGAGTCCACTTCCTTTTCCTGAAAACTTTTCTGTTAGGCAAGGAATCGGAGAAAAATGTTTCAATCTGAAGAACATCTTCTTTAGGTGTACAATGGGATGTCATATGTCTAAGCCCATTACACTTGAAGCATCTGAGATACTTCTTCTGTTCACTATCCCAGGTAGCTGAATTTGCTGATTCAAGATCTCTGGGTTGAGGTACTCCCTTCTTGTCCCTCTCTTTTTTTCCCATGATTTTTTGGGAACTGTCCTGAACTGAGGATTTTTCAGGAGCTCTCATCCATAAATTAGTAAGATGGGATTTCTCTATGGTTCTTACCTTCTGCATTACTTCAGCAAACTATAGAAGCTTTTTAATACATAACAGATTCTCCAGGGTAGCAGCTGAGGGATCTCTAGGTAGGGTTCATCTAAGGAGTTGTTTGTACCGGTATGTATCAATTTCAGATGCAGAAATTATCCCTCTCTCCACTAGAGTTCTACACTCACACAATAGATTGACATTTTTTCACCTTTCTCTTGTATATTACTTGAATTTCACTCACACTTGTGATAGAACTACCTTCAGACTCACTTTCATTTAAGTCATCTTCATATTCACTGTAATTATTTTGAAATATCCAGTCAGAATCATCACCTTCTTCATGGTCAGAATCTCCTTATGGGTATACTATCAGGCACCCTTTAAAGTCTTCCCCAGGTATAAGGATTCTAGTTGTTCCATCTTCTGACTTTATATTCTGGTCCTTCTGGACCAATGTGACACCATGAGTTCCTCCCTTCTTCCTTCACAATGGTAGGGTTTTCTACCCCAGGCATCAGTTTTAGGGCATCTATAAACTTCCTCTAGCTTATTTCAATGGGAGTTTGTACAGCCACAACAGTCCGGGGAGGAACCCCTTATTGTTCTAGCCAACTCTCTAACATTTCTGGGTGAAGGAACAGGGGTCTTTCTTAAATATCTCTTACTGTCCCAGCTGATCTCAGCCTCCATCTGTAACCTTTGACGCTGTGGCATGGGAATGGTCTGAGTCTACGCTGGAGCAGGGAGTCTGGGACATCTTGAATAACTTAGTGATATAATTCTCAAGAACCCACAGCACTGAGAGAATGAATACCCCCCAAACACACAATGATAAGACAAGCAGATAATATAGTAATATGGAATGTATTTAAATGCAAATAGAAGACAATGCAAAAAACTCCCACAATAATTATGGTATGCCTGTCAATCAGTATAAACGCTGCTGCTTCTGAATATCCTCAATAAACCTCTAGTGCAGCGTTTAAAAGAGGGCAAAATATATATATACCATAACAATAACATAACAACACATTGGCAAAAATGCAGGGTATCCTCTTTCCAAATGATATGCAATAGTCTGTAAGTCACTTTTGCTGGTGCACGTCGGGGCCCATAGTGAGTTTCAGATAGTGCTATCCATTTATTGTGAGGGGTTAAATACAAATGTTCCACTACCTGAATCCTCCTGCTGAATTATCTGGATAATACCTGGTCTTCTGGCCTTTTCCCTCCCACGGAGTAATCACTGCTCTCAGAGAAAGGGAGACGAGATTAGCACACTAGATGCAAGATCCTCTGTAACACAGGGACACTGGCAGCTAACCAAATTCACACCCTGGAGGCTGGGAAACACGAGATTCTTGCTCCTGGGGTGAGGTAAACATTAACTAAGTCTTCAGCAAGCCTGCTTAAATCAGCGTAAATCCAAATTTCTGGAGTCGCCAGTGACTTACAGCACTTTAGAAACTGTTGCCGCCTAAAAAAACTAACTAAAGTCTTAAATCTGCCGTTACTGTCTAACACGCCTCCCAAAAATAGCCCGACACGTATACTCCTCTATCCGCAATCCCCCCTCTCACTCCTAAAAATAAATATATTAACCCCTAAACCGCCGATCCCGGACCCCGCCTCCAGCTACATTAAATGTATTACCCCCTAATCTGACCCCCTACACCGCCGCCACTTATATTATATGTATTACCCCCTAATGTGAGCCCCCTACCCCGCCGCCACCTACATTAACTATATTAACCCCTAATCTGAGCCCCCTACCCCGCCACCACCTATTTTAACTATATTAACCTGTAATCTGAGCCTCCTACCCCTCCGCCACCTATTTTAACTATATTAACCCCTAATCTGATCCCCCTACACCGCCGCCAGCTATATTAAATTTATTAACCCCTAATATGATTCTCCTACACTGCCGCCACCTATATTATATGTATTACCCCCTAATGTGAGCCCCCTACCCCGCCGCCACCTACATTAACTATATTAACCCCTAATCTGAGCCCCCTACCCCGTGGCCACCTATTTTAACTATATTAACCCCTAATCTGAGCCCCCTACCCCGCCAGCCACCTATTTTAACTATATTAACCCCTAATCTGAACCCCTTACACCGCCACCAGCTATATTAAATTTATTAACCCCTAATATGATTCCCCTACACTGCCGCCACCTATATTATATGTATTACCCCCTAACGTGAGCCCCCTACCCCACCGCCAACTACATTAACTATATTAACCCCTAATCTGAGCCCCCTACCCCGCAGCCACCTATTTTAACTATATTAACCCCTAATCTGAGCCCCCTACCCCACCGCCACCTATTTCAACTATATTAACCCCTAATCTGAGCCCCCTACACCGCCGCCAGCTATATTAAATTTATTAACCCCTAATATGATTCTTCTACACCGCCGCCAGCTATATTACATTTATTAACCCCTAATATGATTCCCCTACACCGCCGCCAACTATATTGAATTTATTAACCCCTAATATGATTCCCCTACACCGCCGCCACCTATTTTAAATATATTAACCCCTAATCTAATCCCCCTACACCGCCGCCACCTATTTTAAATATATTAACCACTAAACCTAAGTGTAACCCTAACACCCCCTAACTTAATTATTATTGAAATAAATCTAAATAATATTAATATTATTAACTAAATTATTCCTATTTAAAACTAAATACTTATCTATAAAATAAACCCTAAGATAGCTACAATATAATTAATAATTACATTGTAGCTATTTTAGGGTTTATATTTATTTTACAGGTAACTTCTTTTTCGTTTTCTTTAAATAGATTTTTTCTAAATATTGTTGATGCTTTAAAAAAATTCTGTAAAAAATTCTGTGTAATATTTCAACTTTTTATGCTTTGGATTTCAATCGCACTATCATTGTCGGCGATTGCTGAAGGGGTGGTGGTTGCAGCCGGGGGGTGTGGAGGCGGTGTGCGCGTGCTCGCAAAATATACAGGGAACTGAAAAAAAAAAGGATCGCAAGGATCAATGTAGATGCAGGGGGATCTCCTTTCTTTAGTAAGGGATCTGGGAGGGGGAGGGATGTAGATTATTTAGAGGGGCCAGCTACACTACAGAAAAGAAATATTTCATATAAAAAAAGTTAAAAAAAACTATTTTGGGGGCCAAATTGGGTACTGGCAGGCAGCTGCCAGTACCCAAGATGGCGGCAAATAGATAGAGGGGGAGGGTTAGAGAGATGTATGGGGGAGATCAGAGAGGTTGTGGGGTAAGGGGGGATCCATCACTGCAGACTAAATAAAAAAAATAAAAATAATAAATCATTTTTATTTCAGTACTGGCAGACTTTCTGCCAGTACTTAAGATGGCGGTGACAATTGTGAGGTGGGGGAGGGAAGAGAGCTGTTTGAGGGGGGTCAGGGGGGGATCAGGGGTTGGGATGTGTCAGGTGGGAGGCTGATCTCCACACTAAAGCTAAAAATTAACCCTACAAGCTACCTAATTAACCCCTTAACTGCTGGGCATATTACAAGTGTGGTGCGCAGCAGCATTTAACGGCCTTATTATTACCAAAAAGCAACACCAAAGCCATATATATCTGCTATTTCTGAACAAAGGGGATCCCAGAGAAGCATTTACAATCATTTGTGCCATAATTGCACAAGCTGTTTGTAAATAATTTCAGTGAGAAACCTAAAATTGTGAAAAATTTACGTTTTTTTTTATTTTCGTATTTGGCGGTGAAATGGTGTCTGCTACACTAAAACTAAAATTAAACCTAAAAGCTCCCTACAAGCTCCCTAATTAACCCCTTCACTGCTGGGCATAATACACGTGTGGTGTGCAGCGGCATTTAGTGGCCTTCTAATTACCAAAAAGCAACGCCAAAGCCATATCGGTCTGCTATTTCTGAACAAAGGGGATCCCAGAGTAGTATTTACAACCATTTATGCCATAATTGCACAAGTTGTTTGTAAATAAATTCAGCGAGAAACCTAAAGTTTGTGAAAAAATTTGTGAAAAAGTCAACAATTATTTTTATTTGATCGCATTTGGCGGTGAAATGGTGGCATGAAATATACCAAAATGGGCCTAGATCAATGCTTTGGGATGTCTTCTAAATATAAATATATACATGTCAAGGGATATTCAGGGATTCCTGAAAGATATCAGTGTTCCAATGTAACTAGCGCTATTTTTAAAAAAAAGTGGTTTGGAAATAGCAAAGTGCTACTTGTATTTATGGCCCTATAACTTGCAAAAAAAGCAAAGAACATGTAAACATTGGGTATTTCTAAACTCGGGACAAAATTTAGAAACTATTTAGAATAGGTGTATTTTGGTGGTTGTAGATGTGTAACAGATTTTGAGGGTCAAAGCTAGAAAAAGTGTGTTTTTTTCAATTTTTTCCCCATATTTTATATATTTTTTTTACAGTAAATCATAAGATATGATGAAAATAATGGTATCTTTAGAAAGTCCATTTAATGGCGAGAAAAACGGTATATAATATGTGTGGGTACAGTAAATGAGTAAGAGGAAAATTACAGCTAAACACAAACACTGCAGAAATGTAAAAATAGCCATTGTCCTTAAGGGTAAGAAAATTGAAAAATGGTCCGGTCATTAAGGGGTTAAATAAACTAAACTATATTGCAAAAAAAAACCTAACACTAAATTACAAAAAATAAAAAAATATTACAAGAATTTTAATCTAATTACTCCTAATCTAAGCCCCCTAATAAAATAAAAAAGCCCCCCAAAATAATAAAATTTCCCTACCCTAAACTAAATTATCAAGTAACCAGCTCTTTTACCAGCCCTTAAAAGAGCTTTTTGCGGGGCATTGCCCCAAAGTAATCAGCTCTTTTACCTGTAAAAAAAAAAGCAATACAATACCCCCCCAACATTACAACCCACCACCCACACACCCCTACTCTAAAACCCACCCGATCCCCCCTTAAATAAACCTAACACTACCCCATTGAAGATCACCCTACCTTGAGCTGTGTTCACCCAGCCGGGCACCACTGGTCATCCGATGCAGCAGAAGAGGACATCCGGACCGGCAGAAGTCTTCATTTGATCGGGGCAGAAGAGGTCCTCCATCCGGCCGAAGTCTTCATCAAAGCGGGGCAGAAGAAGTCCTACATCCGGCAAAAGTCTTCATCCATCCGCGCTCCATCTTCAAGACCTCCGACGCGATGATCCGCGTCGGAGGTCTTGAAGATGGAGCCGCAGATGGATGAAGACTTCTGCCGGATGGAGGACCTCTTCTGCCCCGATCAAATGAAGACTTCGGACAGATGGAGGACCTCTTCTGCCCCGCTTGGATGAAGACTTCGGCCGGATGGAGGACCTCTTCTGCCCCTATCGGATGAAGACTTCTGCCGGTCCGGATGTCCTCTTCTGCCGCATCGGATGACCAGTGGTGCCGGCTGGGTGAACACGGCTCAAGGTAGGGTAATCTTCAATGGGGTAGTGTTAGGTTTATTTAAGGGGGATCGGGTGGGTTTTAGAGTAGGGGTGTGTGGGTGGTGGTATTGTATTGCTTTTTTTTAAAGGTAAAAGAGTTGATTACTTTGGGGCAATGCACCGCAAAAAGCCCTTTTAAGGGCTGGTAAAAGAGCTGGTTACTTTGTAATTTAGTTTAGGTTAGGGAAATTTTATTATTTTGGGGAGCTTTTTTATTTTATTAGGGGGCTTAGATTAGGTGTTATTAGATTAATATTCTTGTAATATTTTTTTATTTTTTGTAATTTAGTTTAGTTTATTTAATTGTATTTTATATTAGTTAATAGTAGTTAATTTATTTAATTAATTGATTGATAATGTAGTGGTAGGTGTATATGTAACTTAGGTTAGGATTTATTTTACAGGTAATTTTGTAATTATTTTAACTAGGTAGCTATTAAATAGTTATTAACTATTTAATAGCTATTGTACCTAGTTAAAATAAATACAAAGTTACCTGTAAAATAAATATAAACCCTAAAATAGCTACAATGTAATTATTAATTATATTGTAGCTATCTTAGGGTTTATTTTATAGGTAAGTATTTAGCTTTAAATAGGAATAATTTCCGGCTTGAATTAGAGTTTGGCGTTAGCCGTCAAAACCAGCATTAGGGGCTCCTAACGCTGGTTTTGGCTGCCCGCTGGTATTTAGAGTCAGTCAGGAAAGGGTGTAACGCTCACTTTGCAGCCGCAACTTTTCGATACCGCAGATCCTCCTACACCAATTGCGTATCCTATCTTTTGAATGGGATCTTCCTAACGCTGGTATTTAGAGTCGTGGCGAAGTGAGCGTTAGAAATCTAACGACAAAACTCCAGCCGCAGAGAAAAGTCAGTAGTTAAGAGCTTTCTGGGCTAACGCCGGTTCATAAAGCTCTTAACTACTGTGCTCTAAAGTACACTAACACCCATAAACTACCTATGTACCCCTAAACCGAGCCCCCCCCCGCATTGCCGCCACTCTATTAAATTTTTTTAACCCCTAATCTGCCGACCGCACACCGCCGCCACCTACGTTATCCCTATGTACCCCTAATCTGCTGCCCCTAACACCGCTAACCCCTATATTATATTTATTAACCCCTAATCTGCCGCCCCCAACGTCGCCGCCATCTACCTACAATTTTTAACCCCTAATCTGCTGACCGCTACTATAATAAAGTTATTAACCCCTAATCCGCCTCACTCCCGCCTCAATAACCCTATAATAAATAGTATTAACCCCTAATCTGCCCTCCCTAACATCACCGACACCTAACTTCAAGTATTAACCCCTAATCTGCCGACCGGACCTCACCGCTACTCTAATAAATTTATTAACCCCTAAAGCTAAATCTAACCCTAACACTAACACCCCCTAAATTAAATATAATTTTTATCTAACAAAATAAATTAACTCTTATTAAATAAATTAATCCTATTTAAAGCTAAATACTTACCTGCAAAATAAACCCTAATATAGCTACAATATAAATCATAATTATATTGTAGCTATTTTAGGATTTATATTTATTTTACAGGCAACTTTGTATTTATTTTAACCAGGTACAATAGCTATTAAATAGTTAATAACTATTTAATAGCTACCTAGTTAAAATAATTACAAAATTACCTGTAAAATAAATCCTAACCTAAGTTACAATTAAACCTAACACTACACTATCAATAAATTAATTAAATAAAATACCTATAATTATCTACAATTAAATCTAACACTACACTATCAATAAATTAATTACATAAAATACCTACAAATAAATACAATTAAATAAACTAACTAAAGTACAAAAAATATAAAAAGAACTAAGTTACAAAAAATAAAAAAATATTTACAAACATTAGAAAAATATTACAACAATTTTAAGCTAATTACACCTACTCTAAGCCCCCTAATAAAATAACAAAGCCCCCCCAAATAAAAAAATGCCCTACCCTATTCTAAAATACAAATAGAAAAGCTCTTTTACCTTACCAGCCCTTAAAAGGGCCTTTTGCGGGGCATGCCCCAAAGAATTCTGCTCTTTTGCCTGAAAAAAAACATACAATACCCCCCCAACATTACAACTCACAACCCACATACCCCTAATCTAACCCAAACCCCCCTTAAATAAACCTAACACTAAGCCCCTGAAGATCTTCCTACCTTGAGTCGTGTTCACCCAGCCGGGCACTGATGGACCAAAAGAAGACATCCGGAGCTGCAGAAGTCTTCATCCTATCCGGGGAAAAGAGGACATCCGGACCGGTAGACATCTTCATCCAAGCGGCATCTTCTATCTTCATCCATCCGGAGCGGAGCCATCTTCTTCCCAGCCGACGCGGATCCATCCTCTTCTACCAACGCCTACTCGCCGAATGGCGGTTCCTTTAAATGACGTCATCCAAGATGGCGTCCCTCAAATTCCGATTGGCTGATAGGATTGTATCAGCCAATCGGAATTAAGGTAGTAAAATTCTGATTGGCTGATGGAATCAGCCAATCAGATTCAAGTTCAATCCGATTGGCTGATCTAATCAGCCAATCAGATTGAGCTCGCATTCTATTGGCTGATCGGTACAGCCAATAGAATGCAAGCTCACTCTGATTGGCTGATTCCATCAGCCAATCAGAATTTTCCTACCTTAATTCCGATTGGCTGATACAATCCTATCAGCCAATCGGAATTCGAGGGACGCCATCTTGGATGACGTCATTTAAAGGAACCGCCATTCGGCGAGTAGGCGTCGGTAGAAGAGGTTGGATCTGCGTCGGCTGGGAAAAAGATGGCTCCGCTCCGGAAGGATGAAGATAGAAGATGCCGCTTGGATGAAGATGTCTACCGGTTCAGATGTCCTCTTCTGCCCGGATAGGATGAAGACTTCAGCCCGATGATGGATCTCTTCAGCCCGATGATGGATCTCTTCAGCCCCCGCTTGGGCTTGGATGAAGACATCGCCTGGATTGGATGAAGACTTTGGAGCCTCTTCTGGACCGATCGGTGATACCCGGCGTGGTGAAGATAAGGTAGGAATATCTTCAGGTCCTTAGTGTTAGGTTTATTTAAGGGGGGTTTGGGTTAGATTAGGGGTATGTGGTTGGTGGGTTGTAATGTTGGGGGGGTATTGTATGTTTTTTTTTCAGGCAAAAGAGCAGAATTCTTTGGGGCATGCCCCGCAAAAGGCCCTTTTAAGGGCTGGTAAGGTAAAAAGCTTTTCTATTTTTATTTTAGAATAGGGTAGGGTTTTTTTTATTTTGGGGTGCTTTGTTATTTTATTAGGGGGCTTAGAGTAGGTGTAATTAGCTTAAAATTGTTGTAATATTTTTCTTATGTTTGTAAATTATTTTTTTATTTTTTGTAACTTAGTTCTTTTTTATTTTTTTTACTTTAGTTAGTTTATTTAATTGTATTTATTTGTAGGTATTTTATGTAATTAATGTATTGATAGTGTAGTGTTAGATTTAATTGTAACTTAGGTTAGGATTTATTTTACAGGTAATTTTGTAATTATTTTAACTAGGTAGCTATTAAATAGTTATTAACTATTTAATAGCTATTGTACCTAGTTAAAATAAATACAGAGTTGCCTGTAAAATAAATATAAATCCTAAAATAGCTGCAATATAATTATAATTTATATTGTAGCTATATTAGGGTTTACTTTACAGGTAAGTATTTAGCTTTAAATAGGATTAATTTATTTAATAAGAGTTAATTTATTTTGTTAGATTTAAATTATATTTAATTTAGGGGGGTGTTAGTGTTAGGGTTAGACTTAGCTTTAGGGGTTAATAAATTTATTAGAGTAACGGTGAGGTCCGGTCGGCAGATTAGGGGTTAATACTTGAAGTTAGGTGTCGGTAATGTTAGGGAGGGCAGATTAGGGGTTAATACTATTTATTATAGGGTGATTGAGGCGGGAGTGAGGCAGATTAGGGGTTAATAACTTTATTATAGTAGCAGTGAGGTCCGGTCGGCAGATTAGGGGTTAATAATTGTAGGTAGGTGGAGGCAACATTGGGGGCGGAAGATTAGGGGTTAATAAATATAATATAGGGGTTGGCGGTGTTAGGGGCAGCAGATTAGGGGTACATAGGGATAGCGTATGTGGCGGCGGTGTACGGAGCGGCAGATTAGGGGTTAATAATAAAATACAGGGGTCAGCGATAGCGGGGGCGGCAGATTAGGGGTTAATAAGTGTAAGGTTAGGGGTGTTTAGACTCGGGGTTCATGTTAGGGTGTTAGGTGTAGAATTAGAGAGTGTTTCCCCATAGGAAACAATGGGGCTGCGTTAGGAGTTGAACGCTGCTTTTTTGCAGGTGTTAGGTTTTTTTTCAGCTCAAACTGCCCCATTGTTTCCTATGGGGGAATCGTGCACAAGCACATTTTTGAAGCTGGCCGTGTCCGTAAGCACCACTGGTATTGAGAGTTGCAGTGGCGGTAAATTATGCTATACGCTCCTTTTTTGGAGCCTAACGCAGCCCTGCCGGTCGGCAGATTAGGGATTAATAATTGTAGGTAGGTGGAGGCGCCGTTGGGGGTGGAAGATTAGGTTAGGGGTGTTAAGGTTAGGGGTGTTTAGACCCGGGGTTCATGTTAGGGTGTTAGGTGCAGAATTAGAGAGTGTTTTCCCATAGGAAACAATTGGGCTGCGTTAGGAGCTGAACGCTGCTTTTTTGCAGGTGTTTTTTTCAGCTCAAACTGCCCATTTGTTTCCTATGGGGGAATCGTGCACGAGCACGTTTTTGAAGCTGGCCGCGTCCATAAGCACCTCTGGTATTGAGAGTTACAGTGGCGGTAAATTATGCTATACGCTCCCTTTTTGGAGCCTAACGCAGCCCTTCTGTGAACTCTAAATACCAGCGGTATTTAAAAGGTGTTGGGGAAAATAAACCAGCGTTAGCTACGCGCGTCGTTACCGACAAAACTCTAAATCTAGCCATTAGTTAATAATATTAATATTATTTAGATTTATTTCAATAATAATTAAGTTAGGGGGTGTTAGGGTTAGAATTAGCTTAGGGGTTAATATATTTAAAATAGGTGGCGGCGGTGTAGGAGAATCATATTAGGGGTTAATTTATTTAAAATAGGTGGCGGCGGTGTAGGGGAATCATATTAGGGGTTAATAAATTTAATATAGCTGGCGGCGCTGTAGGGGGATCAGATTAGGGGTTTATATATTTAATGTAGCTGGCGGCTGTGTAGGGGGGTCAGATTAGGGGTTAATATATTTAATGTAGCTGGCGGCGGTGTATGGGGATCAGATTAGAGGGTAATAAATATATTGTAGGTGGCGGCGGGGTCCGGGAGCGGCGGTTTAGGGGTTTAACACTTTATTTAGTGGCGGTGGGGCCCGGGGCGGCAGTTTAGAGGTTAAACACTTTATGAGGTATATTGGTGGGGGATTGCGGTTGACAGGTAGATAGACATTGCGCATGCGTTAGGTGTTAGGTTTTTTTGTAGGCATTTTAGGGAGTTACGGTGCTCCAATACTCAGCGCAAGGCCTGCTATGGGTGCATTTTGTGCCAAGGTGAAAATGGAGTAAGATTTCTCCATTTTTGCCACGTACGGCCTTGCGCTGTATATTGGATACAAAGCTGCGCTGGTTTGGTATATCACTCTATGGGCCAAAAAACTACGGCCGAAGGGTGAAATATACGAGCGTAACTTCTATGTTACGCCGTATATAGGATACCAAACCAGCGCAAAATTTGGAGTCACCGGCTTTTGCGGGCGACGCTGCATATCGGATCGGGCCCCTTATGGTTTAGAATAGCTTATGAAACATCGTAAGATTGTCTAATTATTGTCCTAACATGGCTCTTTTGATGGACTGCAATTGTGGATAATGAAACATATTAGCTATGAAATCTAGCCTTGCATTTTCCAAATGTAAACAAAATACATGTACATATAAATAAGACAAATTTACATAATTGAGAATTAATTGGGCTATAGATTTTTAGCTGATAATTTACCCTTGATTAACATCATCTTGGTGGTTTATTTGGATGTATGAGGATTTTTTTTTATTTGTGGGGGTTGGGCTATGGATCATGCTTTTGATACTTAGATGTAATGTTTGTTATTGCTTGGGTGCAGTTTATAGTTACAATGTTGGGGCATATCAGTAATTATTAATTAAAAGAACTGGGTCAGGTGATGGTTAGGCTTAATTGCAAAATGGCTGGTTCAGGATTAGGGTTAATTATAGTGAAGTTAGGTTGACGGTGGAGTTAATTTTGGTGGAGGAAGTTCATTGCAGTTTAGGTTAACTTAATGAAGATGCTCATTAATATTTGCCATCTACATCAAGTTTTAGGTTGCTTATAAGCTAGCTCCAGGAATTTACACCTGCATTTAGGTATCACTATGAAAAAGTGTGTTTTCTGGCAAATCTGGAAACATCTTTGGGTAATATGGGTACGATTGGTAATGGAATCTCTGTTCCTCTACAAGAAGATTTAATAATAGAAGTTAATTTCTCTTAATACTTTAACCAAAATTCTATTGCATTTGTATACCTACTGTCTTACAGAAACAATAAAGATCTGTAAACATTTTTAGATATTACAAGGCTTTTATCTATAATATATATCTGTTTTATAAACATTTTTATTCATGAGTTTAAAAACACTGTAGAAGTTCTGATATTGCTGAAAAGTAAAAAAATAAAACAACAAACAAATTAAACATTGATAAATCAAATGTTTAACAATAATATAGGATCAGAAGGAATATAAAAAGATGATTCATTAAGCAATGAACTTATTAGTCAGGAGCTATATCAAAATAAAATATCTAATTACTTATTACAATATGTTTTTATATTCTTAACAGTAGTGGAATTCTCCATTTGGACCAATTTTAATGCAAGCTCTCTCTTTGACACGGACATCTGTTTAATCACTATTCTGATTCATAGTGGAAAATTTTGACACATGATGAAGAAACATTTACAAATGTTTGTACCACACACACACACCTAACAATCAGCTAGATTACGAGTTTTGCCTTATGACTCAAAAAGCATCAGTATGGCCCATAATGATGCTTTTTGCCTAACGCCGCTATTACAAGTCTTGTCAGAATAGGTGTACCGCACACCTTTTTGGCCATCACGCAACGTCAGTACCACACTTTTAAAAAAGTCCTTTTTCAATGGGACTTCCATAGCGCCGGTATTACAAGTTTTGCGGTGAGGCCAAAAAGTGAGCAGTACAGCCTAAAATGACAAGATCTGTACCGCTATCTAAAGTCAGTATTTACGAGTTTTATGCTACAAAGCTGTAACATAAAACTTATAACTTATCAGGATCACAATTCCTAAGGAGGAGGAATGTTACTAGAATTAGTTTGTGGATCACAACTGCAGATTCTTAACTTAAGTATACATATTTTCACTAATAGTGTGTATGTAAGTATCCTTGTATACAGGTTATGAATTAAGGATTGGCTTCAGTACTGAGACACGACACAACTCTGCATAAGCAAGGTAACAAACATTTCATCTGAGGGTGAGTGGTTAAGCAATTACACATGAAGCTCTAGTGCAAACAGAGATGTTTCCAAAATTTACTGGTGAATTGCGTTCCGCGGTCGGAGGTGATAGAGTTTAGAAGACCATGGAGTTTGAAAATATTATTAATCACAAGTTGGATAGTCTCGGAAGCAGTGGGTAATTTAATGGAAGGAATAAAATGTTCCATCTTGCTAAAGAGATCAAATACTACCAAGATAGTATTTTGTTTATTTGAGGTAGGTAGATTCACTATAAAATCTAAAGCAATATCTTGCCAAGGACGTTCTGGAGTAGGAAAAGGAAGTAATTGACCAAAGGGAGCATTTTTCCCTTTTTTGGAGATGGTACAGGTCTTACAAGCTTGAACATACTCTGCTACATCTTTGTTTAAATGTGGCCACCAAAAAAAACTTTTTACCAAATCCTGAGGTTTTTTTAACTCCTGGATGTCCTATAAGTGGAGAATTGTGTAAAGACTGATTTATTGTGATAATACAACCCACCTTCTCGCAAGTTTAGATCTGAAGTGGATAAAGAGGCATCGGTAGAATGTCTAAATTTAAACATTTGCTTTTGATCCATGGATAGTGCTATGAAACACTCAATAGGAATTAAAGTAAAGCTTTGATCCTTATTGCGAACAAAGAAGATTCCCGCTCCAGCTGGAGATGTTGAGGGCCTTATAAAGCCCTTCTTTAAATTCTCCTGAAGGTAAGTCTTCAGATACTCTAGTTCCGAATCAGATAAAGGGAATACGTGTCCATAAGGAATATCGACTCCTGGTAGTAAGTCAATTGGACAATCGTATTTCCTATGAGGGGTTCGATTTTCAGATTCCTTTTTATCAAAGACATCTGAATATTGTTTGTATTCATTAGGAACAGTAGGTGCGCATGATAACATTATATGTGATTGGTAGCAAGTAGTTTTACAATATTCAGAAGTGAAGACCAGGTTATCTTAGGGTCATGTAGTGTAAACCAGGTTATGCCAAGTATAATAGGGTATAGTGGTGATGGAATAACATCAAAGGTTACAAACTCTGTGTGAAACTGATTAGTTGTTACACGTATAGGTATGGTATGATAGTGTATGGGTCCTGAGGAAATTACTTTTCTATCAATAAAACACAAAAATGTGGGATCTTTTTTCTTTATCAGTGGAATTTTATTGAGAAGTGTGAAATCTACATCTATGTAATTTAAACTGGCTCCAGAATCAAGAATCGCCTGGGTTTTGATTTGATGATGTTTCCACTGCAAAAGAAGAGGTAATGAGCAATGAGTAGGTTGTTTACTCTGTGTAGACAAACAAGTAGAAGAGAATAATGGCTTATCCTTTCTTTGGCGTAATAAAGGACAATCTTTTACTGTATGTTCAGGTGCTCCACAGTACATACACAGGTTATTACTGCGTCTTCTTAACTTCTCCTGCTGATTTAATAGACCCTTAATAAAACCAAGATCCATTGGTTCTGTGGAAGTTTTAGTAGGTAATTTGAAACAAGGCACAGAGGATGGCAAAGTCTGTAGCTTCTTGATAGGGTATTCGCTTTGGTGTTTCTCATATATTCTCTCTCTAATTCTCCTATCTAAAGTAATGCAAAGGTTAATTAATTCCTCAAGGGAATTTGGCAGCTCGAGTCTAGCTAACTCATCTTTAAGTGAATCAGAAAGTACCAAACGGAACTGGTTCAGCAGTGAGAGATCATTCCATAATGTATCTTTTGATCACTTCAAGAAGTCAGTTATATAATCTTCAACCTGTATTTTATGTTGTCTTAAAGACCTCATAGCTGTTTCAGCAGTTAACGGCTTGTAAGGATCATCATATAACTGAGCCATGGCCTTAAAAAAATCCTCAATGGAATGGAGTATGGGATCGCTAGTCTCAAAATATGAGTTAGCCCAAGTGTGGAGCTCCCACCTGAGGCATGAAATAGTAGTAAGGACTTTTGTGTGATCGTTAGGGTATGTTTTCGGTTTAAGTGCAAAAAATAAAAGACAGGCATTTTTAAATTCCCTAAACTCCTTGCAATCACCAGAATATTTGTCTGGGGGACTGGGTTGAGGGTCTGGAGATGTGTCAGTATGTTTGAGAGACTGCAATTTATCATTGATATAATTTTTTAGGTTAACGTTTTCCTGTTGGAGTGTAGTAAGTCCTTGTGTTAGGGTTTCAACTCTTTGGCTTGGCTAATGGCTTGGTTTTACTATCAGGATCACAATTCCTAAGGAGGAGGAATGTTACTAGAATTAGTTTGTGGATCACAACTGCAGATTCTTAACTTAAGTATACATATTTTCGCTAATAGTGTGTATGTAAGTATCCTTGTATACAGGTTATGGATTAAGGATTGGCTTCAGTTCTGAGACATGACAAACTCTACATAAGCAAGGTAACAAACATTTCATCTGAGGGTGAGTGGTTAAGCGATTACACATGAAGCTCTAGTGCAATCGATTTTACCAACCATCTAAACTCATGAGCATATTCAACTTCAATATATAAGTGTAGGATAAACTTAGTAAGCATGTGATAAGTAGTAACAACGGCACTGAGACATTATAATACTAAAGGAAGATAAATTGATAAGTTATGGTATCAGATGTTTCGAGTTTGTAACTTTTGCATGTAACTCTTAGAATCAAAAGATACTTTCTAAACAGATTATGCGCATTTTTAGGAATATCCGTATAGTTGATTAAAAAGACAAGCACACTGTGGAAGAGCTGGTAATATAAAGTTACAAGGAAATTAATAGTGATTTACCGGAGAACTGCAGTCGAGTTGGCAGATAGTAAAGTTCAGGCTTGCCGAGCGTTAGCTCTGTGAGTGAAAATCTGGTCAGGTTTGTTGGATCATCGGCGTGTGACGTCACCACAATGGAGTTTCAGCAGCGTGGAAGCCGATAGGTATTTGATCTGAGCAGACAGCTTGAAGCTATGCCGCGGGAAGGCAGAAAGGAGGCTGATACATCCTACTACAATGAAGAAATACCAAGCAATGAGCTTAAGGCGGATAAAGTATTTATAAGGAGGCCAAGTGGGCGTAGCATTCCTTAAAGGTATAGCTTGAATAAATGTTCATGTAATACAAGGATGAAAGCACAATAAGGAAATATGAGAAGAAGCAATTAGGGAGTCATGAGATAACTAAACTGTCACAAAGTACACTAACACCCATAAAATACCTATTTACCCCTAAACCGAGGCCCTCCCACATTGCAAACACTAAACTAAAATTATTAACCCCTAATCTGCCGCTCCGGACATCGCCAACACTTAAAAAAATGTATTAACTCATATTCCGCCGCTCCCCGACATCGTCGCCACTATAATAAACCTATTAACCCCTAAACCGCCACCCTCCCGCATCGCAAACACTATTTGAATATTATTAACCCCTAATCTGCCGTCCGCCCACACCACCGCTATAATAAACCTAAAAACCACTAAACCACAAGCCCCCACAACGAAATATACTAAATTAAACTATTAACCCCTAAACCTAACCCTAACGTAGCCCTAAGCCTAAATCTAACCCTTACCCTAACAGCCCCTAACTTAAATATAATTAAAATAAATCTAAATAAACCTTACAATTATTACCTAAATAATTCCTATTTAAAACTAAATACTTACCTATAAAATAAAACCTAAGCTAGCTACAAAATAACTAATAGTTATATTGAAGCTATCTTAGGCCTAGATTTGGAGTTTTGCGTTAGAAGGGGTGCGTTAGCTACGCATGCTTTTTTTTGGCCGCACCTTTTAAATACCGCTGGTATTTAGAGTTCACAGAATGGCTGCGTTTTCAGTGCGTTAGGCTCCAAAAAGGGAGCGTAGAGCATAATTTACCGCCACTGCAACTCTCAATACCAGCGGTGCTTACGGACGCGGCCAGCTTCAAAAACGAGCTTGTGCATGATTCCCCCATAGGAAACAATGGGGCAGTTTGAGTTGAAAAAAAACCAAACACCTGCAAAAAAGCAGCGTTAAGCTCCTAACGCAGCCCCATTGTTTCCTATGGGGAAACACTTCCTATGTCTGCACCTAACACTCTAACATGTACCCCGAGTCTAAACACCCCTAACCTTACACTTATTAACCCCTAATCTGCCGCCCCCGCTATCGCTGACCCCTGCATATTATTATTAACCCCTAATTTGCCGCTCCGTACACCTCCGCAACCTACGTTATCCCTATGTACCCCTAATCTGCTGCCCCTAACACCGCCGACCCCTATATTATATTTATTAACCCCTAATCTGCCCCCAACGTCGCCTCCACCTACCTACAATTATTAACCCCTAATCTGCCGACCGGACCTCACCCCTACTATAATAAATTTTTTAACCCCTAAAGCTAAGTCTAACCCTAACACCCCCCTAAGTTAAATATAATTTAAATCTAACTAAATAAATTAACTGTTATTAAATAAAATATTCCTATTTAAAGCTAAATACTTACCTGTAAAATAAACCCTAATATAGCTATAATATAACGAATAATTATATTGTAGCTATTTTAGGATTTATATTTATTTTACAGGCAACTTTGTATTTATTTTAACCAGGTACAATAGCTATTAAATAGTTAATAACTATTTAATATCTACCTAGTTAAAATAATTACAAAATTACCTGTAAAATAAATCCTAACCTAAGTTACAATTAAACCTAACACTACACTAGCAATAAATTAATTAAATAAAATACCTACAATTATCTACAATTAAACCTAACACTACACTATCAATAAATAAATTAAATTAAATACCTACAAATAAATACAATTAAATAAAAAAATAAAAAAGAACTAAGTTACAAAAAAAAAAAAATATTTACAAACATTAGAAAAATATTACAACAATTTTAAACTAATTACACCTACTCTAAGACCCTAATAAAATAACAAAGCCCCCCAAAATAAAAAAATGCCCTACCCTATTCTAAAATTAAAATAGAAAAGCTCTTTTACCTTACCAGCCCTTAAAAGGGCCATTTGCGGGGCATGCCCCAAAGAATTCAGCTCTTTTGCCTGGAGAAAAAAAACATACAATACCCCCCACCAACATTACAACCCACCACCCACATACCCCTAATCTAACCCAAACCCCCCTTAAATAAACCTAACACTAAGCCCCTGAAGATCTTCCTACCTTATCTTCACCACACCGGGTATCACACCGATCCGTTCTGGCTCCGATGTCTTGATCCAAGCGGGCAGAAGAGGACATCCGGACCGGCAAACATCTTCATCCAAGCCGTATCTTCTATGTTCTTCCATCCGATGACGAAAGGCTCCATCTTGAAGACCTCCAGCGCGGATCCATCCTCTTCTTCTGACGACTAGACGACGAATGAAGGTTCCTTTAAGGGACGTCATCCAAGATGGCATCCCTCGAATTCTGATTGGGTGATAGGTTTCTATCAGCCAATCGGAATTAAGGTAGGAAAATTCTGATTGGCTGATGGAATCAGCCAATCAGATTCAAGTTCAATCCGATTGGCTGATCCGATTAGCCAATCAGATTGAGCTTGCATTCTATTGGCTGTTCCGATCAGCCAATAGAATGCGAGCTCAATCTGATTGGTTGATCGGATCAGCCAATCGGATTTAACTTGATTCTGATTGGCTGATTCCATCAGCCAATCAGAATTTTCCTACCTTAATTTCGATTGGCTGATAGAATCCTATCAGCCAATCGGAATTCGAGGGACGCCATCTTGGATGACGTCCCTTAAAGGAACCTTCATTCGTCGTCTAGTCGTCAGAAGAAGAGGATGGATCCGCGCTGGAGGTCTTCAAGATGGAGCCGGTCGTCATCGGATGGAAGAACATAGAAGATGCGGCTTGGATGAAGATGTTTGCCGGTCCGGATGTCCTCTTCTGCCCGCTTGGATCAAGACTTCAGCCGGAGGATGGATGTCTTCAGCCCCCCGCTTGGGCTTGGATCAAGACATCGGAGCCAGGACGGATCGGTGTGATACCCGGTGTGGTGAAGATAAGGTAGGAAGATCTTCAGGGGCTTAGTGCTAGGTTTATTTAAGGGGGGTTTGGGTTAGATTAGGGGTATGTGGGTGGTGGGTTGTAATGTTGGGGGGGTATTGTATGTTTTTTTTGTACTTTAGATAGTTTATTTAATTGTATTTATTTGTAGGTATTGTATTTAATTAATTTATTGATAGTGTAGTGTTAGGTTTAATTGTAGATAATTGTAGGTATTTTATTTAAGTAATTTATTGATAGTTTAGTGTTAGGTTTAATTGTAACTTAGATTAGGATTTATTTTCCAGGTAATTCTGTAATTATTTTAACTAGGTAGCTATTAAATTGTTATTAACTATTTAATAGCTATTGTACCTGGTTAAAATAATTACAAAGTTGCCTGTAAAATAAATATTAATCCTAAAATAGCTACAATATAATTATAATTTATATTGTAGCCATATTAGGGTTTATTTTACAAGTAAGTATTTAGCTTTAAATAGGAATAATTCATTTAATAAGAGTTAATTTATTTTGTTAGATTTAAATTATATTTAACTTAGGGGGGTGTTAGTGTTAGGGTTAGACTTAGCTTTAGGGGTTAATACATTTATTAGAGTAGCGGTGAGGTCCGGTCGGCAGATTAGGGGTTAATAAGTGTAGGTAGGTGTCGGCGACGTTGAGGGGGGCAGATTAGGGGTTAATAAATATAATATAGGGGTCGGCGGTGTTAGGGGCAGCAGATTAGGGGTACATAAGTATAACGTAGGTGGCGGCGGTGTGCGGTTGGCAGATTAGGGGTTAAAATTTTTTATTATAGTGGCGGCGATGTGGGGGGACCTCGGTTTAGGGGTACATAGGTAGTTTATGGGTGTTAGTGTACTTTAGAGCACAGTAGTTAAGAGCTTTATGAACCGGCGTTAGCCCAAAAAGCTCTTAACTCCTGTTTTTTTTCTGCGGCTGGAGTTTTGTCGTTAGATTTCTAACGTTCACTTCAGCCACGACTCTAAATACCGGCGTTAGAAAGATCCCATTGAAAAGATAGGATACGCAATTGGCGTAGGGGGATCTGCGGTATGGAAAAGTCGCGGCTGCAAAGTGAGCGTTAGACCCTTTAATGACTGACTCTAAATACCAGCGGGCAGTAAAAACCAGTGTTAGGACTCCCTAACGCTGGTTTTGACGGCTACCGCCAAACTCTAAATCTAGGCTTTAGGTTTTATTTTTATTTCACAGGTAAGTTTGCATTTATTTTAACTAGGTAAACTAATTAGTAAATAGTTATTAACTTTTTAATAACTACCTAGCTAAAATAAATACGAACTTACCTGTAAAATAAAACCTAACCATCCTTACACTAAAACCTAACATTACAATCAAATAAAATAAATTAAATGAATCAAATACAATTATCTAAATTACAAAAAAACCCCACTAAATTACACAAAATAAGAAAATAAAATTATCAAAAATAAAAATGAATTACTCCAAATCTAAAAGCCCTATCAAAATAAACCCCCCTCAAAATAAAAAAACTCCTAGCCTAAACTAAACTGCCAATGGCCCTTAAAATGGCCTTTTGGAGTGCATTGCCCCAAATAAATCAGCTCTTTTACCTGTAAAAAAAATACAACCAACCCCCCAACAGTTAAACCCACCAACCACACAAACAAACCCCCTAAATAAACCTAAGCTAACCATTGCCCTGAAAAGAGCAATTAGCTCTTTTTCATTGCCCAAACCCTAAGCTAAAAATAAAACCGACCCAATAAACCCTTAAAAAAACCTAACGCTAACCAACGACGATCCACTTACAATTTTTAAAGACGGAACATCCATCCTCATCCAGCCGGCAGAAGTCTTCATCCAACCAGGCAGAAGTCCTCATCGAAGCCGGCAGAAGTCTTCATCCAAGCAGCAGAAGTCCTCATCAAAGCCGGCAGAAGTCTTCATCCAAGCGTGCTGAAGTCTTCATCCAGATGGCATCTTCTTTCTTCATCTATCCGGCACGGAGCGGACCATCTTCAAGACATCCGGCACGGAGCATCCTCTTCTTATGTATGCCACTGGAAAATGAAGGTTCCCTTTAAGTGACGTCATCCAAGATGGCATCCCTTACATTCTGATTGGCTAATAGAATTCTATCAGCTAATAGGAATTAAAGGGGAAAAAATCCTATTGGCTGTTGCAATCAGCCAATAGGATTGAGCTTTCATCCTATTGGCTAATACAATCAGCCAATAGGATTGAGCTTGCATTCTATTGGCTATTCCAATCATGCTTTTAAGGGCCATAGGCAGTTTAGTGTAGGCTAGGTTTTTTTATTTTGGGGGGGCTTTTTTATTTTGATAGGGCTATTACATTAGGAGAAATTTGTTTTTGTTTTTGATAATTTTGCTTTTTATCTTGTGTAATTTGATTTTAATTTAATTTAATTGTATTTGATTAATTTAATGTATTTAATTTTATTGTAATGTTAGTTTTTAGTGTAAGGCAGGTTAGGTTTTATTTTACAGGTAACTTTGTATTTATTTTAACTAGGTAGCTAGTAAATAGTTAATAACTATTTACTAACTAGTCTACCAAGTTAAAATAAATACAAACTTACCTGTGAAATAAAAATAAAACCTAAGACCTAGATTTGGAGTTTGGCGTTAGCCATGAAAACCAGCGTTAGAGGCTCCTAACGCTGGTTTTAGGCTACCGCCGGTATTTGGAGTCACTCAAAATAGGGTCTAACGCTCACTTTTCAGCCGCGACTTTTCCATACCGCAGATCCCCTTACGTCAATTGCGTATCCTATCTTTTCAATGGGATCTTTCTAACTCCGGTATTTCGTGTCGTTTCTGAAGTGAGCGTTAGACATCTAACGACAAAACTCCAGCCGCAGGAAAAAAGTCAGTAGTTAAGAGCTTTCTGGGCCGGTTTATAAAGCTCTTAACTACTGTACTCTAAACTACACTAACACCCATAAACTACCTATGTACCCCTAAACCGAGGTCCCCCCACATCGCCGACACTTGAATACATTTTTTTAACCCCTAATCTGCCGACCGCCACCTACGTTATCCTTATGTACCCCTAATCTGCTTCCCCTAACACCGCCGACCCCTGTATTATATTTATTAACCCCTAATCTGCCCCTCCCAACGTCGCCTCCATCTGCCTACACTTATTAACCCCTAATCTGCCGACCGCAAAGCGCCGCCACCTACGTTATCCTTATGTACCCCTAATCTGCTGACCCTAACACCGCCGACCCCTATATTATATTTATTAACCCCTAATCTGCCCCCCTCAACGTCGCCTCCATCTGCCTACACTTATTAACCCCTAATCTGCCGAGCGGACCTGAGCGCTACTATAATAAAGTTATTAACCCCTAATCCGCATCACTAACCCTATAATAAATAGTATTAACCCCTAATCTGCCCTCCCTAACATTGCCAACACCTAACTTCAATTATTAACCCCTAATCTGCCGACTGGAGCTCACCGCTACTCTAATAAATGTATTAACCCCTAAAGCTAAGTCTAACCCTAACACTAACACCCCCCTAAGTTAAATATAATTTACATCTAACTAAATTAATTAACTCTTATTAAATAAATTATTCCTATTTAAAGATAAATACATACCTGTAAAATAAATCCTAATATAGCTACAATATAAATTATAATTATATTATAGCTATTTTAGGATTAATATTTATTTTACAGGTAACTTTGTATTTATTTTAACCAGGTACAATAGCTATTAAATAGTTAAGAACTATTTAATAGCTAAAATAGTTAAAATAATTACAAAATTACCTGTAAAATAAATACTAACCTAAGTTACAATTAAACCTAACACTACACTATCAATAAATTAATTAAATAAACTACCTACAATTACCTACAATTAACCTAACACTACACTATCAATAAATTAATTAAATACAATTCCTACAAATAAATACAATTAAATAAACTAGCTAAAGTACAAAAAATAAAAAAGAACTAAGTTACAAAAAATAAAAAAATATTTACAAACATAAGAAAAATATTACAACAATTTTAAACTAATTACACCTACTCTAAGCCCCCTAATAAAACAACAAAGCCCCCCAAAATAAAAAATGCCCTACCCTATTCTAAATTACTAAAGTTCAAAGCTCTTTTACCTTACCAGCCCTGAACAGCGCCCTTTGCGGGGCATGCCCCAAGAAGTTCAGCTCTTTTGCCTGTAAAAAAAAACATACAATACCCCCCCCCAACATTACAACCCACCACCCACATACCCCTAATCTAACCCAAACCCCCCTTAAATAAACCTAACACTAAGCCCCTGAAGATCATCCTACCTTGTCTTCACCTCACCAGGTATCACCGATCCGTCCTGGCTCCAAAATCTTGATCCAACCCAAGCGGGGGTTGGCGATCCATCATCCGTTGGCTGAAGAGGTCCAGAAGAGGCTCCAAAGTCTTCATCCTATTCGGGAAGAAGAGGCGATCCGGACCGGCAACCATCTTGATCCAAGCGGCATCTTCTATCTTCATCCGATGACGACCGGCTCCATCCTGAAGACCTCCACCGCGGACCCATCTTCTTCCGGCGACGTTCAACTGAAGAATGACGGTTCCTTTAAGGGACGTCATCCAAGATGGCGTCCCTCGAATTCCGATTGGCTGATAGGATTCTATCAGCCAATCGGAATTAAGGTAGGAATATTCTGATTGGCTGATGGAATCAGCCAATCAGAATCAAGTTCAATCCGATTGGCTGATCCAATCAGCCAATCAGATTGAGCTTGCATTCTATTGGCTGTTCCGATCAGCCCATCTCTCTTAACCTCACCTTACTTTTGTATTCATGAATTTCACACATTCCTAAAGACTCTCTTTCCCCCTTGCACTTCAGACCAAAAACAGTCTCATTACTGCAAATTTGCATCTCACCTCATGTCACTCTCCCTCTTGCTCATACTAGCTGCTGGTGATATCTTGCCTAATCCTGGTCCCTCACAACTTCCTAGCCTTGCACATCCATGTGTGCCTTTCAATAGACTTCAAAAACAAAACTCTGGTAACCTTAATCTCATTCTTCTTGCATCTAAAACCACCACCCCCTTTATTTGTGCACTCTGGAACTCTTCTCTCTGTTTGCAACAAGCTCACTTCTATTCATGATCTCTTTATCTCCCACTCTCTTAACCTTCTGGCTCTTACAGAAATATGTATCTCTGCTTCAGACACAGCATCCACTGCTGCACTGTCACATGGGGTCTCCATTTCAGCCATAATCCTATTTCTGGTAACAGACAAGGAGGTGGTGTTGGTATTTTACTTTCCTCTCGTTGCACCTTTCAACAAATACAGGCCTTCTCTTCCCTCACATTTTCTTCATTTGAAGCACACATGATTAGTTTATTTTCTCCCCTCTCTATACGTGTTGCAGTCATATACCGCCCCCTGGCTCCCTAACTCAATTTTTAGATCACTTTGCTACCTGGCTTCCTTATTTCCTTTCCTTAGACAACCCTGCCCTCATTCTTGGTGACTTCAACATCCCTCTTGACAATTCCACTGCCTCCTCTGCAAAACAACTTCTGCAACTCACTTCCTCTTTTAGCCTGTCACAATGAACTGACTCTCCCACTCACAAAGATGGTCACTCCCTTGATCTGATTTTCAGCTCATCTCCTAACTTGCAACATCACTTCCCTCCCTACAACTCCCCCTTCCTCTACCCATTACACCAAACTTCACAGAAGCACTAAGCCATTAGATCAGCAACAGCTTGCTAGATCTCTCAAACCTCTCCTCTCTTCCATCACCTCCTTTTTCCCCTCACCCCCATACTCACACACATTTTAAACCTCTCCCTCAGGACTTGTACATTTCCCTCATCTCTAAAACATACACTGGTCACACCTATCCTCAAAAAACCTTCCCTCGATCCATCCTCCCCATCCAACTACCATCCTATTTCCCTACTCCCTCTTGTCTCAAAGCTCCTTGAAAAGCTAGTATATGCACGTCTATCCCATTTCCTTAAACTATACTCTCTTCTTAACCCACTGCAATCTGGATTTTGTCCCTCCACAGAGACAGCAATTGTCAAGGTTACCAATGACCTACTTACAGCAAAATCCAAAGGCCACTTCTCTCTGCTTATCCTCCTTGATCTGTCTGCAGCCTTTGACACTGTTGACCACCCTCTTTTGCTCCAAACCATCCAATCCTTTGGCATCTACAACACATCTCTCTTGTGGTTCTCTTCCTGTCTATCTAACGGTACCTTTAGTGTAGCCTACTCCGGAGCATCCACTGCCCTGTTACCACTTTCTATTGGAGTACCTCAAGGCTCTGTCCTCAATCCCCTTCTCTTTCAATCTATACATCATCATTAGGTTCCTTAATAAAGTCCCACGGGTTTCAATATCATTTGTATGCCGATGACACCCAAATCTACCTCTCTGCACCAGACCTACCTCCTTCCTTACTAACCCATGTCACTAACTGTCTTTCTCATATTTCATCTTGGATGTCCTCTCACTACCTTAAGCTAATCTCTCCAAAACTGAACTCATTTTCCCTCATTCTTCCAGAATAGCCACCCCCCAATTTTCTATAACTGTTGATAATTCCATCATTACCCCTACCCTGCATGTCCAATATCTTGGGGTCACACTTGACTCAGACATTTCCTTCACTTCCACCTTAAAAACATTTCTAAAATTAGACATTTCCTTACACAAGACACAACTAAGATTTTAATCCACGCTCTCATTCTTTCCGGTCTTGGCTAATGCAACTCCGTACCTTCTGGTCTACCTAGCTGCCACCTAGCTCCTTTACAATCCATAATGAATGCCTCTGCCAGGCTCATCTTCCTTACACGTCACTCTTCATATGCTGCACCTTTCTGCCAATCCCTTCACTGGCTTCCTCTTGCCTCCAGGATTAAACACAAAATCCTCATGCTGACATATAAAGCCCTCAACTGCACTGCTCCCCCCTACATTTCAGACCTTGTCTTCAGATACTCTCCCTCCCATCCCCTTCGCTCTGCTCATGATCTCCTCCTCTCTTCCACTCTTGTTACTTCCTCACATTCCCGTTTACAGGACTTCTCCAGACTGGCCCCCATCCTGTGGAACTCCCTACCTTGCTCCACAAGAATCTCCCCTAGTTTTAACAGCTTCAAGCGCTCCCTAAAGACTCTACTATTCAGGGATGCATAAAACCAACACTAACCTTTCCTAACTCCATCGCTTTCCCCTTGTACCCCTTAGAATGTAAGCTTATGAGCCCAGCTGTTTGTAGATCACCTTTATAAGAGTCGACTACAAAAGTGCAACTCTCGGCAGGGCCCTCTACCCATTTGATCCCTATAAATGTTTTCCTCTATACCATTTATGTTTATAGCGCTGCGGAATCTGTTGGCGCTCTACAAATACCTGTTTAATATAAATCTACTCTTAATTTGTCACAACTCATTGGTAAAGGACAAGATACTTGAAGTGATTATAAGAGATTATATTGATGAGTTTATTTGTGTAAACACGGTTATGAGTTCAAATCAGCATGGTTTTATGAGAAATAGATCATGAGAAAACAGAAAAATATAGCGCTAAATTCTAGAGGATAACTAGGACACTCTCTAACAGTCACCCCAAGACTGTTACGTAGTAAAACAAAATTATAAAAGGATTAAGAGGGTGCTAAAAAGCTAAGTTACCCACCACACCTAATCATAAATACTACAATAGCATCTATAAAGAAATAATGAAGGAACAAAAGAAAAGTAAAATGAAGTGTATAAAACTTTACTGCACGAAAAATACAATATTGATAAAAGACAGATAACAGGGACGTCTCCCTTATACATTAAAATAAGACCATATCATCAAAAAATAAGACTGGAATACCACCCTAAAAATACTTAAAAAATAAGTTCAAAAAAATTGTTTTAAAACGTGATCAGCAAATCTCAGTAGGATGAAAAGTCCAATCATGGGTCAACTAATGATACAATGTATACAATAATGTCTCCAGCCAAGATGAAATTGTCCCAAACAGTGAATATTCAGCTACACAGTGTTTGTTTATAACAGATCCAACAAGCGCTGCACAAGTAACAGATGGATTACAGCTTTAGAAAAATTTTTTTTGGAAGATTGGCGTTTAACAATAAAGCCACCATATAATGTAGTTATTGTTCACCTTTTTGCTGAAAAGAAATATTCTTACTCACACCTCTGTAAAGCGGCTGTTTATCGATCTTTACTCCCACTTCTGATGGTTTCCCAAATGTGGACAGAGTCTCTTGGGACTGCACGCTCCCTTCAGCATCTGCTGAACCCGGTCAGCGTCTAGAGAGACTGCACGTTCCTCCAGCGTCCGTTGATATTAAGTAGGATCCCAGCACAGGAGGGAGATGATTGTACAAAGTCCCACACTTATAGTGGAACACGTGCGGGCAACTGAAAACTAGGTACCTAGAATCCAAAAAAGGTGTCCTTAACAGGTAAAACAACTCAAGATTTCCTCTACGCGTTTCACCCATGTGTTAGCGCTTTTTCAAGATGACGGTTGCTCCCGGGACAAACTTTAAATATCCGCTGTATCTATTTCATTGGGTATTTCACTTTTCTTCATTCAGACTTAAAGTGGAATTCAGATTTAAGGTTAATCCAAGTGGATATTATTTAAGGTGGACTCTTTAGATTTCAATTACTTTCCCATGCTGATCCAACTAATGTGAGCTTATGCTCATATTCTTTATGGCAAAATAAAAATTAGTTTCCACAAAATTTATAATTTGTAGATTTTTCTTGGATAAATATACATATTTTAAGGCCTGTATAAATTATGTAAAGAGAAAGCCGATACCTTTTAATAGGGTGGTTAATCCAGGGGTGGCATTCCATCAATATATGAAAATTTGAAAATTTGTTACAAAACTATAAAGTTAGTATTAAATTACATTTAATATCTAATCCTCAAATGAGGGAATAGGTAGATTACCTTCTAACTCAGACCAATTTTAGTTATAGTGTAGTTTTAATTTTAACTATGTTATACAATCAATATTGTTACATATATAATTTGTTAGTGTATTCCAGAAGTTAATATTGATACATTAAATTAGATAATTGGTTACAGATCACGATTTTCTTTGCTTCTGATTGAATTTCCTTAAAAGGACAGTAAACCTAAAAAATAATGTTATATAATTCTGCACATAGTGCAAAATTATATAACATTATTTTTTAGGTTTACTATCCCTTTAACTAAAATAAACAGTTGTAAACAGTCTTATTCTTTTTTTAAAAAGTCTTATTCTTTTTTAAAAAACTTTCTTATACAATTAATTTAATTGAGATGTACTGTCAATTGGGGACGTATCTTTTACTCATATTATCGAAAATATATCATATTTTAAACCCCTAAAAAGGGGGACAGATCTATCTCTGAGCTGAGACCTCTAGGAAAGAGAGTATCAAATTTGTAGATTAGTTCTGCTTCCTTTTTAAGGAGCTTACCCTCAAAATCACCCCCTCTCCAGTCTCCTCTAACCGTACATATTCCCCAGAATTTCAAGTGTTGCAGATTATTTTTATGGACTTCTCTATAGTGTTTGTATAGGTAGGTGTCTAGATTGCCCTTTTCAATATTGCAGAGATGTTCTCTGATCCTATCACGTAGTAATCTGGTGGTCTCACCAATATAAATTAGGTCACACAAACATTTTATAAGGTATATGACACCTTTCTGTGATCTGATGATGTCTCTAATCTTGAAATCTTCCCCTGTCCCTGTTATGTGAATAGAGCTTATTTTGCTGCTGTACCTTCAAGCTCTACATAAATGGCAGGGGAAAAAACCTTTCAGACGATTACCTCTTAGATCTTGATCTACCATGATGGTATTGTCTTTCTTTAATTCACTCTGTGCCAGAATTTGTTTTAAGTTTCTAGCTTTCCTAAATATAATTTTTGGTTTATATGCTAAAAGGTCTCCTATTAAAGGATCTTTTTGACTATGTGCCAATGTCTCATGACTATTTTACGAAGTATTTGATGGTTGTCATTGTAGTCTGTAATAAGAGCTACGTCATACTCATTCTTATTATCCATGGCAAGTGGTGTGCCTTTATCTTTATATTGTAAGAGAGAACTTCTTTCTGTTGTGGCAGCTCTAGTCATGGCTCCTACTAGTTCCTGTTCAGTGTAGCCTCTTTCATGAAATCTCTGTTGGAGAACATTAATCTGTGTCTTGAAATCAATGTATCTAGAACAATTCTTTCTAATTCTAAGAAACTGTCCTGTAGGTATATTACCTTTCCATCTATCATGATGACAGCTCTTTTTATGTACATAACAATTACAGTCCACTTGCTTAAAGAAAGTCCTAGTGGCAAGACTATCCTTATCTACAAACAATTCTAGATCTAAAAATGATATAGAAGTTCGACTATACTCGTAAGTAAAATGGAGGCCTATATCATTGGAATTCATAGCTTGGAAAAAGAGTTTAAGGTTCTTCTCTGAGCCTTTCCACACAATTAGTATGTCGTCTATGTATCGTTTAAAGAGCACGAGGTTCGCGCCAAACTCATGTGACTCGAGAAAATGATCCTCCCAGTCACCCATAAATATGTTGGCATAGCTTGGCGCGAACCTCGTGCCCATCACGGTACCTTCCAACTGAAGATAATATTTACCATTGAATTCAAAATAATTGTTCTCCAGTATAAATTTTATCCCTTTTAAAATGAACTGTCTAAGATGTGTATCTATATCCATATCAGAGCTCAGAGTGTTTTCAACAGCCTGTAGGCCTTTTACATGATCTATGACAGTGTACAAAGATGTAACATCACTTGTAGCAAGGATAAAGTTATCTTCCCATTGTATATTTTCAACTAGTTGTAATACTTGAGTAGAGTCTCTGAGGTAGGTGTTTCATTTCTTTACATATTTCTGGAGAAAGAAGTCGACATATCTGGAAAGATTAGACGTAATAGAACCCACTCCAGATATAACC
Source organism: Bombina bombina (assembly GCF_027579735.1). Taxonomy (NCBI): domain Eukaryota; kingdom Metazoa; phylum Chordata; class Amphibia; order Anura; family Bombinatoridae; genus Bombina; species Bombina bombina. The sequence continues at coordinate 413,426,677 of NC_069502.1, forward strand.
CTGGGGGGTTCTCAAGACTCTTATATTGATGAGTTTATTTGTGTAAACACGGTTATGAGTTCAAATCAGCATGGTTTTATGAGAAATAGATCATGTCAGACTAATCTAATTAGCTTATGTGAAGAAGTAAGTAAAAATATAGAATCAGTTTAACTGATATACTTAGGTTTTGCAAAGACTTTTGATACAGTGTCACATGAGAGGCTATTGTACAAAATTAAGGGACTGGGAATAACTGAAAATGTTAGCTCATGGATAAATAACTGGTTAAAAGACAGGGAGCAACAAGTAGTAGTTAATGAGTCTTACTCAGATTGGACTAAGGCACTTTTTTTTCAAACTTGTCCTCAGGCCTCCATAACAGGCCAGATTTTGAGAATATCTGAACTAGAGCACAGGTGAAATAATCAGATGATTAGTAAACATGGTTATTAATCTGCTCTTATTCAAGTAAATCCTGAAAATCAGGCCTGTTAGGGAGGCCCAAGGATAGGTTTGAAAATTTGTGGACTAGGGTAATCAGTGGAATCCCCCAGGGGTCAGTACTAGGCCCTATTCTTTTCAATATTTTTATTAAAGGGACAGTTTAACCAAAAAAATCTTCCCATTTAATTTGTAACTTCTTTTCCCTTATTTCAGCATTTGAAATAAATGATTTAGCCTGTGGTATTCACACCTATACTGAAAGTTTCTATACTTAAGTCCGTGCTATTGACAGGCTATGTAAACATAGCCAACAGAAGCTGAGCTTTGGTTTACAGAAAAATATAAGATAAGGAAGCACGTGTGTACACAAAGTGATAACATAATGAGATTTAATTCTAACTGCAAACACAACCCATTGTAAAAGGGTTGTTTCAAACCGATCGTTGGTGGGTGGGAGCTGTAGCAGAGAGGTAGAGGGGGAAGGGTAAGAGAGCTGTATGGGGGGATCAGGGAGGTTGGGGGCTAAGGGGAGATCCAACACTGATAAATCAAGATAATTTCTTTTTTTTTAATTAAAAAAAATGCTTTTTATTTTAGTAGTGGCAGACTTTCTGCCAGTACTTAAGATGCCAGTGACAATTGTGAGGTGGGGGAGGGAAGAGAGCTGTTTGAGGGGGGTCGGGGAGGGATCAGGGAGTGGGATGTGTCAGGTGGGAGGCTGATTTCTACAATAAAGCTAAAATTAACCATACATGCTACCTAATTAACCCCTTAACTGCTGGGCATAATATAAGTGTGGTGCAAAGCGACATTTAGCGGCCTTCTTATTACCAAAAAGCAATGCCAAAGCCATATATGTCTGCTATTTCTGAATAAAGGGGATCCCAGAGAAGCATTTACAATCATTTGTGCCATAATTGCATAAGCTGTTTGTAAATCATTTCAGTAAGAAACATAGTGCCTTGCCCACTACAGAGGGACTATACAATAGTGCTAAATATAGGTTTAATGAATCTACACCACATATTCACATATACAGTACATTTAAAATGATATCTGTGCCATTTCAGAGCACTCATATGCAAGATAAAATGAATTCATAATAAAATGATTTGTCAAAAGTGCCAGTTTTGCAAGGTGGCTTGCGTTTGCCAAAGTCACTGCTGTCCATGCATAATATGGGTGACTTTTATGCTATCATCTGTGATAAAATCTGATTTTTTTTCAAGTGCCACTATTGTTTGCATTGTATGCTCCAAACTTGAAGAACATGATAAAAAGCCAATAAGCAGGATCTAAAACATTGGAATAAATTGCATATTGTTAAATAATTAAATGATATATATTCCTATTTTCTTCACCTTGAAAGCTACTTATATATCCTATAGCACACTGTTTACAAACCTGTCCTAAGGCCTTCCCAACAGTCCAGATTTTCAGGATTACCTTGGGTTAAAGCAGGTAAAATAACCATATTTACTAATCAGCTGATTATATCACCTGTGCTCCAGTTCAGATATCGTCAAAATGTGGCCTGTTAGGGAGGCCTGAGAACACGTTTGAAAAACAGTGCCATAGCATAACACAGTTTTGTGGGTAAAAGGAACATATAAATAATTTAACTATTAGTGCACCTTCTTCATTTTACAAATAATTTAACTATGTCATGAGGTTATCTCTGGATTTATGAGGAACAATATAAAAAAATAATAATATCCTTACAGTAAAACTATTATGAAATATTCATAAAATTGGTATATTTATAAATATAAATAGGTAAAAAAAATATTAACTGAATTTAAAATTGTATGCCCTATCTGAATCATTAAGAAAATTGTGTGTCAAGCTAAAAAGATAAATACCTTAAAATTCTATAATGTTTATGCTGAGAATGTTTCGTAATTCACCTCTTTATGTCAATATGTTCCTGTATTCTAGTACCCAAAGTGAGAGGATTGCATATATCAGGTCCAACATAAGGTTGACAAAACAGGTGTTTCTCTGTTTGTAGGAACACCAGGGCCAGACTTATAATAATTCAGACTAGGCATGTGCCTACAGTGGCCCTACATAGGGGTACACCTATCTCTGCCTATTATAAATACCAGTCAGCTGACGACCTTAACTGAGATCTTTGTTAAGGTTGGACCGAGTATTACGCCTGCGCAGCATCCACACACGCTGTTAATTCATTGCCTGTGGCTATCTTACTTAAGATTGCGTGCACAGTGGTAAATGGAGAGTGAGTAGTGAAGGGGATGCTTCAGATTTTGAAGCCTACAGGCACCTGGGGGCCGATTTATCAAGCTCCGTATGGTGCTTGATGTCCCTTGTTTCTGGCGAGCCTTCAGGCTTGCAAGAAACAGAAGTTATGAAGCAGCGGTCTAAAGACCGCTGCTCCATTACTTGTCCACCTGCTCTGAGGCCGGGACAGAAATGAACCCGATCGAATATGATCGGGTTGATTGACACCCCCTGCTAGCGACCGATTGGCCGCAAATCTGCAGGGGGTGGCATTGCACCAGCAATTCACAAGAACTGCTGGTGCAATGATAAATGCCGACAGCATATGCTGTTAGCATTTATCGATGTGCAGCGGACATTATACGCTACATCGTATTATGTCCACTCGCACTATGTTAAATATACCCCCTTGGCTCTAGATCCGGCCCTGAGGAACACCAGTAAATTGCAAGATTTTCTGTGCCTAGTTGGACCATACCAGAAATATATTGTTTTACTGTACATCATTTTAACTGGTGAGATTGATCTAGTGTGCACAAATAAAATATAACTGCAATATTTTACAATATTAGATATTTACTAAGTGTGGGTTCCTGCTGTTATATTTGCCCATCATTATTTGTAATCTTGTAAAAAAAAAAATGGCAGGCAGACAAGCATGTAATTAAACAATGGTTACACCTTAAACATAAATGCAAGTAACTAGGTAAAAAGGTTAAATTCTAGCTAAATGCACCAGAGGCAGTTATGATAACCAAGATGTCTCTCTACAGGTAAGGAGTGGATGTAATATGTATCACCTAAAAACTTTCTCAAGAAGAAAAAGTAGGTCAACACAGTTATTAAAAAAACACATTGCGCAATTATTAGGAAAAGTACAGAGCTTTCTGTAATATCTAACGCATGCTTCCTCATACAGATGTCTGCAGCAGGCTGATCCATCTCAGTCAATGCTAGCTATATAATCACTGTACATCTGCTTTTGTGTGGTAAGAAAAAATGCAGAAGGTTTAATCACATAAATTAATCTGTAAGAGACCATTTATAATGAATGTCACAGCAGTTTGTAAAGTCCTTTAAAAAGTGACATGAAATTAAACTCTCATGATTCAGATAGAGCATGGCATTTTAAAGGGAGCTTAACCACTAACACATTTCATGCACCTACCTCTAATTATGAGGGAATACCATCAATACTATACTTATAAAATGTAGTACAAGTGGAGCGGTATGTGGGGTTTTTTCGCTAGCGAAAACACTGCTAGCGGTAAAGCGTTTGCACGCTTCTGGTTCTGATCGTATTACAATTTCAATACAAAAATACTTTGTGCAAACGATAATCCGACTAGAGAATAAATCGCAAGCTAGAAGCTTATGTTAGTGTGCATGTATTTCCCCATAGAAATATATGGATTGATAAAGAAAGGAAAAAAAAAAAAAACCTAACACCCATAGCGAGAAAAAAAAAGGCTGTGTTTGTATTCTCCATACAACTCGAAGGAGGAAAAAGAAAAATATCAGCAAAAAACCTAACATCCATCGCAACAAGAAAAGGGCATATTCACATTCTCCATATAACTCAATAGAGGAAAAAGAAAACGAGAAGAAAAAAACATAACGCCCATCGTGAAAAAAAGCCATAATCGCATTAGCGAATGTTAAATATTTACGATAAATACATAGTTAAAAAATTTAATAAATAGGAATATTGCAGAAATGTTTTTTTATGTTTTCACCTACTTAATGGCAAAGGAATATAATGCACTTAGATATATATGTCTGCGCACGCTCACAATTACCTAACCACATTCCACATATTCATTCAAACATATGTGAAGTGCGATGTCAATTGGAGCATGCGCAACTTCAGGTAACTCTTTTACATTGCACACCTCTAACTCTTGGCAATAGTACACCTGTAGCTCGTTTAGGCATTTATATAGGGTATATAAGCACTCTTTTAACATGTACATGTTGACTGTATTGCTTTTGCCAATTAGGTACAGGTCTAGGTGTTGCATGTTTAAAATAGTGATATAGAGATAGATAGCGGTTAGTGAGTTAAAGGGATAGGAAAGTCAAAATTAAACTTGCAGGATTCCGATAGAGCATGTAATTTTAAGACACTTTTAAATTCACTTCTATTTTTAAATGTGCTTTGTTCTCTTGGTATCCCTTGTTGAAAAAAGAATACGCACATATCTTACACTAGTGGGAGCTGCTGCTAATTGGTGCCTGCACACACTTTTCTCTTGTGATTGGCTAATTAGATGTGTTCAGCTAGCTGCCAGTAGTGCAATGCTGTTCCTTCAGCAAAGGATAACAAGAGAATAAAGCAAATTTGATAATGAAAATAAATTGGAAAGTTGTTTAAAATTGTATGTTCTATCCAAATTATGAAAACAATTTTTGGGGTTTCCTGTCCCCACCCATTTTTTATTTTTTATTTAAATTTAAATATTGGCTTTGTTAAATGTGATGATGTGGTATTCTCTGGTACTCTGCATTCAATAGGCTTTTTTTTAAGTACAAAAACAAATTTGTATTTATTATACAGTATATACTAATACATATTACACTTATTATTTAAGAAAACATTAACACTGAGACTAATCCATTGTCTCTTTGTCAAATCTTTATGTGATCTTGACATTTATACAAATATCATAACATACTATTTGCATTGACATTTTTACAAGTGTTTTGATACTACATATTTCATTCAGTGGATACAATTATACCACGTGTGTGCTGTATTTGTCTGTTAGCAATTAACACCTGGTATTAAGGGGACTTGAAACCCACAAGTATTCTTACCTGGTTTAGACAGAGCATATAATAAAAAAAAAAAATCCAATTTACTTCCGTTATTAAACCTGCCCTGCTCCCATAGTATTCTCCGTTGAAGAGGTACCTAGGTAGGTGTCTGGAGCCCTGCATGAGGAAATAGTGCTGCCATCTAGTGCGCTTGAAAATGGGAAAACAGTTGCTATATAGTCCTCCAGACATTTGTACACTCCTGAGCTTACATCCCTGCTTTTTATCAAAACATACCAAAGGAACAAAGAAAACTTGATAACAGAAGCAAACTTTAAAGTTGTTTAAAATTGCAGGCTGAATCATGAAAGAAAAACTGTGGGTCTTATATCTGTTTAATTATGCACTGTTAGCGACCACACCATCTGCGTGTGACAGCACTCAAGTTATATGTGCTTGTATATATGTATATATTTATGTATGTGTATGTATATATGCGTATGTATGTATGTGTATGTAAATATAGGTTCATATATATGTGTATGTATATATGCATATGTATGTATGTGTATGTAAATATAGGTATGTATATATGTGTATGTATATATGTGTATGTATATATATATGTATGTATGTGTATGTATGTATGTGTATGTATATATGTGTATGTATTTATGTGTATGTATATGTGTGTATGTATATATGTGTATGTATGTGTATGTATATATGTGTATGTATGTATGTATGTGTATGTATATGTGTGTATGTATATATGTATATGTATATATGTGTACGTATGTATGTGTATGTATCTGTATGTATGTGTGTATGTGTATGTATATATGTGTATGTATATGTATATATGTGTATGTATGTGTGTGTATGTATATATGTGTATGTATATGTATATATGTGTATGTATATATGTATGTGTATGTATATATGCGTATGTATGTATGTGTATGTAAATATAGGTTCATATATATGTGTATGTATATATGCGTATGTATGTATGTGTATGTAAATATAGGTATGTATATATGTGTATGTATATATATATGTATGTATGTGTATGTATGTATGTGTATGTATATATGTGTATGTATATATGTGTATGTATATGTGTGTATGTATATATGTGTATGTATGTGTATGTATATATGTGTATGTATGTATGTATGTGTATGTATATGTGTGTATGTATATATGTATATGTATATATGTGTACGTATGTATGTGTATGTATCTGTATGTATGTGTGTATGTGTATGTGTATGTATATATGTGTATGTATACATGTATGTGTATGTATGTGTGTGTATGTATATATGTGTATGTATATGTATATATGTGTATGTATATATGTATGTGTATGTATATATGTGTATGCATGTATGTATGTGTATGTATATATGCATATATGTGTATGTATATATATCTATATGTGTGTATGTATGTGTATGTATGTATATATGTGTATGTATATATGTGTATGTATTAGTGATGTCGCGAACCTAAAATTTTGCACGGTGAACGCGAACTTCGGCAAATGTTCGCGAACTGGGCGAACCGCCATTGACTTCAATGGACAGGCAAATTTTAAAACCCACAGGGACTCTTTCTGGCCGCAATAGTGATGGAAAAGTTGTTTCAAGGGGACTAACACCTGGACTGTGGCATGCCGGAAGGGGATCCATGGCAAAACTCCCATGGAAAATTACATAGTTGATGCAGAGTCTGGTTTTAAGCCATAAAGGGCATAAATCACCTAACATTCCTAAATTGTTTTGAATAACGTGCTTTAAAACATCAGGTATGATGTTGTATCGATCAGGTAGTGTAAGGGTTACGCCCGCTTCACAGTGACAGACCAAACTCCCCGTTTAACGCACCGCAAACAACCGAAGACAGTCCATTTGCACAACCACAAGATCGATAGATTTGATAGATAGATACATAGATTACATAGATCAATAGATACAATATACATTTGATAGATACCAATTACATAGATCAAAAGATGCAATATACATTTGATAGATACCAATTACATAGATCAAAAGATGCAATTTACATTTGATAGATACGAATTACATAGATCAAAAGATGCAATATACATTTGATAGATACGAATTACATGGATCAAAAGATGCAATATACATTTGATAGATACGAATTACATCAATAGATGCAATATACATTTGATAGATACGAATTACATAGATCAAAAGATGCAATATACATTTGATCGATACAAATTAAATAGATCAAAAGATGCAATATACATTTGATCGATACGAATTACAGAGATCAATAGATGCAATATATATTTGATTGATACGATTGATAGTTGTATCATTTCCCTGACAGAGTATAACAATAAAGCATGCAGTCTGGGACCCATGGTAAGGTTACTTCCTTTTGCACAATCGAGTATACCAGTTGCAGAGGTTCTGACCCTGCATTCTGGCTGCACCTCTCCCTGCAAGAGAGATCTGTTACAGAGTCTGTGGGCCTCTATGCAAAGAGCTGGCCTGCCTGAAAGGAGCAGCAAGGCAGATCAAAAGATGCAATATAAATTTGATAGGTACGAATTACATAGATCAAAAGATGCAATATACATTTGATCGATACAAATTACAGAGATCAAGAGATGCAATATATATTTTATTGATACGATTGATAGTTCTATCATTTCCCTGACAGAGTATAACAATAAAACATGCAGTCTGAGACCCATGGTAAGGTTACTTCCTTTTGCACAATCGAGTATACCAGTTGCAGTTGTTATGACCCTGCATTCTGGCTGCACCTCTCCCTGCAAGAGAGATCTGTTACAGAGTCTGTGGGCCTCTATGCAAATTGATAGTTCTATCATTTCCCTGACAGAGTATAACAATAAAACATGCGGTCTGGGACCCGTGGTGTGTTAAGTACTAAGTAGTACTATTCTTAGCAGTTTAATACCTGTTACTCCCCCTATCGGGGGAGGTCTGTATGGCCTTGATTTTCGGAACAGGGAGATGGAAGAAGATGCTTGGTCTGTCCTCCTACTTCAAATTTGGCCGAAACACAAGTTGCTGTCACAAAACAGTCCGGCCACGAGATCGATAGATTTGATAGATAGATCCATAGATTACATAGATCAATAGATGCAATATACATTTGATAGGTACGAATAACATAGATCAAAAGATGCAATATACATTTGATAGATACGAATTACATAGATCAAAAGATGCAATATACATTTGATAGATACGAATTACATGGATCAAAAGATGCAATATACATTTGATAGGTACGAATTACATAGATCAAAATATGCAATATACATTTGATCGATACGAATTACAGAGATCAATAGATGCAATATATATTTGATTGATACGATTGATAGTTATATCATTTCCCTGACAGAGTATAACAATAAAGCATGCAGCCTGGGACCCGTGGTGTGTTAAGCACTAAGTAGTACTATTATTAGCAGTTTAATACCTGTTACTCCCCCTATCGTGGGAGGTCTATATGGCCTTGATTTTCGGAACAGGGAGATGGAAGAAGATGCTTGGTCTGTCCTCCTACTTCAAATTTGGCCGAATTAATCACAGTATATGCTGTGGGCCTGACACACAGGCCTAACGGAAAATGAAATTAGATTACAATAGCAAACTGATGTAATTTTTTTTTTTTAATTTACACTAATGTTACACCAGATATGAGTGGTGGCACAGAGCAATTAATCACAGTATATGCTGTGGGCCTGACACACAGGCCTGATGGAAAACGAAATTATATTATACTAGAAAACTGATGTAAAAGTTTTTTTTTTTTACATTTACACTAATGTTACACCAGATATCAGTGGTGGCACAGAGCAATTAATCACAGTATATGCTGTGGGCCTGACACACAGGCCTTATGGAAAATGAAATTAGATTACACTAGCAAACTGATGTAGAAGTTTTATTTTATTTTTAAATTTTCACTAATGTTACACCAGATAGGAGTGGTGGCACAGAGCAATTAATCACAGTATATGCTGTGGGCCTGACACACAGGCCTGATGGAAAATGAAATTAGATTACACTAGCAAACTGATGTAAAAGTTTTTTTTTTTATTTAAATTTACACTAATGTTAGACCAGATATCAGTGGTGGCACAGAGCAATTTATCACAGTATATGCTGTGCGCCTGACACACAGGCCTGATGGAAAATGAAATTAGATTACACTAGCAAACTGATGTAAAAGTTTTTTTTTTTTTTAAATTTACACTAATGTTACACCAGATAAGAGTGGTGGCACAGAGCAATTAATCACAGTATATGCTGTGGGCCTGACACACAGGCCTGATGGAAAATGAAATTAGATTACACTAGAAAACTGATGTAAAAGGTTTTTTTTTTAAAATTTACACTAATGTTAGACCAGATATCAGTGTTGGCACAGAGCAATTAATCACAGTATATGCTGTGGGCCTGACACACAGGCCTGATGGAAAATGAAATTAGATTACACTAGCAAACTGATGTAAAAGTTTTTTTTTTTTAAATTTACACTAATGTTAGACCGGATATCAGTGGTGGCACAGAGCAATTAATCACAGTATATGCTGTGCGCCTGACACACAGGCCTGATGGAAAATGAAATTAGATTACACTAGCAAACTGATGTAAAAGTTTTTTTTTTACATATACACTAATGTTACACCAGATATCAGTGGTGGCACAGAGCAATTAATCACAGTATATGCTGTGAGCCTCACACACAGGCTGACAGGCAGGCAAATGCAATTAGATAAAAAAAAAGGGCTTTTTGGGCTGAAGTTCTAGCCCTAAAAAGGGCTTTTTGGGGTGCTGTCCTTAAAGAAGAGATTAGATGAGTCCTTCAGGACTGTAGTGGACACTGAATACACTAGCCTAGCTATCAATTTCCCTATAAAATCACGAGCAGCAGCACTAACCCTCCTCTCACTAAGAATGCAGGATCATAATGAATCTAAAATGGCTGCTGCCCAGGAGCTGGGAGGGTCTGGGAGAGAGTGTCTGCTGCTGATTGGCTCAAATGTGTCTGCAGACTGTGAGATACAGGGTCAAAGTTTCCTCAATGATGACGAATAGGGGGCGGATCGAACATCGCATATATTCGCCCGCCGCGGCGAACGCGAACAAGCGAACTGTTCGCAACATCACTAGTATATATATATATGTATATGTATATATGTGTATGTATGTGTAGGTATGTATGTGTATGTATGTATATATGTGTATGTATATATGTATGTGTACGTATATATGTGTATGTATGTATGTATGTATATATGTATATATATGTGTATGTATATATGTGTATGTATGTGTATGTATGTGTATGTATATATGTGTATGCATGTATGTGTATGTATATATGTGTGTGTGTATGTATGTATGTAGTAAAGAAAAAAGCGGATCCATACAATGCTTTCAAAACACAGTGACTTTATTGTAGCAATTTTCTGTCACAGATAACAGTTGTAATAATGGCTGGTTCTGAGAGGCCTCAGATAGAGAAAATGTCCAGCTTTTGAAGTAGATAATCAAGAGTTTATTGCAGAATGGAACAGCATACTCACTGAATGTGCAATAAGGCTTATGGGACTTCTTATTAAATATAAGACTGAACAAATTGCCAATCTTAAAGAGGAGATAGTTAAGATACAAATTGAGATGAATAAGTTTAAAGAAGTGTCAGAATATGTAACATATGATACCATGCTCCAAGAGGCAGTGGAAGAAGCAAGAAAACTAGTGATTAATATTAAACACTCCAAATTTTTGCGAGATAGTAAGGGTTATGCTAGTAACAGAGTGTATCTCTGGCAGAAACACACCAGAAAGGGAAACAGATGGCAGAATAAGTCAGGTGATAAAGGCCAAAGTACTCTATTGCTGAGTACTGAATCTCAATCTAAAACCCTGAAAGGGCACAAGCAAGGCAAAAGGAATAATAGAAACAAAAATAAAAAGGTCACATTTGGCGAGATTGAACAAAATGAGAATAGTGAAATTGCTATTGAAACTGATTTTGAGACCTCAGAAGGTTACACACAATCTGAGACAGAGAGTAGAGAGGATACACACATAGATGCTGCAAAAAAACTGAATGCTAAAGGGATTGAAATAGGAACTAAACCAACAACTTAACACTAAAAAGGTTGAACTAGAGAAACAGGATTTTCAAAAGGAGGGAGATACAAACAAAGGGGGAGGTCCAGTAGAGAAAGGCGACAAAAAAAGCAAGAAACAGATATCAGCTAAGACAGATAGCTCAGAAGGAGAAATAAGATTACAAGGAGCAGTCTTAAACTTATCTTCTTATGCACTTAATGATAATGAAATAAAAGTATTAAACTATGGTTTGGGCTTTTGCCCTATTGGTGATTTTAATCTCTTTCAGACTGTTCTAGATGTAAATCGTTTTATTAGACAACTAACAATTAAGAAATACTTTAAGACTGAAGTAGTTGATTCAGATACTAACACATCTGAACAGTATGAGAGAAAACAGACTAAAAAGTTTGTTAAAAAACTAAAATCTAACTTTTACCCCACTAGAACCAGAGGCCCACAGTTAGAGCTTTTTCATAAGAGAGTGTTAGAAGATCTTACAGCCCTAAAAGAAACCACAAAAGTGAAACATAAAAGATCAAACTTGACAAAAAATGAAAAGAAAGCTCTAAAGAGCCTTGAAGAAAATGAAAAGATAGTGATAAAGCGATCAGATAAAGGAAACAGTATTGTGGTTTGTGATAGGGATTGGTATATTAGTGAGTCTCACAGACAATTAAGAGAAAATGAGGGGTATACTAAATTAAGTTATGACCCCACTCTGAGAATTCAAGACAAATTACTATCCTTATTAGATGATGGCTTGGAGAATGGGTATATGGATCGAAAAACCTTTGACTCTTTGTATGTAGAAAACCCCGTATACCTATTTTTTATCATCTCCCTAAAACTCATAAAGGTGTTAAAGATATCAAGGGAAGACCCATTATATCAGGGCTTGAATCTATATTAGAACCTATATCTAATTGGGTAGATGATATATTACAACCCCTGGTCCTTAATCTTGATAGTCACCTTAAGGATACAACAAATGTGTTGAATATTTTTGATGATTTTGAGTGTAGAGATACCTTTAGCTGGCTGTCAATAGACGTAGTATCACTATATTCTATGATTCAACATGAATTAGGCCTAAAAGCCATTGAATATTTTATTGATCTTGAAACAACTTATGATCCTTACTTTAAAAGCTACATCCTAGAGGTCATAGAATTCCTCCTCAGACATAATTATTTTATGTTTGAGGGGGAGTTCTATTTGCAAAAACAGGGGACTGCAATGGGGGCGCGGTTTGCGCCCTCATATGCAAACCTCTTTATGGGATGGCTAGAGAGAAGTCTCATTACCAATGATTCCAACCCATTTAAAGGCTCTATATTTCTCTATAAGAGATTTATAGATGACCTGCTTTTTGTATGGGATGGTGATGAAATAGGAAAAGATATGTTTGTAAACTATCTTAATAATAATAGACTTGGTATGAGATTTACCTCTGACTGGAGCAAAGACAGAATTAACTATCTAGACCTTTCTTTAACTGCTGATAGACAAAATGGGAGAGTCAATAACAGACCTATATAGAAAACCAATTGCTGGCAATGCCTTATTGCATGCCAAAAGCAATCACCCAAAATATGTCCTCAAGGGGATAATAAAGGGTCAAATGATGCAAACCAAAAGAAATTGTTCCCAAAATGAAGATTTTGTTAGAGCAAGGTCAGAATTAACAGAGAGGATGGTAGCCAGAGGCTATAATCGCCAACAAGTAATAAGTATTGGTGAAAAAGTGAGTGAAATGGACAGGAAGGACCTTTTGAAAACAAAAAAGAAAAATGACAAGAAAGATACAAGACCCCTCTTTATTACCCAGTTCTCAGATCAGTATAAAGAAGTCTGTGACATTGTAAATAAATATTTGCCTATTATCTATGGAGACAGTGCTCTAAAACCAATAATTGATGAAGGCTGTAGATTTGTATACAAAAAAAGTAAATCGCTGGCTAATATTCTATCTCCTAGTGAACTTAAGAATAAAGAAAGGGATACAGGAAGTTCTTGGTTGCACACTAATGGAATATATAAATGTGGAAGTAGAAGATGCAGAGCATATGGTTATATCAAAGTAACTAAAACCTGTAAGTCATATACTACAGGTCAAGAATATGATGTTAAAGGTTGTATAAAGTGTTCTACTGATCATGTTATATATCTAGCTGAATGCACTGAACATAAAAAACAGTATATTGGAATGACGACAAGAGATGTAAGAACTCGTATTCGAGAACACATCTCATACATAGAAAATGATATATCATGCTCTGCTCTTGCATCCCACTTTATAGAGGAACATAACCAAGATCTAAGTACTTTCAGTTGGTCAGCCATTGAACACATTCAAAAGTCACACAGAGGTGGTGACAGGCTCAATGCTCTAAAAAATCAAGAGGCCTATTGGATTTTTATCTTTAAGACCTTAGTCCCAGAGGGGTTTAACTCCGAACATGATATCATCAACTGCTGGAGTAACAAATAGAAAAATTAAAGATAAATTATTATCTAACAATATATGGTTTACCACTATTTGTGTCATTTCTATAGATATATTAAATTCAAAGTCCAAATTGAGCTAATAAATATGTATATACATATGGGACTCCCTAAAGGTAATTTTTATCTATAGATATGTACACAAATGATGGAAGGAGTGAAAATGTTAAAACTACAATTACTATCCTACTTATATAAATAGTTTATTTCACTTAGAGTCTTTGTTCCACCAAGGCTGAGTACAACTTTAGATTTAAAACTAAAATTAATACACTAATAAAAGCCTAGTGGTAACAATGTATTGTAAAATGTTGCTAAGTAAAAGATATAGGGCTATATTAAATGTACTATTACAGCGAAAAAGTATGCCCTTAATAGACCTGTTAGAAATCAGCCTTAGAAGTTATTATAAAGGAGTTTACTTAATTTATTGTATTTTATCTTATTTATGTTCTTCTTCAATATGTTAAATAACGATCTTTACAGGATTAAGATCAACCTAAGAAAATTAACAGAATGATATTCTATGTTGCCTAGCCGTTTAAGGCTAAGGGGGGTAGGTATCAAGCCGTCTACTTTTCTGCCTTCGCTGGCCCAATACGCCCGCCTAAGCTCGCCTACCTTTGCCGCTGCAGACCTTGAATACGTTCGCCTAAGTTATCAAATAAAGCTGTCAAAAAGCCGCGGGGCGATGAGCAGCGGACTCTGAAAGTTATCACTCATCCGATCTCGCTGCTCTTCGGCTTTTTCCCAGCTTTATTGCTAGCCTGTCACTAAGCACCCACACTAAACTACACTGTTCTATCCCTATACCGGCGCCCCCGGAGCCTCCCGCAACTCAATAAAGTTACTAACCCCTAAACCGCCGCTCCTAGACCCTGCGGCAACTCTGATAAATGTATTAACCCCTAAACCGCCGCTCCTAGACCCTGCCGCAACTCTTATAAATGTATTAACCCCTGATCTGATTTAATTTAATTAATTAATTTAATGATAGTGTAGTATTAGGTTTAATTGTAACTTAGGTTAGGATTTATTTTACAGGTAATTTTGTATTTCTTTTAGCTAGGTAGTTATTAAATAGTTAATAACTATTTAATAACTATTCTAACTAGCTAAAATAAATACAAAGTTACCTGTAAAATAAATATTAAATCCTAAGATAGCTACAATATAATTATTATTTATATTGTAGCTATATTAGGGTTTATTTTATAGGTAAGTATTTAGTTTTAAATAGGAATAATTTATTAAAGTATAGTGTAGTATAGCCAATCAGATTTTTCCTACCTTAATTCCGATTGGCTGATAGAATTCTATCAGCCAATCGGAATTGAGGGGACGCCATCTTGGATGACGTCCCTTAAAGGAGCCTTCATTCGTCGTAGTCCGTCGGTGAAGAAGGATGTTCCGCGTCGGCGGGAGGAAGATTCAAGACCCGGCTTGGAAGATGACATCGCCCGGATAGAAGACCTCTTCAGCGCCTCTTGGAAGATGACATCGCCCGGATCGAAGACTTCTTCAGCGCCGCCTGGATGATGACTTCATCGGATGGAAGATTTCTTCAGCGCCGCTTGGAGGATTAACTTCTTCCGCTCCGGATGTCCACTTCGGTTCCATCGCTGCTCGGCTGAGTAAAGATGACTCAAGGTAGGATGATCTTCAGGGGATTAGTGTTAGGTTTTTGTAAGGGGGGTTTGGGTTAGATTAGGGGTATGTGGGTGGTGGGTTTTAATGTTGGGGGGGGTTGTATTTTTCTTTTACAGGCAAAAGAGCAGTTTTCTTTGGGGCAAGCCCCACAAATGGCCCTTTTAAGGGCTGGTAAGGTAAAAGAGCTTTGAACTTTATTTAATTTAGAATAGGGTAGGGCATTTTTTTATTTTGGGGGGTTTTGTTATTTTATTAGGGGGCTTAGATTAGGTGTAAGTAGCTTAAAATTGTTGTAATATTTTTAAAATGTTTGTAACTTATTTTTTTATTTTTTGTAACTTAGCTTTTTTTATTTTTTGAAACTTAGCTTTTTTTATTTTTTGTACTTTAGTTAGTCTATGTAATTGTATTTAATTGTAGTTATTTGTAGGTAGCTTATTTAATTAATTTAATGATAGTGTAGTATTAGGTTTAATTGTAACTTAGGTTAGGATTTATTTTACAGGTAATTTTGTATTTCTTTTAGCTAGGTAGTTATTAAATAGTTAATAGCTATTTAATAACTATTCTAACTAGCTAAAATAAATACAAAGTTACCTGTAAAATAAATATAAATCCTAAGATAGCTACAATTATTAATTACATTGTAGCTATTTTAGGGTTTATTTTACAGGTAAGTATTTAGTTTTAAATAGGAATAATTTATTTAAGTATAGTGTAGTGTTAGGTGTAATTGTAACTTAGGTTAGTTTTTATTTTACAGGTACATTTCTCTTTATTTTAGCTAGGTAGCTATTAAATAGTTAATAACTATTTAATAGCTATTGAACCTGGTTAAAATAAATTGAAAGTTGCCTGTAAAATAAAAATAAATCTTAAGAGAGCTACAATATAATTATTATTTATATTGTAGCTATATTAGGGTTTATTTTACAGGTAAGTATTTAGTTTTAAATAGGATTAACTTAGTTAATAATAGAAATATTATTTAGATTTATTTAATTAATATTTAAGTTAGGGGGTGTTAGGGTTAGTGTTAGACTTAGGTTTAGGGGCTAATAATTTTATTACAGTGGCGGCGGCGTAGTGGGGGGCAGGATAGGGGTTAATAAATGTATTATAGGTGGCGACGGTGTAGGGGGGGCAGATTAGGGGTTAATAAGTTTAATATAGGTTGCGGCGGGTTCAGGGAGCAGCGGTTTAGGGGTTAATACATTTATTATAGTTGCGGTGAGCTCCGGGAGCGGCGGTTTAGGGGTTAATATGCATAGAGTAGCTTGCGGTGGGCTCCGGGAGCGGTGGTTTAGGGGGTAATAACTTTATTTAGTTGCGGCGGTGTAGGGGGGCAGATTAGGGGTGTTTAGACTCGGGGTACATGTTAGGGTGTTAGGTGCAGACAGCTCCCATAGAAATCAATGGGATGTCTGGCAGCAGCGAACTTGTACTTTCGCTATGGTCAGACTCCCATTGATTCCTATGGGATCCGCCGCCTCCAGGGGTGGCGGGTTTGAAAACCAGGTACGCTGGGCCGTAAAAGTGCCGAGCGTACCTGCTAGTCATTTGATAACTAGCAAAAGTAGTGAGATTGTGCCGCACTTGCGTGCGGAACATCTGGAGTGACGTAAGAATCGTTCTGTGTCGGACTGAGTCCGGTGGATCGAAGTTTACGTCATAAAATTCTACTTTTGCCGGTCTCGAGCCTTTAATAACTAAGGCGAATCAGCCTCGCCACAAATACGCTGCGGAATTCGAGCGTATTTGAGGTTGACGGCTTGATATCTACCCCCCTCAATCCCATTGTATTTATATGATTGGAGTAAATGTTTGAGGGTGTATACCTGGAAACAGGTAAAAAGGTTACAGGTATAGAGGTTCCGGTATGGTCTATAAGGCGGTCAGGATCCGCCGAAACATGTAAGACAGAAACCGGACCTCATAACAGCTCCTTTTGTTTTAAAGTGTGTGCCTCTGAAGTTATTACAACTGTTATCTGTGACAGAAAATTGCTACAATAAAGTCACTGTGTTTTGAAAGCATTGGATGGATCCGCTTTTTTCTTTACTACTTCAAGTTAATTGCAAACAGGAAGGAGTTTGCTTTTGGATCACACCCTCTATTGGAAGGCAGTGTTAGAGTGTAGCTATGACTGGGCGAGCCGTGAAAGCGAGGACATAACAGGATCTGTGATTGTGGAGGTTGCAAGCGGACACTCTACACCACCAGGTAAGACCTCTTCCTTCTGCTGTGAAAGGAGTCAGATCCGGGAGGATGGACTGAGTGAGGCTACCGCATGAAGAGCGGGGTGAGTGAGAGTGTACAAGTCCGTATGTAAAAGCAAACTGTACCTGTAGTCTGCTCCAAGCTCGCTATAAAGGGAAATTACACACTGCGCTGTATGCTTTAACAACTAAAGAACTAAGGACATTGCATTGGGCAAACCTGGTTTTGCTATTTTTCATTAATTTATGTATATATGTGTATATATATATATATATATATATATATATATATGTATGTATGTGTACACAAATATGCACGCACGCATATGCATGACACATAACTCCCAACTTGTAATATAAGTGATGCATTGAAAATATAGGGCATGCTAAATAAATGTTGGCTGTGCTAAACATTCTCTGGAAAAGCTACTTTACTGTTGACTTGCAGTATCAGATTGCGTACTATTCTGAGTGCGGGACTGCAAAATTGATAGCGCTACCCTTGTCATTTTCCTTGTAAAATGTGTACATTGGTAACCAAGAGGGGAATCCCTTCGCTCTACATGGTAAAGACTTGTTGAAAGTTAAAATCCATCTTAGAAGAAATTTAAATTAAGTCAAATATCTAATTATTTGTAATTACAGCTTTAAGCAATAAGTTTGCTCCCTTAAAGATTTTTTTTTTTTAAATGAGCTTTATTGAAATATTAGCATTACAAGATGGAGAGTAGATAAACAGGCAATATCAGTTACATAAATACATGCAGATGTTACCATCTTGTTCCTTAGTCCAATGAGAGTTCATGACTTATTGATAAGTAAAAGATGGAAAATAAAATGCTTCAGCATTATAGACAGATTCTTGCCAATGATTCAGCTCACAAAGTTTTGTCATTTTTTAAACTCTATTTAACAGATTACAAAAAAAAAAGCTTGAATACAATTTCTCAAGTCTATAAACAGTAAACCTTGGTGTAACATATTTTATCACATGTAGAAGTGACATGAGAGTGAACAGCCACTAGATTCCTTTTAGCCAAGTGTTGACTAAAGAGTAGAGGGGGGAGAAAAGAAGATAAAAAAAGGGGGCAGTAAATTGAAATGTATTACATATAACAGCTAAGTGTCTGATATGAACGGTGCAGGCCTTAGAAAAGCTTCAGATGCGGTCCGAATTCCAGATTTCGAATAATGTATTTCTATTCTGCCTTCCTGCATATAGATCGATACAGTTCCACCTGGAGAAGCCAGTTCACCTGTCTCTTCCAGTTCTCTATGGTTGGCGTTTTGTCAGATCTCCAATGTCTGTGGATTAATGATTTAGTGCTATTTTGCATTAAAAACAATAAATGTTTCTTGCCTTTGTCTTTTATCTTTGGGAGACTGTGAAATATTATTGTCAGCTCTGTTAGGAATCGATACCCCCATTTTAGCTTCCATTGTTTTCAATACCTCAGGCCAGAAGGTACCCAATCTCTTGCATCCCCACCAGATATGTAACAGAGATCCCTCCTCCCCACAACCTCTCCAGCACTTCCCGTTCGTGCATTTGTGTGTTTGAGCCTTTGTGGTGTGTGTGTAAGGGTTTCACCCAGCTTTGTTTGCCATTTGCTGTTGGCTGCTATTTTACTTACCTCTCTCACTAAATCTGATGCAGAGTGTGTAACGCTGCTCTCTCACCTGGGCGCCCTCTTATGGCCAAACTGGTGAACATCATCAGTGTGAGACAGGTTGCAGTCCCAGGATTATGATGTCACACTTATTATTTAAAGGGCCTCTGTATAGTATGCTTTTCCCCTTGCGTTGTCTGACTTGTTTTTTAGTTCCTGTATTCCAGTTCCTGTGTATTACCTGGCTTGTCTGACGTCCCTTCTAGTTCCTGATCCCTGGCTTGTTCCTGACTCTTCTGTTTTCCTAGTTCCTGATCCCGGCTCGTCTGACTACTCGCTTTGGCTCCTGACTCGGCTCGTCTGACTACCTGCTCTGGCTTTGACTCTTGGCTTGTCATTTGGCTTGTGGACTTTTTATTATTTTTTCTTATTAATAAAGGTGTGTTTATTTTTGCACTTCATGTCTCAGTCTTATTCCTGGTACCCTGACATTGTGCAAGGGCCATGAATCCTGACGATGCTAATAATCCACCTTTACCCACCATCATTTACAGGATGGTTGAACAGGATCACCGCTTGGATCAATTTGCACTAGCCCTGCAAACCCTGTTGACTAGTACTGCACATTTGAATCAGAGTGTCCTACATGTTATATCTGCTCCTGTTTCTGCTGCTGCACCTAGTCCTACCAGGAGCATGGTTCTGCACCTCTACCTCAGTGATATGGAGGCGATCCTAATCAGTGCAGAGGGTTTTTGAACCAGGTGGGCATTTATTTTGAGATGTTACCTCAGGCATTTCCCTCTGACAGAGCTAAGGTGGGATTTCTCATCTCTTTACTCTTTGACACTACTCTTGCTTGGGCTAATCCCTTGTGGGAGACTAATAAACTAGTGATTTCAAATTACCCTGCATTTGTGGCTGTCACGCTGCACCGCTCTTGCCATTGCTAGGAGCGTGGCTTCTTCGTCCCTGCTCGTTGCCAGGGTTCGGGTCCAGATGCGTACGGTGCTGACATCATCTCTGCATGCTCCTCTCTCCCTGATGCCGGTCCGGACACCTGTGGCATGAATCCTGCGCCTATGTAAGTCCTGTCACAACGATCTATCACTGCCCAAGTATAGGTGTTACTTTGTGTGCTCCTGGGTGTAATAGATTGTTGCTTCAATTAGCCTATTTGTGTATGAACCCTGCATGTCTGACTACTCTGCCTGTTTAACCCCTAAATTGCTGGATTGATTGCTGCTGCTGAACTCTGCTTGTCTGACCACTCTGCCTGTTTAACCCCTAAATTGTTGGATTGATTACTGCTGCTGAACTCTGCTAGTCTGACTGCTCTGCTGCCTGCCTGACCATTCTAGTGGTTTGCCCTTGGACTGCTTTACTGTTGCCAAACCCTGCCTGCCTGACCATTCTAGTGGTGTGCCCTTGGACTGGTTCACTATTGCCAAACCCTGCCTGCCTGACCATTCTAGTGGTTTGCCCTTGGACTGCTTTACTGTTGCCAAACCCTGCCTGTCTGACCATTTTAGTGATTTGCCTTGGACTGCTCTGCCATTGCCGCTGGGGACTGTCCTGCCTGTGGTGAGTGCCACCTTCCTCATCTTACTAACTTTCCCTGCTCTGGGATATTCACTATCAATCCGGCTCGATGCTGGGATAACAAGACTACTGGCTGAGTACGGTCTAATAGAGGAGTATCCCATGAGCATTACATTATACTTGGGCTATGGAGCCAGATGAGGTGGCACGAGCTGTTTATCTTCAGGGACAGATGTTGGAAACCCATACCACACAGTTGCAGAATATGAATTCCAAGCTAGAGGCTATTACCGCTCAACTCTCCTTACTAGTTACAGCGAGCAATACTGCTCCTGTTGTCTCACCACCAGTCCCTACTCCTAGTACTGCGACTTCGTCCTCTGCTTCTCGAAGTATACCCCAGATACCTTTGCCTGACAAGTATGAAGGTACTACTGATTGCAGGGGGTTTCTTAACCAATGCAGGCTGCACTTCAGCAATGATCCTCACACCTTTCACTGGCCTAGATTTGGAGTTCGGCGGTAAAAGGGCTGCTAACGCTCCGCGGGCTTTTTTCTGGCCGCACCATAAATTTAACTCTGGTATCGAGAGTTTAATCAAATGCTGCGTTAGGCTCCAAAAAAGGAGCGTAGAGCATTTTTACCGCAAATGCAACTCTCGATACCAGAGTTGCTTACGGACGCGGCCGGCCTCAAAAACGTGCTCGTGCACGATTCTCCCATAGGAAACAATGGGGCTGTTTGAGGTGGAAAAAAACCTAACACCTGCAAAAAAGCAGCGTTCAGCTCCTTACGCAGCCCCATTGTTTCCTATGGGGAAACACTTCCTACGTCTGCACCTAACACTCTAACATGTACCCCGAGTCTAAACACCCCTAACCTTACACTTATTAACCCCTAATCTGCCGCCCCCGCTATCGCTGACCCCTGCATATTTTTTTAAACCCCTAATCTGCCGCTCCGTAAACCGCCGCAACCTACGTTATCCCTATGTACCCCTAATCTGCTGCCCTAACATCGCCGACCCCTATATTATATTTATTAACCCCTAATCTGCCCCCCTCAACGTCGCCGACACCTGCCTACACTTATTAACCCCTAATCTGCCGACCGGACCTGAGCGCTACTATAATAAAGTTATTAACCCCTAATCCGCCTCACTAACCCTATAATAAATAGTATTAACCCCTAATCTGCCCTCCCTAACATCGCCGACACCTACCTTCAATTATTAACCCCTAATCTGCCGACCGGAGCTCACCACTATTCTAATAAATGTATTAACCCCTAAAGCTAAGTCTAACCCTAACACTAACACCCCCCTAACTTAAATATAATTTTTATCTAACGAAATAAATTAACTCTTATTAAATAAATGATTCCTATTTAAAGCTAAATACTTACCTGTAAAATACATCCTAATATAGCTACAATATAAATTATAATTATATTATAGCTATTTTAGGATTAATATTTATTTTACAGGTAACTTTGTAATTATTTTAACCAGGTACAATAGCTATTAAATAGTTAAGAACTATTTAATAGTTACCTAGTTAAAATAATAACAAAATTACCTGTAAAATAAGTCCTAACCTAAGATATAATTAAACCTAACACTACCCTATCAATAAATTAATTAAATAAACTACCTACAATTACCTACAATTAACCTAACACTACACTATCAATAAATTAATTAAATACAATTCCTACAAATAAATACAATTAAATAAACTAGCTAAAGTACAAAAAATAAAAAAGATCTAAGTTACAGAAAATAAAAAAATATTTACAAACATAATAAAAATATTACAACAATTTTAAACTAATTACACCTACTCTAAGCCCCCTAATAAAATAACAAAGCCCCCCAAAATAAAAAATTCCCTACCCTATTCTAAATTAAAAAAAGTTACAAGCTCTTTTACCTTACCAGCCCTGAACAGGGCCCTTTGCGGGGCATGCCCCAAGAATTTCAGCTCTTTTGCCTGTAAAAGAATAAATACAATACCCCCCCCCCCAACATTACAACCCACCACCCACATACCCCTAATCTAACCCAAACCCACCTTAAATAAACCTAACACTAAGCCCCTGAAGACCTTCCTACCTTGTCTTCACCATACCAGGTTCACCGATCCGTCCTGAAGAGCTCCTCCGATGTCCTGATCCAAGCCCAAGCGGGGGCTGAAGAGGTCCATGATCCGGTCAAAGTCTTCATCCAAGCGGGGCAGAAGAGGATCTTCCATCCGATTGAAGTCATCATCCAGGCGGCATCTTCGATCTTCTTCCATCCGGAGCGAAGCGGCAGGATCCTGAAGACATCCAGCGCGGAACATCCATCCGGACCGACGACTGAACGACGAATGACTGTTCCTTTAAGGGACGTCATCCAAGATGGCGTCCCTCGAATTCCGATTGGCTGATAGGATTCTATCAGCCAATCGGAATTAAGGTAGGAATTTTCTGATTGGCTGATGGAATCAGCCAATCAGAATCTAGTTCAATCCGATTGGCCGATCCAATCAGCCAATCAGATTGAGCTCGCATTCTATTGGCTGATCGGAACAGCCAATAGAATGCGAGCTCAATCTGATTGGCTGATTGGATCAGCCAATCGGATTGAACTTGATTCTGATTGGCTGATTCCATCAGCCAATCAGAAAATTCCTACCTTAATTCCGATTGGCTGATAGAATCCTATCAGCCAATCGGAATTCGAGGGACGCCATCTTGGATGACGTCCCTTAAAGGAACAGTCATTCGTCGTTCAGTCGTCGGTCCGGATGGATGTTCCGCGCTGGATGTCTTCAGGATCCTGCCGCTTCGCTCCGGATGGAAGAAGATCGAAGATGCCGCCTGGATGATGACTTCAATCGGATGGAAGATCCTCTTCTGCCCCGCTTGGATGAAGACTTTGACCGGATCATGGACCTCTTCAGCCCCCGCTTGGGCTTGGATCAGGACATCGGAGGAGCTCTTCAGGACGGATCGGTGAACCTGGTATGGTGAAGACAAGGTAGGAAGATCTTCAGGGGCTTAGTGTTAGGTTTATTTAAGGGGGGTTTGGGTTAGATTAGGGGTATGTGGGTGGTGGGTTGTAATGTTGGGGGGGGGGTATTGTATTTATTCTTTTACAGGCAAAAGAGCTGAAATTCTTGGGGCATGCCCCGCAAAGGGCCCTGTTCAGGGCTGGTAAGGTAAAAGAGCTTGTAACTTTTTTAATTTAGAATAGGGTAGGGAATTTTTTATTTTGGGGGGCTTTGTTATTTTATTAGGGGGCTTAGAGTAGGTGTAATTAGTTTAAAATTGTTGTAATATTTTTATTATGTTTGTAAATATTTTTTTATTTTCTGTAACTTAGATCTTTTTTATTTTTTGTACTTTAGCTAGTTTATTTAATTGTATTTATTTGTAGGAATTGTGTTTAATTAATTTATTGATAGTGTAGTGTTAGGTTAATTGTAGGTAATTGTAGGTAGTTTATTTAATTATTTTATTGATAGGGTAGTGTTAGGTTTAATTATATCTTAGGTTAGGACTTATTTTACAGGTAATTTTGTTATTATTTTAACTAGGTAACTATTAAATAGTTCTTAACTATTTAATAGCTATTGTACCTGGTTAAAATAATTACAAAGTTACCTGTAAAATAAATATTAATCCTAAAATAGCTATAATATAATTATAATTTATATTGTAGCTATATTAGGATGTATTTTACAGGTAAGTATTTAGCTTTAAATAGGAATCATTTATTTAATAAGAGTTAATTTATTTCGTTAGATAAAAATTATATTTAACTTAGGGGGGTGTTAGTGTTAGGGTTAGACTTAGCTTTAGGGGTTAATACATTTATTAGAATAGCGGTGAGCTCCGGTCGGCAGATTAGGGGTTAATAATTGAAGTTAGGTGTCGGCGATGTTAGGGAGGGCAGATTAGGGGTTAATACTATTTATAATAGGGTTAGTGAGGCGGATTAGGGGTTAATAACTTTATTATAGTAGCGCTCAGGTCCGCTCGGCAGATTAGGGGTTAATAAGTGTAGGCAGGTGTCGGCGACGTTGAGGGGGGCAGATTAGGGGTTAATAAATATAATATAGGGGTCGGCGATGTTAGGGCAGCAGATTAGGGGTACATAGCTATAACGTAGGTGGCGGCGCTTTGCGGTCGGAAGATTAGGGGTTAATTATTTTAAGTAGCTTGCGGCGACGTTGTGGGGGGCAAGTTAGGGGTTAAGAAATATAATATAGGGGTCGGCGGGGTTAGGGGCAGCAGATTAGGGGTACATAAGTATAACGTAGGTGGCGGTCGGCAGATTAGGGGTTAAAAATTTTAATCGAGTGGCGGCGATGTGGGGGGAGCTCGGTTTAGGGGT
This sequence comes from Bombina bombina, assembly GCF_027579735.1. Taxonomy (NCBI): domain Eukaryota; kingdom Metazoa; phylum Chordata; class Amphibia; order Anura; family Bombinatoridae; genus Bombina; species Bombina bombina. The sequence continues at coordinate 413,452,163 of NC_069502.1, forward strand.
ACATAGGTAGTTTATGGGTGTTAGTGTACTTTAGGGTACAGTAGTTAAGAGCTTTATAAACCGGCGTTAGCCAGAAAGCTCTTAACTCCTGCTATTTTCAGGCGGCTGGAGTTTTGTCGTTAGAGCTCTAACGCTCACTTCAGAAACGACTCTAAATACCAGCGTTAGAAAGATCCCATTGAAAAGATAGGCTACGCAAATGGCGTAGGGGGATCTGCGGTATGGAAAAGTCGCGGCTGAAAAGTGAGCGTTAGACCCTTTAATCACTGACTCCAAATACCAGCGGGCGCCCAAAACCAGCGTTAGGAGCCTCTAACGCTGGTTTTGACGGCTACCGCCGAACTCCAAATCTAGGCCACTCTCACCAGTCAAGGGTCACCTTTATAATTTTCTTACTGAAAGACAAGGCCCTAGCCTCTCCACTTTTGGAACAGAACGCTTCACTCCTGCATGATGCTGATGATTTCATTTTTGCATTATCTTCTGTTTTTGGGACTTCTGGCCGTACCTCTGCTGCAGAATTTTCTCTCCTGGACCTCCACCAGGGCAATAGAACTGTGACACAATTTTCCATCAAGTTTCGCACCTTGGCACTTGAAACCACTTGGGATGGCAGTGCTTTCAAGGTAGCCTTTAGAAGGGGTCTGCATGAACGCATCAAAGTTAAACTCACTTATTGTGATATTCATTCTTCTTTGGATGACATTATAATGCTTTGTATCAGTCTGGACTTTCGCTTTCAAGAGAGACAAGCCGAAAGAGACAGAACAAGGAGGGTCCTTCCCTCCCATCCTCCTATTCATCCGATTTAGGCAGTATCCTCTACCCCCTCAGCAGCTCCAGTTACCACAGTGGAGGAACCCATGGATTTCTCCTTCTTCAAACCTTCAGAGTCTGAAAGACAGAGAAGAAGTAGATTGAGACTATGCTTTTATTGTGGATCCAACACCCACCAACTAAAGGACTGTGACATTCGGTGGGGAAAACCAATGCTTAGGGGATAACACAGGGGTACCTCTAAGCATGATCTCTACTAAATCCCCTCACTCCTCCCAGATCCTGGTACCTGTTACCCTTACCTTCCTTCAGAATACTGTCCACACTCAAGTCTTTATTGATTCAGGGGCAGCTGGAAAATTCCTGGACCACCGTTTCATGATTCAAGCTGGTTTATCTCTTTGGCAGAAAAGACATTGGGGGGTAGTTATCAAGCCGTCTACTTTTCAGCCTTCGCTGGCCCAATACGCCCGCCTAAGCTCGCCTACCTTCGCCGCCGCGGACCTTGAATACGTTCGCCTAAGTTATCAAATAAAGCTGTCAAAAAGCCGCGGGGCGATGAGCAGCGGACTGTGAGAGTTATCACACATCCGATCTCGCTGCTCTTCGGCTTTTTTACAGCTTTATTGCTAGCCTGTCACTAAACAACCACACTAAACTACACTGTTCTACCCCTATACCGGCGCCGCCCGCAACTAAATAAAGTTACTAACCCCTAAACCGCCGCTCCTAGACCCTGCCGCAACTCTGATAAATGTATTAACCCCTAAACCGCCGCTCCTAGACCCTGCCGCAACTCTGATAAATGTATTAACCCCTAAACCGCCGCTCCTAGACCCCGCCGCAACTCTTATAAATGTATTAACCCCTAAACCGCCGCTCCTAGACCCTGCCGCAACTCTGATAAATGTATTAACCCCTAAACCGCCGCTCCCGGACACCGCTGCCACCTACAGTATACCTAGTAACCCCTATCCTGCCCCCCCTATACCGTCGCCCTCTATAATAAAATTATTAACCCCTATCCTGCTGATCCCGCACCTCGCCGCAACTAAATAAATAGTTTAACCCCTAAACCGCCGCTCCCTGAACCCGCCGCAACCTATATTAAATTTATTAACCCCTATCCTGCCCCCCCTACACCGTCGCCACCTATAATAAATTTATTAACCCCTATCCTGCCCCCCACTACACCGCCGCCACTGTAATAAAATTATTAACCCCTAAACCTAAGTCTAACCCTAACCCTAACTCCCCCCTAACTTAAATATTAATTAAATAAATCTAAATAATATTTCTATTATTAACTAAATGAATCCTATTTAAAACTAAATACTTACCTTTAAAATAAACCCTAATATAGCTACAATATAAATAATAATTATATCGTAGCTTTCTTAAGATTTATTTTTATTTTACAGGTAACTTTCAATTTATTTTAACTAGGTGCAATAGCTATTAAATAGTTATTAACTATTTAATAGCTTACCTAGCTAAAATAAACTGAAATTTACCTGTAAAATAAATCCTAACCTAAGTTATAATTACACCTAACACTACACTATACTTTAATAAATTAATCCTATTTAAAACTAAATACTTACCTGTAAAATAAACCCTAATATAGCTACAATATAAATAATAATTATATTGTAGCTATCTTAGGATTTATATTTATTTTACAGGTAACTTTGTATTTATTTTAGCTAGTTAGAATAGTTATTAAATAGTTATTAACTATTTAATAACTACCTAGCTAAAAGAAATACAAAATTACCTGTAAAATAAATCCTAACCTAAGTTACAATTAAACCTAATACTACACTATCAATAAATTAATTAAATAAACTACCTACAAATAACTACAATTAAATACAATTACATAAACTAACTAAAGTACAAAAAATAAAAAAAGCTAAGTTACAAAAAATAAAAAAATAAGTTACAAACATTTTAAAAATATTATAACAATTTTAAGGTACTTACACCTAATCTAAGCCCCCTAATAAAATAACAAACCCCCCCAAAATAAAAAATGCCCTACCCTATTCTAAATTAAATAAAGTTCAAAGTTCTTTTACCTTACCAGCCCTTAAAAGGGCCATTTGTGGGGGCATGCCCCAAAAAGTTCAGCTCTTTTGCCTGTAAAAGAAAAATACAACCCCCCCCAACATTAAAACCCACCACCCACATACCCCTAATCTAACCCAAACCCCCCTTACAAAAACCTAACACTAATCCCCTGAAGCTCATCCTACCTTGAGTCGTCTTCACTCAGCCGAGCAGCGATGGAACCGAAGTGGACATCCTGAGCGGAAGAAGTTAATCCTCCAAGCGGCGCTGAAGAAATCTTCCATCCGATGAAGTCATCATCCAGGCGGCGCTGAAGAAGTCTTCGATCCGGGCGATGTTATCTTCCAAGAGGCGCTGAAGAGGTCTTCTATCCGGGCGATGTCATCTTCCAAGCCGGGTCTTGAATCTTCCTCCCGCCGACGCGGAACATCCTTCTTCACCGACGGACTACGACGAATGAAGGCTCCTTTATGGGACGTCATCCAAGATGGCGTCCCCTCAATTCCGATTGGCTGATAGGATTCTATCAGCCAATCGGAATTAAGGTATGAAAAATCTGATTGGCTGATGGAATCAGCCAATCAGATTGAGCTTGCATTCTATTGGCTGTTCCGATCAGCCAATAGAATGCGAGCTTAATCTGATTGGCTGATTGGATCAGCCAATCGGATTGAACTTGAATCTGATTGGCTGATTCCATCAGCCAATCAGATTTTTCCTACCTTAATTCCGATTGGCTGATAGAATCCTATCAGCCAATCGGAATTGAGGGGACGCCATCTTGGATGACGTCCCTTAAAGGAGCCTTCATTCGTCGTAGTCCGTCGGTGAAGAAGGAAGTTCCGCATCGGCGGGAGGAAGATTCAAGACCCGGCTTGGAAGATGACATTGCCCGGATAGAAGACCTCTTCAGCGCCTCTTGGAAGATGACATCGCCCGGATCGAAGACTTCTTCAGCGCCGCCTGGATGATGACTTCATCGGATGGAAGATTTCTTCAGCGCCGCTTGGAGGATTAACTTCTTCCACTCCGGATGTCCACTTCGGTTCCATCGCTGCTCGGCTGAGTGAAGACGACTCAAGGTAGGATGAGCTTCAGGGGATTAGTGTTAGGTTTTTGTAAGGGGGGTTTGGGTTAGATTAGGGGTATGTGGGTGGTGGGTTTTAATGTTGGGGGGGGTTGTATTTTTCTTTTACAGGCAAAAGAGCTGGACTCTTTGGGGCATTTATTTAATGATAGTGTAGTGTTAGGTTTAATTGTAACTTAGGTTAGGATTTATTTTACAGGTAATTTTGTATTTCTTTTAGCTAGATAGTTATTAAATAGTTAATAACTATTTAATAACTATTCTAACTAGCTAAAATAAATACAAAGTTACCTGTAAAATAAATATAAATCCTAAGATAGCTACAATATAATTATTATTTATATTGTAGCTATATTAGGGTTTATTTTACAGGTAAGTATTTAGTTTTAAATAGGAATAATTTATTAAAGTATAGTGTAGTGTTAGGTGTAATTATAACTTAGGTTAGGATTTATTTTAGAGGTAAATTTCAGTTTATTTTAGCTAGGTAGCTATTAAATAGTTAATAACTATTTAATAGCTATTGTACCTAGTTAAAATAAATTGAAATTTGCCTGTAAAATAAAAATAAATCCTAAGATAGCTACAATATAATTATTATTTATATTGTAGCTATATTAGGGTTTATTTTAAAGGTAAGTATTTAGTTTTAAATAGGATTAATTTAGTTAATAATAGAAATATTATTTAGATTTATTTAATTAATATTTAAGTTAGGGGGGCGTTAGGGTTAGACTTAGGTTTAGGGGTTAATAATTTTATTACTGTGGCGGCAGCGTAGTGGGGGGCAGGATAGGGGTTAATAAATTTATTATAGGTGGCGACGGTGTAGGGGGGGCAGATTAGGGGTTAATAAGTTTAATATAGGTAGCGGCGGGTTCAGGGAGCCGCAGTTTAGGGGCTAATACATTTATTATAGTTGCGGTGGGCTCTGGGAGCGGCGGTTTAGGGGTTAATACATATATTATAGTTGCGCAGGGTCAGGGAGCGGCGTTTTAGGGGTTAATACACTTATTATAGTTGCGGCAGGGTCAGGGAGCGGCGGTTTAGGGGTTAATAGGTATAAAGTAGCTTGCGGTGGGCTCCGGGAGCGGCGGTTTAGGGAGTAATAACTTTATTTAGATGCGGCGGTGTAGGGGGGACAGATTAGGGGTGTTTAGACTTGGGGTACATGTTAGGGTGTTAGGTGTAGACAGCTCCCATAGAAATCAATGGGATGTCTGGCAGCAGCGAACTTGTACTTTCGCTATGGTCAGACTCCTATTGATTCCTATGGGATCCGCCGCCTCCAGGGGTGGCGGTTTGAAAACCAGGTACGCTGGGCCGTAAAAGTGCTGAGCGTACCTGCTAGTTTTTTGATAACTAGCAAAAGTAGTCAGATTGTGCCGCACTTGTGTGCGGAACATTTGGAGTGACGTAAGAATCGATCTGTGTCGGACTGAGTCCGGCGGATCGAAGTTTACGTCACAAAATTCTACTTTTGCCAGTATCTAGCCTTTGATAACTAAGGCGAATCAGCCTCGCCACAAATACGCTGCGGAATTCCAGCGTATTTGAGGTTGACGGCTTGATAACTACCCCCCATAGTCTCAAAATAACTAATCTGGATGGCGACCCCCTTGGTTCAGGTTTGATCCATTTTGAGTCAGCACCCCTGACCCTGACTGTGGCAGTCCTTCATACTGGTCATTAATTCCCCAGCATAGCCTGTCATCCTTGGTTTTCTTTGGCTTTGGGTACACAATCCAAAGTTCAACTGGGCTGAGGGACAACTGGCCTCCTGGGGTACCTCCTGTTTCCTGGGGTCACTCCTCTGCTCTGCATCCCCATAGCCAGTATACAGACTCCTCCAAACCTTCCTTCAGTATATGCAGACTTTGCAGATGTATTTGAGAAAAAAAGCAGCCGAAGTGTTGCCACCCCACCGTCCTTATGACTGCAAGATTGACCTCTTTTCTTGAGCCCCACTTCCTAAAGGGAGGACTTATCCACTCTCCAAAGCTGAAACCAAATCCGTGAAGGAGTACATCCAAGAGGACCTAGATAAAGGTTTAATTTTCCCTTCCTACTCTCCTGCTGGGGCAGGCTTCTTTTTCTTTAGTAAGAAGGATGGTGGGCTCAGGCCCTGCATCGACTATAGGGCACTGAACAACATAACTATCAAGAATCGCTATCCCATTCCATTGATCACCGAACTGTATGACTCTCTCCAGGATGCTTGCTTTTTCACCAAGTTGGACTTATGTGGGGCATACAATCTGATTCGTATCTTTCCAGGCCATGAATGGAAGACCACCTTCAACACAAGATCTGGCCATTACGAATACCTTGTAATGCCCTTTGGGCTGTTTAATGCCACTGCAGAGTTCAAGGCATTTGTCAACAATGTCGTCCTCAACCGCACTGTCATCGTCTATCTGGATGACATCCTTGTTTTCTCTTCCACTTTAGAAGAGCAACATAAACACGTGAGACAAGTTCTTCTACATCTCAGAGACAATTCTTTGGTAGCCCAGCTAGAAAATTTGAGTTTGATCAAGTTCAGATCCAATTCCTTGGTTATGTCATCTCGAAAGAAGGTTTTGTCATGGATCCTGCTAAACTCACCGCAGTTCTAGAATGGCCTCAACCTACTTCATTAAAGGAATTACAGAGGTTCTTGGGGTTCTCCAATTATTACCGCAAGTTTATAATGAACTTTTCACAAACAGTCACTCCCTTTACTGAAATGACAAATAACTGTAAACATTGGCCTCCTGAAGCCATAAATACCTTCTCTTGTCTGAAAAAGGGTTTATGTTCTGCTCCTGTGCTCCGCCATCCTGATTCTGACCTACAGTTCACTTTAGAGGTTGATGCCTCCGAGATAGGGGCTGGAGCAGTTTTAACCCAAAGGGATCCTATGATTTCCAAGTCACACCCTGTAGCCTTTTTCTCTAAACGCTTTACTCCTGCGGAGAGGAATTACAATGTGGGTAATTGTGAACTCCTAGCCATTAAGATGGTTTTGACTGAATGGCATCATTAGTTAGAGGGTACCACCAATCCCATTCAGATTCTCACCCACCACAAGAATCTGACTTACCTAGAGACTACTCATTGACTCAATCCTCGACAGGCCAGGTGGGCCTTGTTCTTTTCCCGTTTTATCTTTGTGGTCTCTTATCTTCCTGGGACCAAGAACAAGAAGGCCGACGCCCTTTCCCGTCAGTTCCCTCACTCAAGTGACTCCTCTGAAGCCCCTATTGAACACATCATACCTCCCTCCGTGAGCGGTTGCTCAACTAAATACCACCCTTCTGCAAAGATTGCAACGTGCCCAGTCTAGTAAACCTCTTGGAGCCCCTGTGGCCTCCAATATCCACTTTGTACCTCTGGACCTACGCAACCCTGTGCTATCCTGGGCTCATGATTGTAAACTCTCAGGACATCCTGGTTTGACTAGGACTTTAAAGCGTCTTTCCCAACATGTATGGTTGCCTACTATCAAGCCTGCACAACTTGTGCTGCCAACAAAACTCCCCGATCCTTTCCTCCTGGCTTGCTCAAACCCTTGTCCATTCCCAAACAACTATGGACACACATAATAATGGATTTTATTGTGGATCTTCCTCCTCCTGGCCACCATACAGTTGTCTGGGTTGTGGTGGATCGCTTTTCCAGACTGACTCATTTTTTATCCCTAACCAAACTGCCTTCTGCCCAGGAATTGATTTTTTTTTCTCTGGCATGTGGTATGACTTCATGGCATTCCTGTGAATTTTGTTTCCGACAGAGGTCCACAATTTATCTCTACCTTTTGTAAGTTGCTTGGAACCACTGTTTCCTTGTCTTCTGGCTACCACCCTGAGACCAATGGACTAACTGAGAGAGTAAACCAGGATCTTAAATCCTATCTTAGAGCCTTTGTCAATGCTCGCCATACCAACTGGTCTGAGCTGTTACTCCTACATTTTGGAGAGCCTTTTGTAACTTGATTAGAACCACTGTTTCCTTGTCTTCTGGCTACCATCCTCAGACCAATGGACTAACTGAGAGAGTAAACCAGGATCTTAAATTCTATCTTAGAGCCTTTGTCAATGCTCGCCATACCAACTATAACCCTAGCTGAGCTGGCAAGAAACACTCATTGGCACTCTTCTCTTAGATGTTCTTCATCTCAAGCCGCAGCAGGGTATCAATCTCGTGTATTCCCTCTTTCTGCTCAGTCTACTGGGGTTCCTCTTGCAGACCAACACGTCACTGGACTCACCACTCATTGCCAATGTATTTGCACTCAGCTACAGTCAGCTGCCTCTTGATATAAGAAGTTTGCTGATCGTCATAGAGCTTCTGTACATGCCATCCCAGTGGGTGAACGTGCTTGGATCTCTACTCGACCTATTCATCTACGTCAACCCTGTCACAAATTGGGGCCTAGGTTTATTTGCCCTTACAAAGTCCTGAAAAGACTGTCTCCTGTTGCCTACAAATTAGCCTTACCCAAAACTCTGCGCATACACCCAGTCTTCCACATCTCACTACTCAAGCCTTATATCAAGAATAGATATACCCAGCTCCAAGCTCCTCCTCCTCCACACCTGGTCCATGGTGACCCTGAATATGAGGTAGCTAAGATCCTGGACTCCATATACAGGCACAGACAACTGCAGTATCTGATACATTGAAAGGGTTACTCTGTGGCAGATCGTTCCTGGGTTCCTGCCCGTGATGTGCATGCCCCTTCCTTGGTCTCCAGATTCCATGCTGCTCATCCTTTGAGGCCGACTCTGGTTCCCGGAGGGAACCCTTGAGAAAGGGGCTATGTCACGCTGCTCCACTCTAGCCATTGCTAGGGGCACGGCATCTCCTTCCCTGCTTTTTGCCAGGGGTTGTGTCGGGTCCTGTAACAACGATCTATCACTGCCCAAGAATAGGTGTTACTTTGCTTTAAATAGCCTATTCGTGTATGAACCCTGCCTGTCTGACTACTCTGCCTGTTTAACCCCCTAAATTGCTGGATTGATTTCTGCTGTTGAACTCTGCTTGTCTGACTACTCTGCTTATTAACCCCTGTTGTTCTGGATTGCCTCTATGTTGCCGAACCCTGCCTGCCTGACCATTCTAGTGGTGTGCTCTTGGACTGCTTTACCATTGCCAAATTATGCCTGCCTGACCATTCTAGTGGTTTTCCCTTGGACTGCTTTACTGTTGCCAAACCCTGTCTGTATGACCATTTTTTTTTTTTAAGGTTTATTAATATTTCATGTCAAATACAACATTGAAAAACAGTAATTCAAGTAGACAATCAATACTACAAAAACAAAACCTTTGTGCTAAATACAGTACTCTGGCGTTATGCAATATAAAGTATACATATATTAATAATCCATATCTCTTGAGTTACAGCGTAAGATAAACCTCTTTTTTTCTTTTCCACAAAAGAAGGACATGGAGAAAAAGAAAGAAAGAAAAAAAAAAAACACCACGTTTTCCCCTTATTTCAACATAAAGAGAACAGAATTTATAATGTCTGGTTTTATACTATATACTGCTAGAATCGGAAGCATCTATACTTTTCTCTAAATAATAGTAGAGAGAGGTCAAAGAGCCATTCTCCTCTCAATCTTCAATTTTCTATATAAACTGTATTCTCAAAAGTTTTAATTACTCGTCTTTGTTCCTCTTGATCTCGAGTTTTCAGCCACTTCCCCCATTTATCAAAAAAACGTGTAATATTGATTTCAATATAGAACAAGGTATCTTGTAGTCCTATAAGAAACTGTTTATAGATGCATTCCTTTAGGGCCGCAAAAGATGGTGGTTTAGCATTCTTCCAACCTTTTAAAATAAGATTCCTACCTATTAGAATTACCATCGTTACAAATTTTCTCCACTGTAAGTGTTCTTTCTCATAATTAAAGAAAAAGATCTCTTCTACCTGCATGGTAATTTGGGACTCGTATATCTTATTTATCCAAAAGTTTACCATTACCCAAAATTTTTGTATTTTTGGACAGAGCCAAAAACTATGTATCAGATTTGTTCTACTTTGTCTACATTTTATACAGTATGTTCCTTCCCCTGCACCACCCCACTTAGCTATTTTCTCTGGTGTTATATATGCCATCCATAATATCTTTATATGTTGTTCTCGCATAGGAATAGCTAGTGATGCCTCTTCTATAGTGATGTTGAGAATAGTTCCCCGGCGAATAGTTCCCGGCAAACATAGTTTGTTCGCGTTCACGGCGGCGGGCGAACATATGCAATGTTCGGTCCGCCCCCCTATTCGTCATCATTGAGTAAACTTTGACCCTGTACCTCACAGTCAGCAGACACATTCCAGCCAATCAGCAGCAGACCCTCCCTCCCAGACCCTCCCACCTCCTGGACAGCATCCATTTTAGATTCATTCGGAAGCTGCATTCTTAGTGAGAGGAGGGACAGTGTAGCTGCTGCTGATTTAATAGGGAAATCGAAAGCTAGGCTAGTGTATTCAGTGTCCACTACAGTCCTGAAGGACTCATCTGATCTCTGCTGTAAGGACAGCACCCCAAAAAGCCTTTTTTAGGGCTAGAACATCAGTCTGCTTCTTTTTTTTCCCCTATGTAATCTAATTGCAGTTGCCTGCCTGCCAGCGTGTGTGTCAGGCTCACAGCGTATACTGTGCCCACTTGCCCAGTGCCACCACTCATATCTGGTGTAACAGTAGTGTACATTTAAAAAAAACAACACTTTTTTGAATAGCAGACAGCTGCCAGTACCCAAGATGGCCGCCAATAAGGCAGATGGGGAGGGTTAGAGAGCTGTTTTGGTGGGGATCAGGGAGGTTGGGGGCTAAGGGGGGATGCTACACCACAGCATATGTAAATATGCTAAAAAAATTAAAAACCTTTTATTTTAGTACTGGCAGACGTTCTGCCAGTACTTAAGATGGCGGGGACAATTGTGGGGTGGGGGAGGTAAGGGAGCTGTTTGGGAGGGATCAGGGGTCTGATGTGTCAGGTGGGAGGCTGATCTCTACACTAAAGCTAAAATTAACCCTGCAAGCTCCCTACAAACTACCTAATTAACCCCTTCACTGCTAGCTAGGGATGCCACCTCAGCCATCTTTTTCTGGACTCTAATGAGTTACACATGCTGCAGGGTGTGCAGGGAGGAACATGTATTGTGTTTCTGGACAGCACTATTCATATTCCTCCCTGCACACCCTGCAGCATATGTAACTTATAAGTGTTCTGTATTTTAAGGGACAGGTGGCAACCCTACTGCTAGCCATAATAAACGTGTGATGCGCAGCAGCATTTAGCGGCCTTCTAATTACCAGAAAGCAATGCCAAAGTCATATATGTCTGCTATTTATGAACAAAGGGGATCCCAGAGAAGCATTTACAACCATTTGTGCCATAATTGCACAAGCTGTTTGTAAATAATTTCAGTGAGAAACCTAAAATTGCGAAACAATTTAAGTTTTTTTTTAAATTTGATCGCATTTGGCTGTGAAATGGTGGCATGAAATATACCAAAATGGGCCTAGATCAATACTTTGAGTTGTCTACTACACTACACTTAAGCTAAAATTAACTTTACAAGCTCCCTACATGCTGCCTAATTAACCCCTTCACTGCTGGGCATAAAACACGTGTGGTACGCAGTGGCATTTAGCAGCCTTCTAATTACCAAAAAGCAACGCCAAAGCAATATAAGTCTGCTATTTCTGAATAAAGGGGGTTCTAGAGAAGCATTTACAACCATGTATGCCATAATTGCATAAGTTGTTTGTAAATAATTTCTGTGAGAAACCTAAAGTTTGTGAAAAAGTGAACAATTTCTTTTTATTTGATCGCATTTGGCGGTGAAATGGTGGCATGAAATATACCAAAATGGGCCTAGATCAATACTTTGGGATGTCTTCTAAAAAAAAATATATACATGTCAAGGGATATTCAGGTATTCCTGACAGATATCAGGGTTTCAATGTAACTAGCGCTCATTTTGAAAAAAAGTTATTTTGAAATAGCAAAGTGCTTTTTGTATTTATTTCCCTATAACTTGCAAAAAAAGCAAAGAACATGTTAACATTGGGTATTTCTAAACTCAGGACAAAATTTAGAAACTATTTAGCATGGTTGTTTTTTGGTGGTTGTAGATGTGTAACAGATTTTGGGGGTCAAAGTTAGAAAAAGTGTGTTTTTTTCCATTTTTTCCTCATATTTTATAATATTTTTAATAATAAATTATAAGATATGATGAAAATAATGGTATCTTTAGAAAGTCCATTTAGTGGTGAGAAAAACGGTATATAATATGTGTGGGTACAGTAAATGAGTAAGAAGAAAATTACAGCTAAACACAAACACCGCAGAAATGTAAAAATAGCCCTGGTCCTTAAGGGAAAGAAATTGAAAAATGGCCTTGGTCCTTAAAGGGACAGTATACACTCATTTTCATATAACTGCATGTAACAGACACTACTATAAAGAATAAGATGCACAGATACTGATATAAAAATCCAGTATAAAATGGTTTAAAAACTTACTTAGAAGCTGTCAGTTTGGCTCTGTTGAAAAGGTAGCTGGAAAGCCCACTGCAAGTGGCAAATAAGACACACACACCCTCCCCCTTCTTTTGCATATGAAAAGACCCTTTACACAAACAGGAGCAAGCTGGAGTAGGTAGTCAAGCGTATTCACATAAAACTTTGGGGCTTGGTTAGGAGTCTGAAAATCAGAGCAATGTTATTTAAAAATAAGCAAAACTATACATTTATTTTTAAAAAAACCTTTATGGGCTATATAAATAGATCATCTACAAAACATTTATGCAAAGAAAAAATGAGTGTATAATGTCCCTTTAAGGGGTAAAAAAAAAACCTAGACATTTGACTGTGAAATAATAGCAGTCAGTTTCCTTCACGCGTGTGCGTTTCAGGGCCTGCCAGGGCACAGTGTCACACCAGTGCAACTCATATCTGGTGTAACAGTAGTGTACATTAAAAAAAATAATAACATTTTGACTGTAATAGATTGAATAGCAGTTAGTTGTCTGCAAGCGTGCAGTGCACAGTGCCACTCATATCTGTTGTCACAGTAGCTTGCACGCATAGTACCACTAATCGAAAAAAAAATGACAGGCAGAGGCAGGCCACCCCGCAGGGGCCGTCGTGGTCGTGGTGCTGTGATTCCCTTTGGCCCTAGAATAATGCCCAGTGTTCAGAGGCCACGTACCCTGAACTCAAAAAGTTCTGAGGACATAGTTGACTGGCTAACACAGGACACCCAATCTTCTACAGCTTCCGCTCGGAACCTTGACACACCATCCTCCTCCAGCTTAGCTTCGGGCACCTCTTAAGTTACCACTCGCCCGCCTGCCACCACCACCAACACTAGCACCACAGCCGCTTCACTTGATCTGTCAGAGGAGTTATTTACACATCAGTTGGAAGAAATGAGTGATGCACAACCATTATTGCCAGAGGATGTAGATAACAGGGATATGTTTCAGTCAGGCAGCATTACACACATGGACGTACGGTGTAATGATGATGATGATGTTGTAACCGCTGCGGGAGTTTGGTCTGTCACTGTGAAGCGGGCGTAACCCTTACACTACCTGATCGATACAACATCATACCTGATGTTTTAAAGCACGTTATTCCAAACAATTTAGGAATGTTAGGTGATTTATGCCCTTTATGGATTAAAACCAGACTCTGCATCAACTATGTAATTTTCCATGGGAGTTTTTCCATGGATCCCCCTCTGGCATGCCACAGTCCAGGTGTTAGTCCCCTTGAAACAACTTTTCCATCACTATTGTGGCCAGAAAGAGTCCCTGTGGGTTTTAAAATTCGTTTGTCTATTGAAGTCTATGGTGGTTCGCCCGGTTCGCCCGTTCGTGAACATTTGTGGAAGTTCGCGTTCGCCGTTCGCGAACCCAAATTTTTATGTTCGCGACATCACTACTCTTCTACCCTTTTCACACTTTTCAGTATTGTTTGATCTCTAAGATTCATAAAGAACATTTCTCTCCATTTTACAACCCCTCCCTCAAGGTACTTTTTATGATCTATGTTATTTACTATGTTATAAAGGAGTTATATGGAGTATTTATCATTTTTGATGACATTAATCACTGGTATTATTGGTGTAAGGTCCCAATTATCCCCTTGTAACCGTATTAATTTCAAACAGTAATGTCTGATTTGTAAAAAGGGGTAGAAGTGTTTGTTTGTCAGTAAAACTTCAAACTCTTCAACCTTCATAGTGCCCTGATTCCTTTTTACTAATTGAATCATTTTAGATAGTCCCTTATCTTGCCAGTGTGCAAAAATTTTGGAAGAGAGACCCTGTTTAAACTCATAGTTCCCTTCAATAGTTAAAAATTGTGAGGCAGAAAAATGAATTCCTAGATGCCTGCATATTCTGTGCCATGCCACGAATGTGTCCTTAAAAAAATCTAGTCTTTTAACATATGGTGAGAGGTTTTTAACCTCTAGGTGAAGGATATTTTTTAAATATAGACATTTTACCAGACTATTTTCTGTTTCTAAGAGAGTAAAATAATTGCTCTCCAAAAGCCAATCCAAGGCAATCTTTGCTACTGCCACTAAATTATAAATTACTATATTGGGAAGTCCCATTCCCAGAAGCTTCTTTTTAAGAACTAATTTTTGGTAGCTAATTCTGGGCTTCTTATCCATCCATATATATTCTTTAATTGCCAAATTAATGTTCTTAATCTTGTATTTCTTAATTAAAAGTGGTACATTCTGGAATATATACAACAATCTTGGAAGAGCTATCATCTTAAGCAAATTTATTTTGCCAGAAATAGAAAGCGGGAGAGAGATCCATCTTTTAAAAGTATCGCAAAATTGTCTAACCCCATTACTAATGTTTAGGGAATCCCATTCTATTGGATCAGTAGATATTTTAATCCCCAAGTATGTCAAATAATAATTAAGCAATACTCCCATGCTTATCTATATATTCAATCTACCTTTAATGTTATTATTGATTTGGTGATTATTTCATCTACAATCTATATCAGACACTAGTATCTTTTACAATGTCATATAGCAGATATCATCAAGTTTAATCTTTTAGTAACCAACTAAGCGAATAATTAGGTAATTTGAGACATATTAGTGTGCATTTCTCATCTCTATAAATCTTGGGAAGCAGAAGGGGAGGAAAAGGGGAAAGTGACGAATGATAAAGTGAAGAACTTCTACCCCTTTCCTACTCCCTCTCCCCCCTCTGTTCTTCTCTCCCCCCCCCCATCTCTCTCCTCCCTCCTCTCTCTCCAGAAATATCTTTAACACTGGTTCAAGCAATCTAACTCCACTCTCCACTGCTTTTGTGCTTCTAGAAAATATTCCGTATTTTCGAAAGGAGTCAAATTGGCTAGATAATTCTAACATTGTTTTTATTTTTGCTTTTGGCATATTCATTGCTTCTTTTATATATCTGAGTATTGGGCTTCCATCTTTCTTTGTGAAGGGAAAATGGTTTCCTGGATCACATTTTGGGTTGTCTTGTATCGGCATATATAATTGTCCTGTTTTTAACTGCTTATTTATTTTTTTCCATGCCCATATGGTATCTTTTATCATGATGTTATTTTTTTTGATCTATAGATAATTCCTTGGCTGATGCAAATGGTAAGTAAGTTAAAGCCATTGGGCTGGCTAACTTCTGTTCTAGTTCTATCCATACTGTCTGCCCCTTGCCCATAATCCATTCTATTGCATATTTTGTTAAAATTGCCCAATTGTAATATTGTATATTTGGAAGTCCTAATCCTCCTTGTTCTTGAGGGCCCTGTAATTTCTTTAAGCTTATCCTAGGTTTTTTATCTTTCCAGATAAAATGTCATTATTTTATTTATACTTTGTAAGTCTATCTTTTTTAGAAGCATTTGCATTGGGTACAATAATTTTGGTAGAACCATCATTTTAACTAGTTGTATTCTGCCTGTTAGATTTAGATATAATTTACTCCATATCCCCAAATCTCTTTTTATTTGTGTTATCAATGGATGGTAGTTTATTTTATATGTTTTAATTGGGTCAGTGTTTATTTTTATACCTAAGTAAGTTATATACTTCTACTTCAAATTGATATTTTGTGTTATCTTTTACTTTGTACAACCAGTAAATTTTAGATTTTGCGATATTTATTCTATACCCTGAGATTTCTCCATATTGTTCTATACTTAAAATAATCTGTCTTATATGTTTTTGGGGGTTTGCCACAAACAGCATCAGATCATCTGCATATAAAGCTGTTTTTATTTCTAGATTTTCAATTGTGATGCCAAATGGTATTTGTTTCAGCAAATATATTAATGGTTCGAGTGATAAATCAAATAATAATGGTGATAGGGGGCAGCCTTGTCACGTGCCATGGTGTAATGTGATAGAATTAGATACTTCTCCATTTATTATTATATGTGTTTCTGCTCTAGTATATAGTTTTGAAATACATTTTAAAAATAAGCCATTGAAATTGAAATTGCTTAATGTAGTTAAGATATGAGCCCATTCAACTCTGTTGAAGGCCTTCTCTACATCCAAAGACAGCAAGGTGGCCTCTGGCAGAGACCCATCAGGCCCCATCTCTTTATTTAATCTGTATTTTTCCATTATTTGCAATATAGTTCTCATAGTGTTGTGGAAGATCTCCCGTTTATAAATCCCACTTGTTCTCTTCCTATAATATCAGGTATAATATTATTGAGTCTTTTAGCTAATATTTTCATTAGGATCTTATAGTCGGTGTTTATCAGTGATAATGGTCTGCATGATTGTGGTAATGTTAAATCGTTTCCTTCCTTTGGTATAACAACTATATTTGCTGATTTAAATATGTGTGTTATTGGTCCTTCTTCATTATATATATCTATGAACATATTGTATAACGGATCTATTACTTTATTTATTATCGTTTTGTAAAAGTCTGTAGGTAGTCCATCTGGGCCTGCCGCTTTTGCTACTGGTAAATTTTTTATAGTGTTTAATATTTAATCTTTTTCTATTTTTGCATTGATTCTATCTTGTTGATCTTTCGTTATTTCAGGTAATTTAATTTTTTCCCATATGTTTTTGCTTTTATTTCTATTTGTCATTTCGGAATTATAGAGTTTCTTATAGTATTTCCTAAATATTTCCATAATCATTTCTGCTTCTGTGCTTATCTCCTCTCCATTTGAAAGAGCCTTGATGTTATTTTCTGGTTTTTGAATTTTTGTAACTGCGGCTAAGTATTTACCCGATCTATTTCCCCATCTATACAATTTTCCCCTGTTTCACCTGATATCTAACTGGGTTTGTTCCATTATATACTCGTTTCTCTGTTTTATTGCTTGAAAATATTTGATTTGATTATTTTGTGTTGGTATTCCTCTATATTCTGCGTAAGCTTGAGCTAGTTCCCCCGCTAGCTTTCTTTCTTTCTTTATATGATCTTTTTTTATTATTCTGAATTACGTAAGATGTAATGTCTGCTTTTACCACAGCTTTTGCTGCTTCCCAAAATAATTGTGGGTTATTGATATGTTGTATATTGTTCATGCTATATTCGTCCCATTTTTCTTCTAGAAATTTCCTAAATTTAGGAGAATTATTCAAATAATTTGGGTAAAAAAATCTATTTTTTTTCCTTCTTATTGTTTGTATTGTATTGTATTGGTTACTTCTAAAGCACAGCTAATCACCCGTAAGGGTCTCAAGGCGCTGCTGATTTTATCGACCTCGGAAGGATGAAAGGCTGAGTGGACCTCACCGGGGATTGAACCTGCAACCCTTGGATTGCTACAGAACTCAGCCACAGTGCCTTAGCATGCTGAGCTATCTGTCCGATATATTAGTTTGATTTATTACTATTGATACTGGGGCATGATCAGAAATGGTCATTCAAGGTTTTTAGATGTGAGATTAAGATCTATACTTGATAGTGTATTATGTTCTCTTGATATATCTGTGTATTCCAAGCTATCGGGATTTGTTATTCTCCATATATCTTCCACTCCCAATGTATTGGAGATACATTTATTATTTTCTCCTCATATTTATTTATCTTTCCGTTTATTATTTTATTTATATTGTAATTTTTTTTTCCTATCTAATTGTGAGATTGGGGCAAGATTGAAATCCCCTGCTATTATTATGTCAATACTTGAAAGTTTTATTAATTCTTTCTGGATATTTTCCCAAAATGTCCTATCTTTTTTATTTGGGCCATATACATTACAAATTAAGAAATCTCTTTCTTCTATTTCCACTATTATAATTATGTATTGGCCTTATTGGTCTGACTTAACCTTTTTTATCTTATATATTACGTTTTTACTAATCAATATAGCCACTCCTCTGGAGGATTTTTTATATGATGAGTAATATACTTCATTTACCCAATTATGCTTTAATTTAGTATGTTCAATATCGTTTAAATGTGTTTCTTGGAGACATGCTATATCAGTATTAGATTTTCTCAGTTGAGTTATGATTGCTTTTCTTTTAATAGTGGAGTTAATCCCCCCTACATTCCATGTTGTTAATTTGATTATTTATATATTTATTTAATGATTATTAAATTACATCATCCTGTTAGACTTCTTTAAGGGAGGTATAGAGAATTAGCTAAGCAGCGAAGGAGGAGAGAGAGGGGGTGAAAAAAACACACAACTAAGAACCTATGTTCAAGTCTTGTGTCTTGCTAAAGAAAATAGATTTGGTTATTCAACCTAACATACTCCACATTTTAAACTATATAATGCTCTTTGTGCCATGTGATCCTTTAAGCTAGTGCTTTGTGCACATAACTTGTGTCAAGCTGAAAAAATAGATTAAATTAATCAGCATAACATGCACCACTTTTTTAACTATATCATGCCATGTGGTCATTTAGGCTAGTGCTAAATTTTTTATCATGTTATTAACTTGCAATTGTGTACCTATATCCTTCAAGCTTAAAGGGACAGTCAACACTTGTGGTAACATTATGCAATATTGAAAAATAAAAAACGAAGACCCACCTGCACTATACCCATTCTGCCTTGCCTACTTGCTTCTTGTGCTAATCATCGTTGATAGCTTCTCTAATACCAGGTAAATATGGCAGCCGAACTCCCCCCACCGTTACGTAGCTACCTTCTTCTTCAAATGATCAGCAAATCAGAATCCAATCCTCGGTCAGAAATTGCAAGCGCGTGCAATTTCTGACCGAGGATTGGAGAGCGGGTCAGAAAACAGCCGTTGTTTTAAAAAATTCAAAGGGAATATTATGTTTTATAAAGTTTGCGCTAATATAATGTTATATAATTCTGCACTATGTGCAGAATTATATAACATTATTTTTGAGGTTTACTGTCCCTTTAATGCCACACATTATGCAGTGTGGAGTACATCTTAAAGTATATAAGATAAAATAAATAAATACATCATATTTTTTACTATATCCCAATATTTGTTGCCAAGTATTCGTATGCCAAAAAATAAATAAAAAATTAGTAACCTAACATTGTTGCCTTGTGCGATGAGGAAAAAAGAAGAGCGGAGTCTCTCAGTGGGTCCAAAAAGGTTTAATCAGGAGCAGGCTTCTACAATGCACTCAAGGAAAGCTCCTATCTATTGTTGCCTTGTGCATGTGTTTAGTGTCATGCTATATACTTGAAAACAATTATTCAACATATAAAACATCACATTCTATTGGATCAGTAGATAGTTTAATCCCCAAGTATGTCAAATAATTGCTTACTTCCCTAAATATTTTAGTTTCTGAGTCTTGGTTTTTCTGAATCCACAAAACTTCAGACTTATTTCTATTAATATGATATCCTGAGAAAGATCCAAAGTTCTCTATGATCTGGAAAATCTTATTAAAACTTTTATTTGAATTTCTAGAAAATACCAGCAAATCATCTGCATATACAGCCAACTGAAAACTCTTACTACCTACTTCAATCCCTAGGATATTCCTCCTTAATGCAACCAATAGTGGTTCTAAGGCGATATTGAAAATTAAGGGTGACAAAGGGCACCCCTGCCTTGTTCCTCTTAATAGAGAAAAGAATGTTGTGTTGTTATTATTTATGACAAGTGCCACCCTAGATTTTCTATATAACATTTCAATCATATTAAAACAGTTACCTACATATCCAAATTTAGTAAGGGAGGTAAGAAGATGATCCCATGTGACGAAATCAAAAGCTTTGCTTGCATCTAATGATACTATTGATATATACTATTTAATTGTTTTCATGTTAAATTTATTATTATACCACTGATCTAAAATTGTTAGAAAAACCTTCCTCAAATTGGTATTCAAGGACCGTCCTTTCATAAATCCTGTTTGGTCAGACTGTATTATAGTGTCTAGTGAAACCTGAATCCTTTTTGCCAATATACTTGTTATGATCTTATAATCAATATTCAGTGAAATCGGCCTATAGGAGTCAATTAACTGTGGGTCTTTCCCCGGTTTGGGAATTAAAATTATTGTAGATTCATTAAAATCTTCTAATGGTTTCAACTGACCAATCCAGAACTTATTTAGCAAAATGGTTAAGGTAGGTGTTATTTCATCAATGAGAACTTTATAAAACTCAGATGGGAGACCATCTGGCCCTGCCGCTTTATTGTTCACCATTGCTTTGATTGTTTGGTATATTTCCTTTTCTGTAATAGGTTCATTAATTCTCTCTATGTGGGTAGTCTCTAATCTCGGATTTATCATTGAATCCCAAAATTTTTCCTTCATATCTAAGTTTATAGACTGTGTTGCGTAAAGTTCTGTAAAATGCTCAAGGAAAATATTTTGTATATCCCCCGTATTAGTCCAAATAACCCCCTTTTCTTTAATTTTGTTTATAAAGTTTGGAGTTTGGTAATTTTTAGTTATACGTGCAAGAAAACTACCTACCTTATTCCCATATTTGTAGTATTGTGTACATGTATTTTTATTCTCTTTGATTTCATTTTGAATAAAATAGTTATCTCTATTTTTTTTAGCCTGGGTATATTTCTTCCAGTTATCTATATTTTTTTCCTGAATATATTTGCTGTACTTATTAATTAGGCAATTAGTCACTTGCTGCCTATATAAGTTCATTTTTTTCTTTAGTCTTATCAGAAAAGTTGTAATCTCTTTTCTAAGTACCACTTTCGCGGCATTCCAAAATATATGAGTTTTATTAAGATAACTGCTGTTAAACCTATTATAATCTGCCCACTTATCTTTCAAAAAATGTATAAACTTAGTGTTTTTTATTAGATATTTCGGAAAAAAGAATTGGTTAGTCTTTCTATCCTTCAATTTGGGGTTCAATATAATTGCAATAGGAGCATGATCTGAGATTGTTATCAAATCAATATAAGCTTCTTGAATGCAATCAATGCAATCAACTAATTTTTCTGAAGTGAGAAAAAAGTCTATCCTGGATAAAGTTTTTTTTAGATTTTGAGAGACATGTATACTCCCTTTCATCTGGATGCATAATTCTATATATATCTAATATTTTTAGGTCCTATTGAAATTGTTTTATAATATGGCTTTCTCTCTTTCTTCTTGCTAATGTATTTTTATCCAGTGCATTTTAACTTACTAACTGGGCTGAGTTCCCCATACATCTGTCCAGTATGCTATTAGGGGCGAGATTTAAATCTCCTCCTATAATCAAGTTATTACCAGAATAATTAAATAATTTGTCCCGAATATTCTGCCAAAACAGTGACGTGCAGTGAGGTCAGAGGCTGGTGAGGCACTGGCTACATTGGAAGCCCGAGAAACACATATATGAACCTAATAGAGGTAGCTTAAAGGGATACTAAACCCATTTTTGTTTTCTTTCTGTGATTAGTTTGGGATATTCACTTATTATTTGTTTATATTTAACTATAAAACTGATTATAAACACTGCTGCTAGATGGCAAAAGACATGTGCACGCTCCTGAGCACACCTAGGATTATTCTTTAACAAAGGACAGAAAGAAAATCATCAAATTTGCTTCACTCTGTCGGTATCCAATGCACTACTGAGAGCTAGCTGCTAACTAGTGACTGCATGATTTTTGTCATTGGCACACCTCATCTGTTCAGCTAGCTCCAGTAGTGCATTGCTGATTCTTTAACAAAGGATATCTGGAGAATGAAGCTGATTTGATATTTGAAGTAGTACAGCTAATCAGAGGAGATATGCAACTGGTCATTTATTAGTCAGGGGTATAAAGAGGAACAGTAGGGAAGCATGCATGATTGTTAAAGGGATACTAAACCCAAATTGTTTCTTTAATGAATCAGATACAGCATGGAATTTTCAGCAACTTTCTAATTTACTCCTATTAATTTTTCTTCATTCTCTTGCTATCTTGATTTAAAAAGCAATAATGTAAAGCTTAGGAGCAGGCCCATCTTTGGTTCAAAACCTGGGTTATGCTTGCTTATTGGTGACTAAATGTAGACACCAATAAGCAAGCGCTATCCAGGGTCTGAACCTAAATTGGGCCAGCTTCTAAGCTTTACATTCCTACTTTTTAAATAAAGATACATATTTTTCTGCAGGTCACTTTAAAATTAAATTAAGTCGTAAAATTAGGCAGTTACACTAAAGCAGTTTCTCAACCATAGTCCTCAAGTACCCTAAACAGGCCAGGATTTAATTATTGCTGAAGCAGTGCACAGGAGAAATAATCAGCTTATGGATGAAAGCAGGTTAGTAACCATGGTGTTACTGATCAGATGATCATTTCACTTGTGCACTAGTTCAACTATAATAAAAACTGTCCTGTTGGGGGTACTTGAGGACCGCTGTTGAGAAACACTGCACTAAAGCACCAGCTCATCTAGTACCATACCTAAAGGAGCTAGATACATTACTAATACCAGTGGAAAGTGCAACATCTGCCCTTACACAAAAATGGCATCAAACCTGTTACCCTTCAACTTGAAATAATTCCTTCAAATAATAAAGTGGGATCTTAAGGCTTTATTACAGATGTAAAGTTTTCTGGAAAATTAGTGCATCTAGGCCAATAACCCTACAATCATTACAGTGCTCAGCAATGTTCCCTCTAGCTAAAATAGTTAAATGTAGTATTTAGTACAACAGTAGTGGGAGTAATATGTAAAAGACAAAAATGCATTTAGCTGTGTGGGTCGGCAGATTATTCATTTTAGATTGTAAGCTCTTTTTAAAGCAGGATACTCATTATAGCTCTCCGGTATAAAATGAACCAGAAGAACAGTTGAACTATTGTTTGCCTTTTTTTTTAAATGTGGGTACATGATATGATTTTTATTTAAGCTGCAACTCCTACATATATACATGCTGGCATTTCCTGCAATTGTTAAGAATATATACAGTTTGTGAGTGAGAGTGTGTGTATATATATATATATATATATATATATATATATATATATATATATATATACATACATACACACACACAGTATATATTCTTAACAATTGCAGGAAATATCATCATGTATGTACATCTTACAGATAAGTGTAAAAATACAGCTTTGTACCATTTTTAATTTATTGAACCTTTTTTATAAAGTAAATTTTCTTGCAATTTGAGGAAGAGACAGAAAGATGATATGGTGGGCTCTAATATCATGATCCTCTACACTTACAAACATCACACTGCACCCTAATATACATTTATTAAAGGTAATAAGCATATATATGTGTATATTTAACTTACAAAGTTATAATGTCCACTGCCCATCCTGTGAGTAGAATTACATAGTCCATTTCCTAAGCTCCATGCAATGTGTATAAAAACAACAGGCTGCCAGACATCATACAAATAACACCCCTCTGCTTGTGTTCACTAGGGAGGGAGAGGTTCTGGCAATGGTTGCTATGGCAACTTTTGAAGTATCCTGAAGAACTTATAGCGTTCTTGTGAGTGAAATAATTTATGATATTTGTGTTTCACTTAAATCCTCTTAATGTGCACAAAATGCATTCTCTTCTCTTATCTGCATCTCTCCTTTGACCTCTCTGCTATGGATAATACTTTTTATCTTGTACACTAAACACACACACTCCCCTTGCCTCCTCTCACTGTGTTATGTGCGCTCTTGCAGCTGTCAGCATTTTGCCAGCACACAGTGCAGTGAGAGGAGGCAAGGGGAGTGTGTAGCAGATAAAAAGTATAATCCGTAGTAGAGAGGTCAGATGAGAGATGCAGATAGAAGAGAGTGTGTTTTGTGCCCATTAAGAGAATCAAAGTGAAACACAAGTATCATCAATTATTTCATTCATTGAAGCTCCAAGCAGACACGCAGACAGTGATTATGCAATGCTGAGTACTGAGAGGATGGAGGCAAGGGGAGTGTGACTGTAACAAGTTCAATTTTAAAAGTATTACCGTAGCAGCCTGTTGTCAGAGGAGAGATGTAGATTGTGTCCCCCAGTCTGTGTGATGCCACATGACAACCTTCTACTCAGTGCTGCCTGAGCAGTGAGCACTGGCTGTCAAAAACCCCTGTGCCAGCAGCAGCACTTGTAAAAGTTGAATATGATCCGATTCCGGATCTCTACCATACAAATGGGGCCACTGTAACTGACATGGGAGCACTGCTCTGGGCTGTTTGCTTTACCTCAAAGGCCATAAAAAAGGAGGGGGAGCTGGAACAGGACACGCGCCATCACACTCACACAGGTCTCTGCTCTCTCGGCTTGAATCTTGATTTCCTTCCCGCCAGTCCTACTGAACGCCTCTAAGTCACATGATGTGACTGACTGAGCAGTGAACACTCTGCACGTCACACTCTGGCAGACTGGTAGTGCTCATTGGCTCCCGAGTCCCGAGGCTGCTTTGGATAGCAGCCTCTATTGGGAGCGTAAGGGCCGCGAAGAGCGACACCACTAGGTGGTGCTGGCTCTCGCAGCTCATACAAGCCATCCATGTTGTGCAATGGAGGGCAGCTGAACAGCTCACTGCCTCTCCAGTCTCCTTTATTGTACAACATGGATGGATCGCTACATGGCGGCAGACGTGGGGGGGGGGTACCTTGGGGGGCGGGGCTTACACTCGAAAAAAAAAAACAACACATTTTTATTTATTTTTTTAATATTATTAAAACTATTATTAAAAACTCTTTTTTCACACTTATGGCAGGGTAGGCACTGCCTCCCCTGCCTCCTATGACAGCACGTCACTGTGCCAAAACCCTGTTTCTTCTTTATTTGGACCGTATACATTGCATATTAAAAATGTTGTATCCCCAGTTTCTACTTCCACTTTCCTTTGATGTCCTGGTGTAAATATAACTTCTTTGACCCAGCCCCATTTTAATTTGACTGCTTGCTTCTTCCCCCTTCAAGTGTGTTTCCTGCAATAACAATATCTGAGCTCCCAATTTTTTTAGCATATCTTAAAATAGATTTACGTTTGATGGGAGATGTGATACCGCCTATGTTCCAAGATACAATTTTAAGGTTCATTTCACCCAATTATATAGAATTACTAGCTTTCCTAAAAAAACACAACTGAAGGGGGGGGGGGGGGGGGGGGGGGGCGAGAGAAGGGGAAGAGGGAAGGATGAGCAGGAAAGAAAATAAGGAAGAAAGAAAAAAAAAAACATCCCTCAATATTGTTATATTCTTTACATTTGTATCATTTCTAAAAACATAAATACAAAATATATGCATTACTGCTATTTTTAAGATAAAACAAATTTCCATAAACATTATTTCTCCAGACTAGCAGTATAATTCTTTAGGAACAGGTTAACATCAGCTACTTCGGTAAATATCTTGTTCCCTCCTTTGGTTTGAATACTAATCCTAGCTGGGTATAGAAGTCTAGCTCTCCATCCCTCCTGTATTAGTCTGGTACATATTGGCGCCATTATGCGCCTTTTATTAGAGTTCTCTAATGAAAAATCGTTGAATAATAATATTTTTCTTCCCTTGTAATTGATCTCGCCATTTGCCTTCCGATAGGCATTCATGATTTTACCCTTATCCTGAAAGTTCAATAATTTCATGATAACTGGTCTACTGGTTTTATTGCTACCAGCCTCTCTCCTTTCTGGTCCTATTCAGTGTATTCTCTCAATAACTATACCTTGGTCTTCACCCTTGATATTTAATAATCCCATTAAATCTACTTCAGCAAATCTCTTAAGGTCTTTCTTGTGGATGTCTTCGGTCAGACCAATGACACAGAGATTGCTTCTTCTAGCCCTATTCTCTAGGTCCTCTAGTTTATTTTTCATATTTTCAATCTGAGCTGACATAGTGCGCAAGGACTGTTCTCTCTGTAAGGCTCGATCTTCAATATCTGAAATGTTTTGCTCTGCATAGGTAAGTCTGGCTGCAAACTGTTTTACCTCAAGTGTTAGTGAAGTTATGTTATTTTGTATTAAGTCAAACTTGAGTGTGAAAAGTGCATCAAGTTGTTTAATTAAATCTTCATTACTAGTATTCTGTGTGTTACTCATTTCAGTTACTCCCCCATGAGGTTCCAGTGAGAATCTATTCCCTTTTTTCCCCTGATTTTTACTTCTAGAAGACATACTTGGTGAAGTGGTTTTACTTTTATTTAAATATTTTTCCATATATTGTGTTAGAAAAAGGTGAGAAAAAAAGTGAAATAGGTTCGTTAGTGAAAGGTGAAAAAGGAAGTCGTATATCCTAATATTGTGTAGTCCCTTCCGCTGTAAGGTAACAGTTTAAATCTTTAAGTGTATTTGTGAAGCAAAAAGAAAGCAAAACATTTGTTGCCTTTACTAAATATTGGTGTAAACTTATGTTGCCAAATGCAGTGTAAATTTCTGCAAACTTAATGAGGCCTTGTTTCTGGCTAGAAGAAATCTTAAATCCTATTGCTCAGGATTTATCTTTTACTTTATCCCCACAATGTATTTAAACACAGTATTTATTTATTCTGATATTCCCAGGTAAGTAGCCAGCATACCAGGCACAACAGGGTATTCAAAAAAGGAAGGATATACTAGTATGTGCTTTATACCAGTTCAATACCTCCAAATTTCAAGACCTATAGCTCTTGTTTTTTTTTTTTAACAAATTTTTTATTGGACATCCAGTATGAAGAAAAGCAGTACAATAACATCCAAAGTTCAAATACATGAGTCGTGAATACAATTGTCTTATGTGCCATTACAACAAAAAGAACCATTGGAGCGTATACATTAGATGCCATTTTTACATGTTCATACAGTTAACAATAAAACATATAATGAACAACAACATAAACAAAAACAACACGGAAGGAAAAACTGCTGGTTAAATCTCGGTGTCTATTATCTATTAGAGGGCTTACTAGCATACCATACAAGGCAGAGCTGATTACCCTCGCCCCTCCTGGTTCTGTTGTATCTTACTGGGCCCTAGGCCTCGCCTCCGCGGGGTGGTGTATTTAAGTGGTCGGGGGTCCTTTACCTGTCCCTTGGGGTGTAAATTTCTGTCACACATACTCCTCCCACATTGACTGTATCTGCACATACAAGTTTATACATTTGATATTCATATAATAATACTCCTCTAATCTTACAATATCATTGCATTTATGAACCCACTGTGCAATGTCAGGGACATCACGTGATTTCCATTTCTGTGCCAGTAGTATTTTCATGCCATTACTCAGGATGTGCAGCATCTTTTTTTGTGCTGTTGAAAACCTTTTAGGGGTGCATAAAAAAAAGTCATAACTTAGGGTCTATTGGAAGTGCTCTGCCTAGTACCTTAGAGGCTTCTGCGGCTATATTTTCCCATACTGGGGCTATATTGGTGCAGGACCACCATATATGTGACATAGTCCTCCTCTCTAAGCCACAACGCCAGCATGCATTACTTTGTGTATTGAAAAGTTTATGTATCCTGACTGGGGTCATGTACCATCTATGTAATATCTTTAGATTTAACTCTATAGTATTATCTGATACCGAGGACTTTGGGATGTTATGTAAGATAGTTTTGATTTCCCTGTAGCTAATGTCAATGCCTAATTCTGCATTCCATCTCTCCAGATAGTAAGGCACATGTCCCGGGGGCTGTATTTGTAACAATTTATATAATAGAGATAGTGTATGATGCACTGGTTTCGCTGAGGAGCACATTACCTCAAATTGTGTCATGGGCCTAATCAAATTTTTCCTGTTGCCGTGTCTAAAGATAAACGAAGTGCATTGGTGGTGGAACAACCAATTTTGAAATACAGAGAGACCCCCTTCTATCAATTCTCCTCTTGTGTGCATTCTAGTTTCATTCCCCAACTGAAACACCTGTAATGTTCTATTTGTCATGTCCAAGATATGGTGTGGCAGGCCCACCCCCGGGATGAACTCTTTATTTTCAAATAATGGTGTCAGGGGAGAGTTTGCTCAAGAGATATGTGGAAATTTCAGTAGTACCCTACCCCAAATTCTGAAAGTTTCAGTGCATAACATATTCAGTTTATTGTCCCTAAACCGTCCCTCTGGGGTAGTCCAGCACTGAGCCCCTAGGTGCTTTATATCTGCCACTTCATGTTCAATTTGTACCCTATACTCTGAATTGAAATGAAAGAAATTTCAGAGGGTGAGTTTACATTGGTTTTATCAGATCTGATGGACACTTTGAGAGATGCAGAATGCAGGATTTGTTAGCATCAATGTAAATAATTTTTTAGTAGATCTACCAAAAACACAGGCCTAGATCACAAGTTGAATGCAAAAGTATTTTTTGTTTAAAATGGTATGCTCTATCTGAATCATGAAAGAAAATGTTTTAAATGTCCCTTTAACTCCCTTTCCCCATAGACTTATAAGGGAAGCTCTACAAAAGCCTCTTCTGGCTTATGCTTTTGTGCTAACCCAAATGTAGACTAAGCCAATTGGGCTAAAGCCAAAGGTGTGTTAACAAATACTCAAAATACCCTTGTTTAAATCTGAATTGAGATTATAATAATGAAGAGGATTAAGTAAATGGGAGTTTATTAATGAATGCTGTCTTTTATAATTAATTTTTTTACATGTGCACTGTGTACTAGAACAAATAATATAAGAGACCTGGGCATATCTGTAAAATTCTGAAAGCTCTTCACTCTGTTATAAAGTTTTTAGGTGTCAACAGCATGTTTTCTGTAAACACAGCAAATTTATGCGAGTTGGTTCCATTGTTGCTCACAATTGATTTATTATTAAATGACCATGTTGCCAGCCCTTTCAATGATTGAACATTTCTATCTTGCACTTCTGAACCTGAAGATAAAAAAAATGTCATTTGGCCTTTTTTTTCCCCACAGAGGTCTGAGTCTGTAGAGTGCAGTTAATAAATGTATTACACAGAAATTATGATTTTAAAAATAGCCGATTAACACAGCTTGAAGTACCTTACATGATTTTCGGGAAAAGATAATGAAACAAAATACTCAGACTATAGAGCAAAGAGCTTCAACTGTTATTGGCCAATAAGGTGGTTGGATGGCAACTTCCTTATATATTGTTTTTATAATCCCATTAGACAAGGTTTTTTGTATATCTTTTCAAGAAAACCTTGTAAGTATAACATGTCAACAGACCAGTTACATTTGGAGTTTACTGTTTTAAGATCTAAGAAAACTTCAAACATATAGTTCTTCAGCCTATTTGTCGACACCATGATATTATTTTTACATTCAATACTATAAGCAGAATACAAAATAGATTATGTATAAAGTAAATGCAGCTCGTGTTTCAGTGAGTACCCACAGAAGAAAGCAACTAGATTTTAATAATTAGTTTCCATTTTGTGTATCCTTTGCTATCAAAAGGAGGTTTAATGAATTTGGACCACACTACTGTGTGTTGTTAATGCCTTCTCCTGTGATGTTGCCCTGCTATCTAAAAAGTTGAACAGCAACTGTTATCTGGTCACTCTCCTTTATACTTTATAAGGAGCTGCATATGTTCCTTTTGTGGTTTAGAGTTTATATAGTTACTAATACCATATTTTATGGGTGTGCAAAATGGTAGTTATTGTTTGTTGAAAAAGTACTTTATACTAATGTCTTTTTTAATTAATAACAATTCTGAATGCTTATCATGTAGTTTCTCTGTAGTTTTACATCTTTTTTTTTTTTTTTTTTTATATCCAACAAAGTGTACAATCATACATAGGGCAAGATTTATCAAAGTGAGAATAAGAATATTCTCACATTTGTCGTAAAAAAAAACCTCACAAATGATATCACCATATTTATGAAAGGTTATGCGCCAATAAAGTCGCAACATTTCATATGTGCGAACAAATTGACTCATAACATTCGCGAGTCTTAAGTATATGCGAATAAGTTGTCTGGAAATGCCTAATTCTTGTATTAATCTCTATTGGCATTTTAAAATGCCCGTATATATTCGCAGTTCTCATATATTTATGAAAAGTGGTGCATGTAATATTCACTGCTTTTAATCTCGCCAATTTGTAGGTTGCGAGGAGTGAAAAATAAAGAGCAATATTGTTGTTTGTCTGGAGGGAAAATGGAAATATGTCTTTTACTTGCTTTATCTAGGGTTAGAAATTGCCCACAACAAGGCGCAGATCCTGAATAATAATAAATATATTATAAAAAGTAAAATAATTTAAGTGCAATTGAAATGAGTGTATTAAAAAGAACGAAGATGAGCTCCAAAAAACGGGCAACCTTCCTTAATGAAAGAGAGCCAAAGAAGGGGCAAAATAAAACTAACTTTAATATATAAGAAATAGCATTCTTTTTAAACAATCACTTGATTAAAACAATAAACCATTTATTGGTGTCTAAAATTAAGATTGATAAATAAAGTGAAAATTACATTTTCGCAAGAAAACTAGGATCAGCCATTCGCTTGACATCGCAAAAAGTTTTGCCCCAAAAATGTCTCTAGAATTTTGATAAATACTGGCGACATTTTTGAATTCACACATTGCGAACTATTGCGAAAATAATCGCGACTTTTTAGGCGCATTTTTTCGGGGCTTGATAAATTTTGCCCTTAGTGTATCATCCTCCCACCTCGCAGGGTGAGTTAGAAAGCAAAAATGACAGGTCAAAAGAGGCAGCATACATTTGCATATATATGAAAGTACCAAGGTTAATTAATGCTGTGAATATGAGAGTTCTCAACGGGTTGTGAAATACTCCAACAGATATACACCTGTACCACAATGTTGGGATTTTTTTTAAACTAATAAACTAACTCAATTTAACTAATCTCTACATAAAACTAATAATAAAATAAAATAAAAATTAACTCAAGAAAAAACCTTACAACAATAGAGTATAACCTTAATGTTCTTAATGGTAATGGCCATTGTTTGTTTAATGATAGAGGAACACACTGGAGCGGATATGCTATTTCCAATATTCAGGCTTTCATAAAATTTAGGGATTAAAAAGGGTGTTACTTCTGGTATTCCAGAGGGGTGTAGTAGAGGTTTAACCTGAAGGGATATTGGGATACAAAGATAACGCCAAATCGAGATGGAGACGCGTAGGATTGTCTCTGGGTTTAGTATGATGAGCTGAGTTGCGGCATAAGCAGCATTTTTTCTACAATGCCTAGAAAATATAAAGGGACCTGTATAAGTATAAACATCTTAAGCTAGGATGCAATAAACTCTGTCAAATCCCTGGGAGAGCATTCACAATGTAATCCCTTATAGATGCAGCATATCAAGCCTGCAAAACTTTTGTGGGAATTAGTATACTTAATTAAGAATTTTCACTAGCAGATGGCGATGCTAAGTGGTGAAATAATAGCCAAGTGTCATTGAATTTAAAAGGAAAGACTATCTAGTTAAGACTATATATAGTATATTTTTAAATTGGGTTAGAACACTAATGGATTACTAGCAGGCTATGTTGCATATAGTTCAACATCTGTCTCCCTTAGCTTACTCAGTTTACATCCTGTACAACATGTTTGCGCCGTCAACCCAGATTAGGCTAGAAATATAGTGAACAGTTATGACCCATTGGTATTTAGAGTGCATAAAAGTACAGAATATATATTTCAAATGGAACTCTTAGTTCTGTGTATTCAGGGGAAATGTGTGAAGATCAATCAAAACTTAAAGGGTTGCAGTGTGCCAAGCGAGAACGAATATTTCTAAAAATAATAAGTTGCAAGGCCTATTCACAAACATATCTGCAAGCGAATATAAGTAAAATAACAACATTGCATTTGAACTGTTTCTGTTACAGTATAATTGATTGCCTTAATCTAAAAGGAGCATATAATAAGTTATGTCATGGAGACTGCATTGGAAGCGACCCCCACTTAACGTAATACAACTGTTGCAGTATACCAATCGCAGAGGGATGTTTGTTAGAAGAACAAATCGGTTTGAATTTGCTAAAGACCCATAAAGCAAATGGCTAGATTTAGAGTTCTGCGGCCAAAGGGGTGCGTTTGCTACGCATGCTTTTTTTCCCCCGCACCTTTTAAATACCGCTGGTATTTAGAGTTCACAGAATGGCTGCGTTAGGCTCCAAAAAGGGAGCGTATAGCATATTTACCGCCACTGCAACTCTCGATACCAGCGGTGCTTACGGATGCGGCCAGCTTAAAAAACGTGCTCATGCACGATTCCCCCATAGGAAACAATGGGGCTGTTTGAGCTGAAAAAAAACCTAACACCTGCAAAAAAGCAGCATTCAGCTCCTAACGCAGCCCCATTGTTTACTATGGGGAAACACTTCCTAAGTCTGCACCTAACACCCTAACATGTACCACGAGTCTAAACACCCCTAACCTTACACTTATTAACCCCTAATCTGCCGACCCCGCTATCGCTGACCCCTGCATATTTTTTTAACCCCTAATTTGCCGCTCCGTATACCGCCGCGTCTTACATTATACCTATGTACCCCTAATCTGCTGCCCCTAACACCGCCGACCCCTATATTATATTTATTAACCCCTAATCTGCCCCCCACAACGTCGCCGCCAGCTACCTACAATAATTAACCCCTAATCTGCCGATCGGATCTCGTCGCTAGTCTAATAAATGGATTAACCCCTAAAGCTAAGTCTAACCCTAACACTTATACCCCCCTAAGTTAAATATAATTTAAATCTAACGAAATAAATTAACTCTTATTATATAAATTATTCCTATTTAAAGCTAAATACTTACCTGTAAAATAAACCCTAATATAGCTACAATATAAATTATAATTATATTGTAGCTATTTTAGGATTAATATTTATTTTACAAGCAACTTTGTAATTATTTTAAACAGGTACAATAGCTATTAAATAGTTAATAACAACTACACTATTGAGCATTCTATTGGCTGATTGGAACAGCCAATAGAATGCGAGCTCAATCTGATTGGCTGATTGGATCAGCCAATCGGATTGAACTTGAATCTGATTGGCTGATTCCATCAGCCAATCAGAATATTCCTACCTTAATTCCGATTGGCTGATAGAATCCTATCAGCCAATCGGAATTCGAGGGACGCCATCTTGGATGACGTCATTTAAAGGAACCGTCATTCGCTGAGTAGGCGTCGCTTGAAGAGGTTGGATCCGCGTCGGCTGGGAAGATGGCTCCGCTCTGGAAGAAAGAAGATTGAAGATGCGGCTTGATAGAAGACTTCATCCCGATGATGGACTTCCGACTTCAGCCCGATAATGGAGTTCTTCAGCCGCCGCTTGGATCAAGACTTCGGACCCTCTTCTGGACCGATCGGTGAACCCGGTGAGGTGAAGACAAGGTAGGAAGATCTTCATGGGCTTAGTGTTAGGTTTATTTAAGGGGAGTTTGGGTTAGATTAGGGGTATGTGGGTTGTAATGTTGGGGGGGTAGTGTATGTTTTTTTTTTACAGGCAAAAGAGCTGAATTCTTTGGGGCATGCCCCGCAAAGGGCCCTTTTCAGGGCTGGTAAGGTAAAAGAGCTTTGAACTTTTTTAATTTTAGAATAGGGTAGGGCATTTTTTTATTTTGGGGGGCTTTGTTATTTTATTAGGGGGCTTAGAGTAGGTGTAATTAGTTTAAAATTGTTGTAATATTTTTCTAATGTTTGTAAATATTTTTTTATTTTTTGTAACTTAGTTGTTTTTTATTTTTTGTACTTTAGTTAGTTTATTTCATTATAGTTATTTGTAGGTATTTTATTTAATTAATTTATTGATAGTGTAGTGTTAGGTTTAATTGTATTTATTTGTAGGTATTGTATTTAATTAATTTATTGCTAGTGTAGTGTTAGGTTTAATTGTAGGTAATTGTAGGTATTTTATTTAATTTATTTATTGATAGTGTAGTGTTAGGTTTAATTGTAACTTAGGTTAGGATTTATTTTACAGGTAATTTTGTAATTATTTTAACTAGGTAACTATTAAATAGTTATTAACTATTTAATAGCTATTGTACCTGGTTAAAATAATTACAAAGTTATCTGTAAAATAAATATAAATCCTAAAATAGCTACAATATAATTATAATTTATATTGTAGCTATATTAGGGTTTATTTTACAGGTAAGTATTTAGCTTTAAATAGGAATAATTTATTTAATAAGAGTTAATTTATTTAGTTAGATTTAAATTATATTTAACTTAGGGGGGTGTTAGGGTTAGGGTTAGAATTAGCTTTAGGGGTTAAAAAATTTATTATAGTAACGGTGAGCTCCAGTCGGCAAATTAGGGGTTAATGCTTGAAGTTAGGTGTCGGCGATGTTAGGGAGGGCAGATTAGGGGTTAATACTATTTATTATAGGGTTATTGAGGCGGGAGTGAGGCGGATTAGGGGTTAATAACTTTATTATAATAGCGGCGCAGTCCGGTCGGCAGATTAGGGGTTAATAAGTGTAGGCAGGTGGAGGCGACGTTGAGGGGGGCAGATTAGGGGTTAAAAAATATAATATAGGGGTCGGCGGTGTTAGGGGCAGCAGATTAGGGGTTCATAGGGATAACGTAGGTGGCACCGACGTGCGGTCGGCAGATTAGGGGTTAATAAGTGTAGGCAGGTGGAGGCGACATTGAGGGGGGCAGATTAGGGGTTAATAAATATAATATAGGGGTCGGCTGTTTTAGGGGCAGCAGATTAGGGGTTGATAGGGATAACGTAGGTGGCAGCGGCGTGCGGTCGGCAGAATAGGGGTTAAAAATTTTTAATAGAGTGGCGGCGATGTGGGGGGACCTCGGCTTAGGGATACATAGGTAGCTTATGGGTGTTAGTGTACTTTAGAGCACAGTAGTTAAGAGCTTTATGAACCGGCGTTAGCCCAGAAAGCTCTTAACTACTGACTTTTTTCTGCGGCTGGAGTTTTGTCGTTAGATTTCTAACGCTCACTTCAGCCACGACTCTAAATACCGGCATTAGAAAGATCTCATTGAAAAGATAGGATACGCAAATGGCGTAGGTGGATCTGCGGTATGGAAAAGTCGCGGCTGCAAAGTGAGCGTTAGACCCTTTCCTGACTGACTCCAAATACCATAGGGCGGTAAAAACCAGCGTTAGGACCCTCTAACGCTGGTTTTCATGGCTGCCGCCCAACTCTAAATCTAGCCGAAAGTAAGGACAACAATATAAACTGTCCAACATATTTACATAGTAGATGGATTCGGTTTAAAAAAAAAACATGTGAAGTTCTACATAACCTGACACTATATTTTGTCCAGCGTGATGGACAGATTTTGAGGAGCATTAGTCCAAACACCACCTGAGTCAGCCTGCGTGTGTTCCTCCCACTCTATCCGATACCAACCTTGCCTTGAGCCAGCGATTGACAGGATGGGTCCGGTAGCCAGCCAGCATGACACACAAAGCAGCACGGGAAGAGCAACTCCCCTGAAAGAAAGAGCCATGGGCACTGAAGGGTGTGTGCAAATGCATTGTTTCCGCATGTTTTGTAAGCAGGTAGGTGTATCGAGGTCAGCTTGGTGTATTGTTCTAAGAGATGGCCCTGCAGCGGGTCAGCGGAGCAAGACAGTAGAGAACAGATTCCACTCTTTTCTCGAGTAATGCCGGTTGATGTCATGTAAGAAATTCCGGGCTCTGTCAGCTCTTGCATAAAGCCTGGTGACATGCAGATGCCACTTGTTCTCCTAGCATCCGGAATGGTGTTCACTGCCTCTTGTTTCGGAATTGGCGCCAACTCTTGAACACTACTTTGCTGAGCTCCGCCATCAGGGGTCTGGGCCGATTTCAGCCGAATTGTTTCACTTAGGCTTGAGCACTGAGCAATGAGTGAATCAAATAGAGGTAAGAATATGTCTGATAGTTCAGTCAGCACCGATTCAATTGCACACTGCATGATTGTAGCAAGAATGTGCAATGGTTACCGTCAGCACGGCAACATCTTTAATATTTCTTTAATGTGCCTTCCGGGGTAGAAGAGAAGTATTTTCTTCTTTTCGTTATAAGTTCCCGGACAGCTTATCCTGTCAAGGGAGGCACGAATGGCTAGAAATAGTGGCCAATATATGAAATAATCCAAGTTTTTCTGCAGAGCAAAAGAAACCTGCCACCATCTTATAGAGCCGCCCACCGGAAGTCCCCAGTTTTACATCTTTTTTTTTTTTTTTTTTTTAATTGATTTTTATTAATTTTTCCAATAATAAGTTGACAAGTACAAAGGGTATATCTCAAAGGTAATACATGGTATAATACATTTAAATTAGTGGCAATGATTAGTCCTTTGGTTGTAGGATCTCCCTCATGCATTCTGCATAAAAAAGTCCATATTTCAGAAGTACTGGAGGCTATTTCCCAGGTAGGGAGTCCATCTAGTGTTTCGCCTCAGGGAGTATGTAGAGGGGTCTTGCCAACAGGGGGGGGTGGTTGGTTTAAACATTGTACTCATAGCTGGGGTTAACAATCAATACATTTAATAACTTTAGTAACAATCGTAACAATAACAATAACAGTCACTGGAAGTGCATAATGTATGTTTGTGTTGTGTTCTAGCTTTGTGTGTTATTAGATATATTCACTGAGTCAGGTAGGGTGTTCTATTGTGTTTAAAAAGGTCTCCCAATAAAATTTGACTTCTAGGAATGTATTTAGTTGGTTCCTTTTATAATACCCATACTGCTCCAATTGAATGATCTCTGAGACCTTTGATAGCCACTGTTGAACTGTTGGAGTTATTACAGACTTCCATTGCTGTGCAATCAGCGTTTTTTGCGCTGTTTATACATATCCTTGTCAGTGTGGTGCGTAGTTTACAACGGAGTGCTGGGTTTTGGTTTAGTAATACTATTTCTGGAGTTAGGGTGAATGTCTCCCCTAGTGTGTTTCGTAATGCCTCCTCTATTGAGCTCCAGAATGTGCGTATTTTGGGGCATTGCCACCAAATATGAGCCATGGTGCCTACTTCTCCACATCCCCTCCAGCACTGTGCTGTTGAGGAAGGGTATATTTTGTGTAGTCTGTGTGGTGTTAAGTACCAGTGCATGAGAACTTTAAAGTTCATCTCGATGATTTTTGTGGAGGTGGATGACTTACGTGTATTATTATAAATTATCTGCCAGTCTTTTTCTTCTATTTGGGTGTTTAAGTCTCGTTGCCACTGAACCGTGAATTGTGGCAGGGTTTGTTGTTTCGCGGTTTCGAGGTTTTTTTTGGCTCGTGACATGGTTCCCTTAAAGGGCATCTCTGAAAGACATAGTTTTTCAAAGGGGGTAGGGGGTCTTACCAAGTCCTCTCTAGCATGATTATTGTGGATGAAGTGGTGCAATTGGGAGTGTTTCAACCATGATGTGAATGCGCCCTTTAATGTGGTCGTTAAGCTTTCTCTAGGTTTAAGCCTACAATTTTCTAGTAGTGCAATGATAGGTACCGTTTCGGGGAGTTCTCGCGTAGCCTTGCCGTTTTTTAGTGGTGTGTAGCCCCCTGCGAATTCCATGTTAGGGGAAATTGGAATTAGGGGTGACTGTGGTGAGGACAGTTTTGGATATTTCTGAACTAGTTGGTCCCATATTTCTAGGATGTGCCTATAAAAGGGGGACGTGGAGCATGGGGTGGGCCGTATATTTTTAGGGATCCAGCAGATTGAGCCTGGTTTGGGTGCTCTTAATATCTGGGAGTCCAAAGACACCCAGGCTTTGACTCCACTCTTATTATGCCAATCTAAGATGTGTTGAAGTGCCACTGAATGGTAGTATGTTTCTATTTGGGGAACTCCCAAACCTCCCCCTCCCAGGGGGCGATATAATGTGGCTGCGTTTATACGTGGCTTTTGTCATCCCCAAATGAACATGTTGATACATTGCTGGAGCTGCTGGAGGTAGGGTTTAGGGAGTGTTATGGGTATTGTTTCTAGTATATACAGTATCTTGGGTAGAATTGTCATTTTTATGGCTTGGATTCTGCCCCACCACGATAGTGGTTTGTCTCTCCAGTTTTGTAGGGTGTGTTGGACATGAATATGTAGGGATTTATAGTTTGCGTCGAAGAGTTGCGGTATCTTTGGGGTTATGAGTACTCCCAAATATTTTAATTGTGACTGATTTATTTTGTAGGGGTATATCCTTAATATGTTGGAGTTCCTTACGTGGAAGGGAGACGTTTAAGATCTCAGACTTCTGCCCATTGATCAGGAAGTTGGACAGGTTGCCAAATGTCTCAAACTCCCTCATCAAAGCCGGGATGGAGTGGGTGGGGGACGTTAGTGTGAGAAGGACATCGTCAGCAAACATTGATAGTTTATAGTGGTTGGGACCTATAGATACCCCTGTGATGCTTGGGTTCATTCTAATATGGGATGCTAGGGCCTCCATGGTAAGTACAAATAAAATCGGGGAGAGAAGGCACCCTTGTCTCATCCTATTTGCAATGTTAAAGCTGTTAGATAGTACCCCATTTACTTTAACTCTCGCTGAGGGGCCAGAATGTTGTCCCCAAAGCCAAAGTGTTGGAGAGTGCTTCTGAGGAAAGGCCAGGCCACCCTGTCAAAGGCCTTCTCCGCATCAGTGGAGACCAGGAACATGGGGATGTTGTGCGACTTGGCATAGTCTATTAAATGTATGGTTCTAATGGTATTATCCCTGGCCTCCCTGAGTGGAACAAAACCTGTTTGATCTAAATGGACTATTTCTGGTAAGACAGAGTTGATCCTACTAGCTAGAACCTTCGCATATATTTTGATGTCCCCATTCAGCAGGGATATCGGGCGGTAACTGCTGGGGTCTGACTGGGGTTTGCCCTCTTTATGAATCACTGTAATATGGGCTTCTAAATGTTGTTGCGATAGGTGGCTCTCTTCGTCTAATGAGTTAAATAGATTAGTCAAGTGTGGCACTAGTATTTGTTGGAATTGTTTATAGTAGGCATTTGTTAGACCGTCTAAGACTGGGCTCTTACGGGTGGGAATGTTTTTGATCGCTGCAATGACCTCTCGTTCCGAGATTGGCTTCTCTAGGGTCTTAGCCTGTGAATCTGTTAGGGTTGGTAACTGAGCTTGCTCTAGATACTCCTCTTCAGGTATGGTGGGTTGTGTGTTGTCTGTTGGGGTTATGTTATACAGGGTTCTATAGTAGTTACTAAAAATGTTGGCTATCTCTTTACAGTCATACTTTTCTCTGCCGTCCCTATCTAACATTTTGTGAATGAAGTGAGATAACTGTTTCTTTTTCAGGGCCCTGGACAGCAGTGGACCTGCTCTGTTTCCATCTGTAAAGTATAGTTTCTTTAAGTAGTAGGCTTTTCTATGCATTTCCCTGGTTAGAAGACTGTTTAAGTTAGCTCGGGCAGTGGTAAGAGATGGGAGGGTGTCTATTGAGCTGGGTGTGTTCATATGTGCGTGTCCTGCTTCCCTGAGTTGTTTTGATAAGTACTCGTATTCTCTGTTGTATGTTTTTGTAAGTATGGCTTTTTGTTTGATGAGTTCCCCTCTCACCACCGCTTTATAAGCTTCCCAGATTATGCCTGGGGAAACTTGATGCCCTTTGTTGAACTGAAAATACTCAGTTAGTGTTTTGGTAGTTTTTTTCTAGGATTTGGGGCTGGAGCAGGAGTGTATCGTCAAGTCTCCATCAGAAGTCTATTATCAGCTTGTCTGGCCACTCAAATGTCATGGATACACATGAGTGGTCTGACCATGGGGTAGGCGCAATATCTGTATCTCTGGTTAGAGTCAACCCTAATTGATCTATACAAATGTAATCCAACCTGGAGTATGTTTTCTTGGGATTGGAGTAGAAGGAGAATGTTTTTTGTGTTGGGTGCTGAATTCTCCAAACGTCTAGTAAGGAGGAGGCTCTAAGACAGTGTGTCACTGCTTTAATGGTGTGATGGGTTTGAGAGCTTTTGGTGGAGGAACAATCGAGTTTGGGATTAAGAGCTATATTAAAGTCTCCCGCTAAAATTGTGGTGCCCCTAGCCACCTCCAATAGCCTCCCTGTAACTCTCTTAAAGAATTTTGCTTGGCCTGTGTTGGGGGCATACACATTTGCTAGGGTAATTGGTTTATTAAAAAGTTCTCCTACTAATATCAAGTATCTACCTTCTGGGTCTGTGTACGTGGCGGTGTTGCGGATATGGATTGATTTGTGAAGAAGTATCCCCACCCCATTTCTTTTTTTATGGGTGTGCGAACAGAAGTGACATGTAGGGTAGTGTTTAGATGTGAATTTGGGTTCCTCTTTATGCTTAAAGTGGGTTTCCTGAACAAAAACTATCTAATTTTTGTGTTTTGCGAACCAATTAAGTGCTATCGATCTTT
Organism: Bombina bombina; assembly: GCF_027579735.1. NCBI lineage: Eukaryota > Metazoa > Chordata > Amphibia > Anura > Bombinatoridae > Bombina > Bombina bombina. Next base: position 413,492,738 of record NC_069502.1, read on the forward strand.
TTGACTGGGAGTTTAGTCCTTTAGTGTTTTGTGTCATTATGCTGACGTGTCTCACATCCATCTGTAGAGGTATGTGGGCTGCGTCTGTCGTCCAGTGGTTATATGTATAGAAACTACTAGAGTGGGTGTGCTGTGGAGAATTGGACGTTTAGTCTCACTCAGTCTTTGTGGCAAAGTGTTGTATGTAGCGTTTTGTCCGGTCATGGTTCCAGTGTAAACAAACTTAACAACAGTTAACTTTAGAACAGTAAATAAAAACAAAACCATTGCATAAATACATATACAATATATGCGAACGAAGGGGATACTACTCCATTCACAGTTATATATGAACATGAGTGTATCAGCTACTTCCTATTTTGAATTTTGGCTAATGGTGTGGTGTAGTATAAATCTACGGCAATACTGTACACTGAGTATAAAAAACAAAACAATGTGGTTTAATATACTCACATATCTAGGCGAACATATGACAAACCTGATGAGATTTATGCTTCAGACCAGGCTGGCTCTACTTCTAACCTAGCTTTATAAAGGAGGAAGGAATATTGCGACATTAACTTATAAGTCTTTTGACATATTTATAGTCTCAAGTATTATGTAGCTCTAAGTCTAGAGGGTTGGAGAATTGTTGTGGTCTTTTCCTTCCAACCCTATTCCATGCGTTTCTCTGTGGTTTGGGGTTATTTGTTGATCTTGTCTCCTTCAATGGCGGGTCCTCATCTAAGGGTGGTAAGGTAGGTTGAGGGATATTAAGTTGTTTGCAAAAGCTTTCCAGGTCCTCTGGCGTTCTGTATACTGATAGTTGGGAGCCTTGTAGAACTTTAATACTGAATGGGAACCCCCGTCTGTATGGGATTTTCAGTTCTTGCAGGTGTTGTGTTAAATATCTTGCCTCCCTTCTCTTATTCAAGGTGATGATGCTCAAGTCTGTACCTGAATTTTATCTCCTTCAAAAGTGATTTGGCGTAGTTTCCTAGAGGCTTCCATAATCTTTTATTTATCTGTGAAAAGCTGCATTTTCAGTATTATATATCTGGGGGGTTTATCCTCCGGTAGTTTGGGCCTCAAGGCCCTATGCGCTCTTTCTATAGGCATATTTGGTGATTCTGTGCTTTTCAGGAGGAACTGAAAGAGGCTCTGCAGGTATTGTGGAATTTGGGGTGCATTTATTTTTTCAGGTACTCCTCCTATTCTGAGGTTGTTGCGGCGTCCTCGGTTGTCTAAATCTTCCAGCTGGAGTTGCATTTGCTGTATAAGTGAATCTTGGGTTTCCAATGCTCTGTTTCGTGTGTCTGAGTCGTTGTGCAATTGATCTATGTCCTCTTCTATATGAAATACTCTCTCACCTAGTTCAGATATGTCCTTTTTTTTTTTTTTTAAGTTTTATTTTTTTATTGGCAGACTGTCTGACAGTATTTAGTTGAAATAATTTTTATTGAGTGCAGAAATTAATATCATACAAGATAAGACAGTACAGAGCTTAAATCTTAACCACCATTGACCCGCCTCACATTGGGTACAACACTATTGCATGCCATATAAACATTCAATACACTACCTAGGACCCATGTTACAGCTGGGCCTCCGATAGTCTCTTTGCACTCTACATTTTTATGAAAATCTATATGAAAAAATAAAAAGAAACAAAAACCCAGGAAGAAATATGAAAAAACAGCAAGGAAAAACCTTCATGGGGTCAACATTAATAACAAGAAAAATAATAAAAAAAAATAAAGTAAAAAACTGTCAGATTGTTACATTCTCTGCTTTCAGTCTCTTAAGGCTGGATATCTCGGTCATCTCTCTAAATATGCTATAAATCCTATCAAATGTGGCCTCTCCATCTCTCCTTGTGGTGTGATTCAGTTGAGGCTATCCCCGGCTCCCCCCATTATCCAATAGAACCAAATTTTGCCAAAAGTGTCCCTGGTATTTTGTAAATGGGACGCTGTCTCATGTAAAGCGTACACTCCGGCTAGTTTGTTGATAATCTCTGGCCATGTAGGTACCCCTGTCTTCCAGTGTTTGGCTATTGAGGTCCTAACTATAGTGAAGATAGTTCGGAAGAAAGTGTTTATGTGGGAGTTGTAGCCCTTAATTTTAGTGTTTAGTAAAGCTTGCGGGGCACTGACACTGACTTGGTCTCCGACCAAGTTAGATAAGTGATCTGAAGTCTGATCCCATATATTTTTAACTTTAGGACATTCCCACCACATATGTATGTATGTACCTTTAGTCTTACATCCTCTAAAGCAAAAGGTGGTGTCTCCTTTGACAGAGTGTGCCATTCTTTCAGGAGTCATATACCAATGGAACACCGATTTTAAGCTATTTTCCCTGAGGGCTGCACTCAACAAACCCCTACTCGTCTCGTATGTTATAGTGTGCCAGTCCTCTGTCGTTAGGTCAATGTTCAGGTCTCTTTCCCATCTACTAACAATGGGTGGTTTGTTCTTTATTCTAGCTGATTGTATAGCTTGATACATATGTGAGATTGTTTAGGCCTGTGTTTTGCGCTACATTGTCTCCCAAGCGTCGTGGATTGGTTTACCCTCCCGCCTTGAATGTAAGAATGAATAGCCGAGGAGATCTGCAGGTATAGAAACCACTGCAGAGGAAATGGTTCTAATTTCTTTTGTAGTTGTGTGAATGTGACTATAGAGCCTTGTTGTAGAAAATCTGCCACTCTGTATAGGCCCTTGTTCTCCCATTTATCTACATGAGTGTAACAGTCACCCGGGATTATGTATTTTAACAGCTTTTCAAGGGTATATTGTGACACCAGCTTGTGAGAGTTGATTGACTTATGCCACTGTCGGCCAGATATCAATAGTGCTTGCTGTGTGAAACCTTTAGTGGTTCTCAGGACCTCTTTCCGCCACAGCACATCGTCTGGCGAGTTGAGTCCCCCCATAGTGGCCTCTAGAGCAGGCCAGACAATGTCACAGTCCCGTCTCCCTAGTGTCGCAGTCTGGGCTAGTCTGGCAGCTTGGTAATAGTCCCTTAAATTGGGGAGTCCTACCCCTCCTAGTTGTCTGTGTCTCGTCAGTATGACTTCGGGTATTCTGGCATGTTTACCTCCCCTTAGAAAAGAAACTAGTTTAGACTGGATAGTATCTAAATCTTTGTTAGGGATCTCAATCGGCAGCGTCCTAAAAAGGTAAAGGAGCCTGGGTAAAATATTCATTTTGATTGATGACAGTCTCCCATACCATGAGAAGCTATACTGTTGCCATTTTGTGATGTCCTGTTTTATAGACTTGTATAGAGGAGGATAGTTGGCTTGGTAGAGTTTATCAAAATTTGGTGTCAATCTAACCCCCAAATATTTCACATGTTCATATGCCCATTTGAAATCGAAGTTAATCTCCAATAGTTTCATAGTGGGTCTAGGGATAGCAATGGGAAGGGCCTCGCACTTATCCGAATTGATCTTATATCCCGAAACCGTGGAAAACTTGTGCAGGATGTCATAGACTAAGGGTAAAGAAATAGTCGGCTTGGTCAGGGTCAGGAGGACATCATCTGCGAATAATGTTAATTTATGGGATTTTCCCTCTATTTCAAGACCTTTAACCCCAGCTTCTCCTCAAATGTACTCTGCTAGTGGCTCTATGCATATGGCAAAAAGCAAAGGCGACGGGGGGCGGAGCCGACCGCAGCCAAGATGGCAGCTTAAGTCAGGAGCTCCGGTATGAGGGATCACCTAAAGCCTTAAAATCACCGCTATGACCAAAATCAGCAGATGGAAAAAGTGATGGGATGCTCCCTAAAGGTGTAGGGTATCGGCGGAACCAGCTAAAAAGCTCTGCATCATGCCAGAAGGCAGATTACACACGGCTGTAGCCAGATACAGGCACACGTGGCTTGGGCCTACATGAAACAACACGTTGTCTCAGGAACACTTCAGCACAGCCAAATGAGAATCCGATAGACAGATCACACACCCACCACCTACATTTACCTCCGGTAAGCCGGGTGTACCCAGAGATATAAATTACAGACGGACAACACCAACTTAATTCCGCCTATGCCCTGCATAAACTTCTGAGATAAGAGGCCAGAGACCTCGCAGCTGACGGCTCCTTAAAACTGGTGTGCTAGATACACCCTCAACTCATGGAGCTGGAGATCTCTCTCTTGAGAGCGCTATGTGCTCGACTTGACGACTACCGGGCGGACCTAGTGGACACGCTACATACCGCAATGAAATCCGCCTCCATTACGGGTCCCATCGCAGTCCTCCATACTAGCAGCTCTGATACCCGACCCGATCTACTGGATGACTGCTGCTGCAAATCATCCATCACAAGCTGTGAAACTCCCGCTAAGTCCGTTCTACAAAGAGAACAGGAGCCTGATGTCACTCCACAGCATTTTGCCTCTGTAATTATAGAAAGCCTGCAGTCCGGACACTGTACAGACTTACCCACAGGCTTTAAGATGGAGCAACAGGATCCGGGAACTTGCGGCTCTCAAACACCGCTTGCAGACAGCAGCAGAAACCTCCGATCTGAGAGGGGGAGAGACAATCGCAAGAACATTTTAGAAAATCTGCATTAAAGATCACAGCCACTATCCCATTATAATTGGGCCCTGGGGAACCTGACAGTCACAGAACTGGTACTACATCACCTCAGGTGTTATAGAGGGTTATCCCAAATGCTGGGAAGCACTGACCGTAAACCTAATCGAGACTTTGTGAAATTAGGCGTTGGGTAAATCACCCCTGACCCCCAGACAATGATTGTTCAACTGTGGGTTAGGTTTATTTAAATTGTTTAACCACATTGCCCTCACTGTTGGACTTTACTATACTCTGTCTCATGAGCCTGGCTAATACTTTTCATGTTTTCTTTAGTACGTTTAAAATTAGCCTAATATTAACTGTTATTTTAGCATGAGTGAATAAGTTTTTATGCTTCCTATATCTGAGTACAAAGGTTTTGTTTAATGGGATTATGTTCATATTAAGAAATAGTCACTTTGTCCTAACTAAACTAACTCCTAGTGGCACTCGCTTAACTAAATATCACTTGTTAACATTTAGTATTCATTTTAATGCAGCTTGTTTAGCGTTTAATTACTCGCTCAACCTAATATTCTCCAGAGTAGTTCCCTTTACATATAAGGTACTTTACATGATTTAGCTCTAATGTTAACAATATCATCTTATACCTTTATGTATCAGACCTTAAATGTTATTTTGCTGTTTTTATGTTTAATGCATTCTTACAGTAATCCGTTCTAATTTCTGAAAAGATGATATTATACAGCAGTTAATGTTTCTATTAAGTAGAAGGCACATCTTCAAATTGCTACTCTTTTTTACAGTATAAACCACTTGCATACAGGTCACTCATCCCAGAGGGGTTATTGGTTTTCAGGTGTGTGATTTTTGTTACTCAGCATACTGCTAATTGTTAACACAGTTGAAAGTTTGCCTTGTGAATGTACAAAAGCTTTGCTCATGTAACCTCCTCTATTAGTTTAAATTTACATTCATGCAAGACACATGGGAGATCATATTTAAGGACTTCCATAGGGTCCCTCCTATATTGCTCCTATAATGTTCTTCTCTTCCCATGCTAACTTTATCAGAAATGTTTACTGTATGTTGTATACTCTGTTATGTAATAGGAAACTCAATTTACAGGAAGAGTATCCTGATAGCCTTCTTACAATTCACTATTTTCATGCCATGTAGGGTTAAACTACCTGCTAAAATAGAAAGTTAGGAACGATATCTCCCCCCACCCTTTCCCGCCCTGTCCGTCAGGGCGGGTCATACCCAACTTCCCTTTCCCGTCTGTGTCCGGTGGAGACAACAACCCCTGGGGGGAGAGACAAATTATATCCCTCACCTATGGTAGCTGTAACATTGAGGTCCTGATTTCAACTTACTATCACTTTAAAGCTTTCCTGTAGCCTCTATGAGAGACCCGCTAGAGCCTGCTGCTCAATACCTATTACTATATACTTCGACTAATAATTGAAAAATCCTACATCCAGGTATAGCACAATGTATTCAGTCCTAGCCAGGACGCGGCTCTCAATACCCACATTAATGGCCCCCAGCTCTTATTGCAGTTAATATTTTTCTTTATACGCCTAGGCTAAATGTATCACAGCTAGTCTAGTCTCCTCGCTGAGAATTAAAGATACCCTAAGCAACTAAATCACTTCAGACTTCTCACATCAGAGATTATAAAACAGCCTACTACAAAGCCACTATAAACCTCATCTAGCATGAGACTCTGTTTATCGATAATGTATTTTTAGGCCTACAGGCATTAATATCTACCACCCTAGAGACTTTGTCTTGGTTGAATGTACCCACTATCCCTTGTTGTGTAAGTCTCTACCAATCCATCATAGCCGAGATTGGGTAATATTTAGGTATGCACCAGCAAATTTCCCTCCCATACCCTTTAGACTTCGAATATATAGTTAGAGTATTTATTAGGTTTAACTGCCTCACCTTCTATACTTATCTACTTTTATACCAGTTGCACTCCATATAGAGAATCCTATCATAGCTCCGCCTCCCCCATACTGGGTCCTATACCCATTTTCCTTAAATTCAAGCGGCTCTTGTCCGCTGTAATCTTTCTCTCTCTCACAATATTCTTGTTAAGTTATATCCCTACACCGATACAGATCCCATGATTAATCCAAAAATTCTCACCAGCTATTAGTTAAATGTATCTTCTACCACCAGTAGACTAGCAGATTTCTCACCATATTATTACTCAAAATTTACTTCAGTCTCCAGGGAGTGGTTTTATTGTCCTATCCCATTATGAAACAGGGATATAACTTTGTTAACTTATATTCATAATATCCTATATAATATTAAAAAGAGACCCTATACTTCGCCTGAGCAACCCCACCTTCAAGTTCTCCAACAGAAGAAAAATTATGTATGTGGAAAGAGCAAGCTAATTTTTATCTCACCAATATCTAAGATCTATTGTTTACCTTCATATGTTTGTAATTCCTATGCACATACTCATGTGGAGTTGTTATACTTTACTCTGTTTTGTTTGTCTCAATAAAAAATATTCAATAAAAAAAAAAAAAAAAAAAGCAAAGGCGACAATGGGCACCCCTGCCGAGTACCATTTAAGATGTTAAAAGTGCAAGATTGGTGACCAATCGCTCTCACACATGCGGTGGGGTTAGAGTAAAGGGTGTTTATTGCAGAAACAAAGGATCCCTCAAATCCCATTTCTTTTAGTACCGTCAGCATGTATCCCCAGTCCACCCTATCGAATGCCTTCTCCGCATCCAGAGAGAGGAGCAGAGAAGGCACTTCGTGGTTCTTAAGATAATCTATTACCGACACCATCCGCCTTATATTGTCCGGGGCTTCCCTATCTTTAATAAAGCCAACTTGATCTGGGTTGATTATGGTGGGAAGAATATGTTTTAACCTGTTAGCTAAAATTTTCGTGATTATTTTGAACTAGAGCAGTGTTTTGGGTTTTTCCCTTGCTTAGGTATGACTACTATTTTAGCCTGGAGTAGGTCTCTAGGTAGCATCCTGCCTTCCATTATATGGTTCGCTAGGTGTGTAAGGTGTGGAGTCAATAGGCCTGCAAACATCTTATAGTATTCGCTTGGTAGGCCATCAGGTCCAGGGGCCTTACCTGGCTTGAGTTCTTTAATGACTTTTGTAACCTCCATCGTGGTAATTTTGGAGTTTAAGGAGTCCCTATCTGCGTCTGTAATTTTTTTCAAATTTGCTTTGGTGAGAAAATCACCTAGCAGGGTTTCAGTGGTTGTACAGTGGGAAACTTTTTTGCCGTCATATAACTCACGATAGAATGAAGCGAAGGCATCTACTATCTCTTGGGGATGGCTCGTCTCACCCCCGTCCTCCCTACATATAGAGGGAATGGACACCGCTGTATAGTTATCTCTGATCTTTTTGGCCAGATATTTGTCCGGTTTGTTGGCATAAAGGAAGTAATGTGTCTTCAATCTATGTGAATTTTTATCGATTGTTTGTTAAGGATCTCATTAAGCTGGCAATGTTTTTGGTCTAGTAGTTTTAGGGTGGAATTGGTCATGGTGAGTTTATGTTTCCTCTCTAAGCTTCCAATTTCTCTAGTCAGTCTTTCTGTTGTCAAGGTTGCAGTCTTTTTAAGCTGTGCCTTCTCTTTAATTAACATGCCCCTAATAACCGTTTTGTGGGCGGCCCATACTGAGACTGGGTTGTCTGTGGTGTCAAGATTAAGAGCCCAATACTCTTCCATTGCTTTTAACAATTTTTCTTTTGTCAACTTGGAGGCAAGTTGGATCAAATGTCCAAGTTTGTGTTCTATTGGGGTTTTTAATTCCTTGGAGTAGAGTCTGTGTAATGGAATGGTCCGACCAAGTGCACGGGTGAATTTTAGCTGATAGTAATAGTGGGCATAGAATCTGGCTGATCATAATATAATCTAGTTTGGAGTAACTATTTTGTCGAATAAAATGTTGTGTCTGTGACCCCATATAAGGAGTTCCATGTATCCACTAAAGTATGCGGGGATAATGATTTTAAAACTGCACTCGCTACCTTCTTTTGGTGATTTAGTTTTTTAGAGGAGAGTTGAGACTTAGAGTACCTGAGTGCCTGGAGGTCAATGTTGAAATCCCCCGCTAAAATTATCCTTATCTGTGACCAGCCCGTTAGTAGCGGTGAGATCTCCCTAAAAAATGCATCCTGTTTCTCATTTGGGGCGTATATGTTGCAAAACGGGATATCAACCCCCTGGATCTGACCCCTCACCAACAAATATCTTCCCTCTCTGTCTATAATCGAGTCAAGGTGTACGAAGTGTAATGAGTCGTGTAGTAGTATCGACACCCCCCTTTTCCCCCCCCCCTGCAGTGAAAAGCCTCTGGACCAGTATTTGGGGAGCTGTTGTTTAGTAAGATGAGTCTCCTGCAGATAGATCACATCGCCTGGAGACGTCTGTAATGGTTAAACGCTGTGCGTCGTTTCGTGTCTGAATTTAACCCTCTCACATTGTGTGAGACTAAATTAATCTGTGGTAAGGCCATTAGATTCGACTAGAGCACATGCATATCTGAAACCTAGAAACCATACCTGGTATAGGTGAGGAAGGTGTATGGCCAGGAGTCCTAAATCTGGGTAAGAGTCGGTCACCACAACATACCAGCATGACAGGTTATAGATATCCCTACTATTGCATCCGACAGTTAAAAAAAAAACAGATTGGCAGTAAATAAAATAAAAACTTAACTCTAAATTGAACTAAAACAACAACATTCTGAGCATTAAAAGAACTAGGCATATATCTATGCATAACAATGGGATGTGCAGTAATTCTAATATAAACATGTCTGGAACTTTCATAATACAGGTATGGATAACACCAATTTTTGTCATCAAAAAGAGAAAACCTCCTCTGGGGTCGAGCTCTAGTGCCCACCCAGGGAAAAGCATTGAGCACAGACCTCTGCAACTTTACCTAGCAGTCCAGTTCATGGTTTCACCTTTTTCTTTTTTGCCACTCTGGACCACCGAGGCTTACCCGCCAAGAGCCGTGGCTCCTTACCAGCAGAGTGTTGTGATGAGGCGGGATCCTCAGGGATTGCCGGTGTTTCTACATTCAGGTATTGGCATATTTCTGGGATGTCCTGTGCTGATTTAATTGTGTACATCTTGTGGTTGTGGGAAATATGCAAAGCAAAAGGATATCCCCACCTGTATGGAATGTTGTGCTTCCTCAGTAGAGACGTGAGGGGACGTAGAGCATATCTTTTTTGTAGTGTGCGGGCACAGAGGTCTTGATAGAGTTGAATAATTTGCCCCTGAAACTTGAAGGGTTGGTGCTGTCTGGATGCTGACATGATGCTTTCTCTGTCAGGAAAACGTAGCATCCTGACTATGACGTCCCTGGGTGGGAGGCCCTCCTTTGGTTTTGGCCTCAGGGCCCTATGAGCTCTTTCCATCGCAAAGTCTGTTTCTCCTTCTCCGCCTGTGATAGCGCTAAAAAGGCGCAGCAAATATGAGGGTAGATCCGTGGCTTCTATACTTTCCGGAATCCCTTTTAGTCTGACATTGTTCTTTCTGTTTCTATTTTCTAGATCCTCCATTTTATCTTGGAGGTCTAGAAGTTGTTGTTGATTGGATGCTATAGATTCTGAATTAGTGGTTGTAGTTTCAGCCAAGGTTTCCTGTTCAGTCTCTATCGCTTCTACCCTGTCTCCCAGGTCAGATAGATCTTGTTTGATCTCGGCCAAACTATTAGTGACTGAGGAGTGCAAGTTATCAATTTTGTTCATCAATTTTTCCAGCCCTGCTGCCATATCTTTCTTGGAGACAAGGGCCTGAAGGTCAGCTTTTGTCATACCTCCACATGTCCCTGGTGTGTCCACCGTGCTCGTCATGGAAGCGTGATGTCTCTCTTCTAGCTCCCCATCCACCTCCTCTGCGGCCAGCCCTTTAGTGGACCTTAAATATGTGTCTAGTGCTGTGGACTTTAGGTTTTTGCCCAGTTTATTAGGCTTTTTGGCTGCCATCCCAGTGCCACTAGGGAAGGCTGTGTGGGGCCTTGTTTATTGCAACCAGTATCAGAGCTGCTGTATAGGAGGCTTTCAGAGACCCCAGGGAAGGCAACAGGCCTATTTTTGTTTAAAGACCCCTCTGCTCACTTAGCGGTATAATACTTATCAGTCAATGTTCAGCCCTGATTACACCGCCACCCCGCTATAATATAGTGTAACAGTTCTAGTATACCCTTACAGGGCCTTCCTGGTGTTTCAGGGTAATTCCCAATAGTTTTTAGTGTGCTGTGTGCGGCCCGAGTTTTGACATTAGCCGTTTACCTACTAATGCTGCCGGGTATCGCAAGTGCTGCTGCCAGTGAGGCCTATTGTCGATCCTCCAATTGCCCTGCTGTAGGGAGGACGACAGCCTCCGTGTCTCTCTCTCTTGCAGGCTGAAGGATGCCGAGTGCTGGCCGCGGTCGCGGCTAAAATATGGCCCTGTGCCAGGGACCGCAATGCGCTGCTTAGGGTGTAGTCCCAATGACCTCTCTGCCGTTAGCTCTCACAAAGTAGGTAGATGCGCCCCAGCCAGATTACCGTCGACTCACTTGATGGTCTCTTTGCGATGACGGATCTGTTGCTGCGTGGCAGAGGAAAAGTGTGCGCCAAGTCTCCCGGTCGGGTGTATAGCCTTCTCCTCCGCTTTTCCTGAGGATATTGCGCTGAAAGTGGCCACTTATTGTAGATATCCTCTGCGGAGGTATGTTAGATTATAAAGAAAGTCTCCAAACATGCTTTTTTACTTTTATGCTTTAGTTGCTGCGCAGAGCTGCCAAGTTAAGCTGCCATCTTAGAGCTTGGCTAGACTCCGCCCCCCAGATATGTCCTTTTTAACTTCTTTGAGTCCGTCTTTTATCATTTTACCCACTTGGGAGATGAGAACAGCAAAGTCTGCTTTTGTAGGAAGATTCTCGATGTCTGCCCTCGTGAGAGGGGCTCCTGATGTTGTGTCCTGTGTGCTTGGGCCTGCGGCTAGTGGCATCTCTGCTGAGTCTTGGGATGTAGGTGATTCTAGCTCAGGTTCTTCTAGCACTTTAAAAAAGTTGTTGAGCTTTGCTGTTGTTGTGTGATTTTTTGCAATTTTGTCTTGTTTAGATGGTCTTTTTGCGGCCATTATAGATCTGTTTGCATATATATTACTATCCACTCTGAGAGGTGTGTAGGTTTGAAGAGACTTTAGTGTTAGATCTGAGCAGTGGCTTTGTTAAAGAGGTAATTTTGCTTCTGGTTGTACTTTGTTTTTCATTTAATGCTGCACTATATTTAGTATTATGTGCGGAGGCCTAATCCTGTGCATTGGTGCTTATTTTGCACGAAAAAAAAAGAAAAGATTAAGCCGTGTATGGAATCTGTATTTGCTTAGTTTCAATTTTGTGGCAGCCGGGTGCCTTAGAAGTAGTGGTGTCGGACAGCCCTCCTTGCTTTAGGTATTTATAATTCACAATCCCTCATCCGCTATTGGGTGTGTTGTACAGGTGTACCGGACATTCTAAGGGGCTCTGTTCATGTTTTGTGGTAGTTTATTCACCTGGTATATTGCCGGGTGTCGATCCATTCACGCAGCTGTATCATTTGCACTGCGCATTTGGGCCTAGTCGGGAGACGCGCCACTCGCCTTCTCTGCTTGTCAGTTTTCTATCCGTGCGAGCGGAGCTCCTCAGACCAGCCCTGTGGTATCTCGGGGCTTTATGGTGTCCGGATCTTCTGTTTGGGACCCGTTTACACCAGTTGTGGAGTAGGCATTTGCTTAGGAAGAGCCTGTGAAACCGGAGCTTTAGCTTTTAGCAGCCATATTAGATGGTGGCTGGCTCCGCCCCCCAGTTTTACATCTTTTTATGCTTTGTTTGTAGATTGTAGAGCTAATTTGCATACCATTACCCAGAATCCTCTGATACAGTGTTAAACACTGCTAGTTCATGTTAACTGTGGAATATGTGTAAATGGGCTATACTGTACAATAGTCTATGACTATTCTCACATTAGAAGAGATTTTTTTTCTCATGTTTTTCCAGACCTAAATAGATATAATAATGGAATCTGATGTGAGGTGTTTGCTGCTAAGTTATATTTTTGTAGCACTTTCTTTCTACTTTGTGCTGTGAACTAAAAATGTGTTTAGTTGTTTCAAAGGGAAAAGTCTTAGTAAGAGTGTTGGAAAAGGAAACTAAGTTGTGTAATTGCCTGTGTCAATGGTCTTCTGAATAAACTGGGTTGCAAACTCTACATCAGTTATGACCAACTTCCTAATGTGGGGGGGCTGCAGATTAGTATTTTAGAAGCCTTAAGGGCCACATATCCATATTTTAGATCCCTTAAGGGCCACATATAACTTTATAGCTACAGATAAATAATATATTTTTTTAAAAATGTCCAATGGAACATTTTTAAGGTTACAGGACATATAGATTACAGGTAAGGTAAGATTACAGGTACAGGTAAGATTACAGGACATCTTTTATCTGCTGTTCTCCCCTATAGATGACTCTTTTTGAGTTGTAACCACCTTGTTTGTCCACCACCAGAACTACTTAAAACATATTTTTTTAGTTCCACAAAAACAATGGCACACATTCTTTGTTTTGTTTTTTAAAGGGGCTGCATAAAATCGTGCAGAGGACCGCATGTGGCTCATTGATTGCCGGTTGGCCATCTCTGCCTTACATGATACAGATGTAGAATTAGTATATATGGGCAAGAAATGCTGGCCAAACAGGATCAAAAGCATACTGGATAATATTTAAAAACTTTGGAAGCAGGAACAGGAATGGTCAGCAATACTGGATTATAACTGAACTTGACCAACAAATTGTTGAGTCAGTGCAGCAGAAATGGATAGATGGATAGATAGATAGATAGATAGATAGATAGAAAGATAGATAGAAAGATAGATAGATGATATATATAGATAGATAGATGATAGATACATAAATAGATTGATAGATAGATATATATATATATATATATATAGATAGATAGATAGATAGATAGATAGATAGATAGATAGATAGATGATAGATAGATAGATAGATTATAGATGATAGATGTGTAGATAATAGATACATAGACGATAGATAGATAGATAAATAGATATATAAATAGATCGATCAATAGATAGATACATAGATAGATATAAATAGATCAGAGAGATGAGATATATAGATAGATGATAGATAGATAGATAGATAGATAGATGATAGACGTGTAGCTAATAGATAAAACGATAGATAGATAGATAGATAGATAGATAGATAGATAGATGATAGGTAAATGGAAAAAAAAACACTATTGTGAAAGTTTTATAAACAAGTTAATGTTTTGTCATAAATCTTTCACAATTTTAAAGCTGAGTTATTATTATACTCAGTTTTTTTTGGATTTATTTTAATTACAAATAAAGAAGGGTGGCTCCTTTCTCCTTTCGTCTCATCATTAGTAAATATTACTAGGAGAGGTGTAAGATTATGCCATCTACTTGCTTCATATGGTGAAATATTAATATGTTAAAAAATAAACAGTAAAATGGCATAATAGAGACATGATGTTCTGGATAATGCAGCTAATTATTATAATATATGCACCATACATTCTAGTTAATAGCTACCATTATATTTTGGTGGTCAAGAGTTTAGCCATAATTTAACCACATTATGATTAAGAAACCAAATGAGTTGCAAAACTGGAATCACTGTTTAAAAATAATTATGGCAGATATTTTTAATAGCAGCTTCATTATTGGAGCTGTATCAAAACCCTAAGATATTTTTAGTAACACAGTGTGCATGGCACTAATTAATAACAGCTCACTTTAGCTAGTAGTACGTGCAACATGGTAAGAAGCATCTAGTTCCTTCTGAAATAAGTGATACTTCTACAAATGATATTTCTTTATATTAGGGGATACTCTGATCCCCTAGACTGCTAACAGCCCAATTACTTCTGTGACTCCCTTGATGCAATTAACCACATATACCCCACTGTTATTAAACCTAAATCACCTGACCCCTTACCACAATTAAACCATAACCATGACGTAATTTGCAACCCAAAAACCATAACTATAATATCCCTTGCTGCATTAACCTCCAAATATTCTATTACCTATGGTCCTGTAAAAATAAAACCACATAGTAAAATCACCCAGTAGCCCCCATCACCCCATTATTACCCACAACCAACATTCGTATGCACTCAAAGGCCCCTATCTCAATCAATTTCTAGCACAAAAAAGGAACAGTCTACTCCAGAATTGTTATTGTTTAAAAAGATAGATAATCCCTTTATTACCCATTACCTAGTTTGTATAACCAACACAGTTAAATTAATATACTTTTTACCTCTGTGAATACCTTGTATCTAAGGCTCTGCAGACTGCCACCTTATTTCAGTTCTTTTGTCAGACTTGCATTTTAGCCAATCAGTGCTGACTCATAAATTACTCCATGTGAGTTATCTATATGGCACACATGGACTAGTGCTGTCTAGCTGTGGAAAAACTGTGAAAATGCACTAAGATAAGAGGAGGCCTTCAAGGGCTTAAAAATTAACATATGAGTGCACCTAGGTTTTGCTTTAAACAAAGAATAGTAAGAGAACAAAGCAAATTTGATGATAAAAGTAATTTAGAAAGTTGTTTAAAATTGCATGCCCTATCTGAATCATGAACGTTTAATTTTGAATAGAATGTCCCTTTAAAGCAGGGGTGTCAAACTCGCGGGACATTTTCAATACAAGTGCAACTCACGTGGGCCACACACTACCTACATATCTTGCCACTGCTAAACAAAGCAGTGGTGTTTGCTATAACTGTATACATTTCAACATATTGTGTTCTGTAACTCCTAAGTAACTTTCTCTGGCTTGATGAAATGCGCTCTAATGCTTTTAAGAAGGTGACACCCATGTTCCATCTGGTTCCTGCCCCATGGTGTCTGTTTTTTTTTCTCTAGCAGCCCTGTTCCGAGCACGCTTACAGTTTAGCATACGCATGCACATAGTATAACAATTCCTCTACTTTATAGTGGATCACAATGCTGTTGGCATTGCAATCCACTGTTTATGTAGTGATAAACATATCTGTGTTAATAGCTGCCAAGAATCTATTTAATATATAAAATAATTAAATATGTATATATTTATCAAATGTGATTTTAATTATAGAGAAAATTATGGAAATCAATAGGCAAAAATTATGCGAGAAATCAGTGCTTTCCTAGTATTGAAAACATATAAAGAAGTGCTGCATGTGCCAAATAAATTGTTATACACTTATCTTTGTTTGCCTATTTTTTCATAACAATGTGGCTCTTTAAAATCTCAGGGGTTTTAATGGTCTTGCTACCAAAGCGCAGATGCTCACTGTACAATGAGTGAATCGCAATGCCGGAACAAAGGGATACAGTCATTGTAATGTAGAGCAAAATACAGGTTGCACGCACGTGCAACCCTAACAGTAAGATCGATCTCTCTTTAAGTAATAAGCATATTACTTCATGGAGGTGTTGGAGGCCACACAAATTATGGAATTCCAGCTTTACACCCCTGCTTTAGAGCACCATTAACAGAAGTCAGGTACCTAAGTGTTTCCTACATGTTATTTCTACCACAAACTCCCCAAGCCAAGTGCACAGAAAGCTCCTCCAAAAAAACACCTAAAGGCCTTCCCAAAAACTGCAACCAATAAATATACCAACAAAAAAATAAATTAGAGTAACCAAAATACATTTCTTTACCTTAATCTTCATTCCAGTGATATCCAAGCTCCAGTAAACTTCTGGCTTCTGGAGACAAATCATACGCAGTCCTTTTCTTCACTGTTCTTTGGGCCTCACGAGAATTCCCTTATAATTATTTGCTAAAAGAATTATGATTTGCTAAGTAAGTACCAATTAGAATTAAAGTGAAAAGGCATTATGGCGAGGGTTGATTGCAGCATGTGGATTCACAGTAAATGTATTAAGGGGGGTTCCATATGATAAGGGTTTAGTTCTGTGGGGCTGCCAGAGTTACTGTTTGTGGAAGGTTCCCACTAAGGTTCATTGTGATAAAGGGTTCAGAGAATTACCCCCCTCATCTTGATTTTGATTACTTGCCAGCCCAGTTATCAGCAATCAAGTTTCCATTATTTAGCAACTTTGTAAATTATAATTGAATACTAGTCCTAAAGCATTTTTTTGCAGTACAGCGGTCCCACCCCTTGCTCTCTCTCTATCCCCCCTCTCTTTTGTTCTCTCTTTCTCCCCTCTCTTTTGTTCTCTCTTTCTCCCCTCTCTTTTGCTCTCTCTCTTTCCCCTCTCTTTTACTCTCTCTCTCCCCATTCTCTTTTACTCTCTCTCTCCCCCCTCTCTTTTGCTCTCTCTCTCCCCCCTCTCTTTTGCTCTCTCTCTCCTCCCTCTCTTTTGCTCTCTCTCTCCCCCTCTCTTTTGCGCTCTCTCCCCCTCTCTTTTGCTCTCTCTCCCCCTCTCTTTTTCTCTCTCTCTCCCCTCTCTTTTGCTCTCTCTCTCCCCCTCTCTTTTGCTCTCTCTCTCCCCCCCTCTCTTTTGCTCTCTCTCCCCCTCTTTTGCTGTCTCTCTCCCTCTCTTTTGCTCTCTCTCTCCCCCTCTTTTGCTCTCTCTCTTCCCCCTTCTCGTTTGCTCTTTCTCCTCTCGTGTGCTCTCTATCTCCTCTCGTTTGCTCTCTCTCCCCCTCTTTTGCTGTCTCTCTCCCTCTCTTTTGCTCTCTCCCCTCTCTCTTTTGCGCTCTCTCCCCCTCTCTTTTGCGCTCTCTCCCCCCTCTCTTTTTTGCTCTCTCTCCCCCTCTCTTTTGTGCACTCTCCCCCCCCCTCTCTTTTTTGCTCTCTCACCCTCTCTTTTGCGCTCTCTCCCCCTCTCTTTTATGCTCTCTTCCCCTCTCTTTTGCGCTCTCTCCCCCTCTCTTTTGCGCTCTCTCCCCCCTCTCTTTTGCGCTCTTACCCCCCTCTTTTGCGCTCTCTCCCCCTCTCATTTGCGCTCTCTCCCCCCTCTCTTTTGCGCTCTCTCCCCCTTCTCTTTTGCACACTATCCCCTCTCTCTTTTATGCACTCTCCCCCCTCTCTTTTGTGCACTCTCCCCCTATCTTTTGTGCTCTCTCCCCCCTCTCTTTTGTGCTCTCTCCCCCTCTCTTTTGTGCTCTCTCCCCCTCTCTTTTGTTGTCTCTCTCCCTCCTCTCTTTTGCTGTCTCTCTCCCCCCTCTCTTTTGCTGTCTCTCTCCCCCCTCTCTTTTGCTGTTTCTCTCCCCCTCTCTTTTGCTGTCTCTATCCCCCCTCTCTTTTACTGTCTCTCTCCCCCCTCTCTTTTGCTCTCTCTTTCCCCCCTCTCTTTTGCTTTCGCTCTCCCCCTCTCTTTTACTGTCTCTCTCCCCCCTCTCTTTTGCTGTCTCTCTCCCCCTCTCTCTTTTGCTGTCTCTCTCTCCCTCTCCCTACCCCCACTCTTCTGCTCTCTCTACCCCCTCTTCTGCTCTCTTTACCCCACTCTTCTGCTCTCTCTACCCCCCATCTTCTGCTCTCTCTACTCCCCCTCTTCTGCTCTCTCTACCACCCCTCTTCAGATCTTCTGCTCTTTCTACCCCCTCTTCTGCTCTCTCTACCCCTCCTCTTCTTCTCTCTCTACCCACCTCTTCTGCTCTCTCTATCCCCCCTCTTCTGCTCTCCCTATCCCCCCTCTCTGTCTATCGGTAGTCGGCCCCGGCATCTGGCCCGGCCCGCGTCACGCCGGGCCCACGTCATGCCCGGCCATGCCCATGTTGCACCCGGCCGGCCACGCCCACTCCACCACACGATGCCAGGTCAGTTGGAAGGCCAGGTGTGTTTGTCCTCACGCGCAGTCTCTACCGCGCATGGCAGCTTCGGACAAGCACACTTGGCCTTTTATTATATAGGACTAGTTGCAGTCCAAACCTATATATTTAGGAAAATAAAGCTCAAATAGAAAAGCATACAATTTTAACACTGTTGAGAAGCCTACTGATCATATATATTCCCTATTTATATATTTGAATAGAAACAGAATTTGAACATTTCCATAGTGCCTTTCATTTGGTATTCAGGAATAAACAAGCAATTCATATTATTATTAAGTGGATAATCACTTGTGACTTTATGGTTTTTCCTTCTTGAATACATTTCAAATGTAATTGTTGTGATAATCAGTTATGAGGATTATTATTATTATTATTATCGGTTATTTGTAGAGCGGCAACAGATTCCGTAGCGCTAGGATATCATTTATAAATTATTGTGTACTGAAAGAGCTGGGTAGTTGATATGTTGTCATTCAGTATAAAATGAAATGTTTTTATATATAAGGTTATGTAAGCAATAATGTAATCTATTACACATCAGCCTAATAAGATGTCAATAGATTAAAATTCCTTTCACCCTAATTAAGGAGGTGTGAACTCCAAAATAAATAGATGAACTGAAATCTTTGTCCACAACCCATACCTATATAATAATATAAATAGGGTTCTGTTTGGCTTTAATTAGAAAGGTTCTTTGTTTTAGAAAGCTCTTAGACATAGAAACATGAGAGCTAAAATAGAAGACCATGCTGCAATTATCAACAAAGACGAGGAAAATGAAATGGTGAGTACTCTTCACTTATACCAGTCTGATTAATTTATCAATGTAGGAAGAAGCTTACGCAATTCATTTCCTTAACACTTCTAAATTACTAACAAATTACAAAAAAGAGCCAATAAATTATGTTTCTAAAATCAATTCCAATGATCTATGTTAAGAAACAATGGATAATTCATATATTAAAATATATAACATTGATAGCTACTGATAAATTGAAAATTCAAGTTTCAAAGTGCTTCATAAGCCTTAATCAGGCAAGATTCATAAAATACCAAACTTCTATTTCATATATAAAATCTTATAAATGCCCCAGCATGCAGCTGATTAATGTACAATATAGATATTTTTATTGCAGCATATATTACTCTACATTTGTAATAAATCTAAAAAAATAATTTTGAAGCTCTAATATTTACGTTTTTAAAAGTATTTGAATATTTTATATTAAAACTATAATATTAACGTTAAATAATTGTTTTATTACAGTTGATTTCTTTATTGATACTATTACAGTTAAATAATTGTTTTATTACAGATAATTTCTTTATTAAATTTGTGTTTTTTTATTATAATTAAACGTGCAATGTATATTTATTATTATAATTTATTTATTAAGCGCCAACATGTTACGCAGCCCTATACAAAGGCTACCATCATCCAAATATTTTTTTATTTTTTTATGAAATCTCTCTGAGAACACTTTCAAAACTGTTTATCAAAGGCTTAGAATTTATAACTACACTGTCAGAAAAAAGGGTACGGTTGGGGTCCGTTTGTGAACTGCTGTGGTTGTACCCTCAATAGATCATAATTACACCTTAAATAACTAATATGTACCATTTAGCGGTAAATAAGGTACAAATATGTTTCCAACTGTCAAAGGGTCCATGTCTGAACCGTTTAATCCCCCCAAAAAGGTACAATCACTTGTGTGACTAAAAGGTTGAGAGGGATGGGTGGTTGAAGGCTGCCAAACCCTGCAAGTCCATATCATTTGTACAGTTCAATTATTCATATTCACATAACTGGCAGTCACCCAAAATGAATGCAACATACATGTTGTACAGCAAAATAATTATGTTCAATTGTTGTTGGTAATATGCAAGAAGCGGACAAAGCAAAAAAAATACTTAAAGGGACAGTCTACACCAGAATTGTTATTGTTTAACCCCTTAATGACCACAGCACTTTTCCATTTTCTGTCCGTTTGGGACCAAGGCTATTTTTACATTTCTGCGGTGTTTGTGTTTAGCTGTAATTTTCCTCTTATTCATTTAATGTACCCACACATATTATATACCATTGTTCTCGCCATTAAATGGACTTTCAAAATATACCATTATTTTCATCATATCTTATAATTTACTATTAAAAAATGTATAAAATATGAGGAAAAAATGGAAAAAAACACACTTTTTCGAACTTTGACCCCCAAAATCTGTTACACATCTACAACCACCAAAAAACACCCATGCTAAATAGTTTCTAATTTTTGTCCTGAGTTTAGAAATTCCCAATGTTTACATCTTCTTTGCTTTTTTTGTAAGTTATAGGGCCATAAATACAAGTAACACTTTGCTATTTCCAAACCATTATTTTTCAAAATTAGCGCTAGTTACATTAGAACACTGATATCTTTCAGGAATCTCTGAATATCCATTGACATGTATATATTTTTTTTTAGTAGACATCCCAAAGTATTGATCTAGGCCCATTTTGGTATATTTCATGCCATCATTTCGCCGCCAAATGCGATTAAATACAAAAAATTGTTCACTTTTTCACTCATTTTTTCACAAACTTTTGGTTTCTCACTGAAATTATTTACAAACAGCTTGTGCAATTATGGCTTAAATGGTTGTAAATTCTTCTCTGAGATCCCCTTTCTTCAGAAATAGCAGACATATATGGCTTTGGCATTGCTTTTTAGCAATTAGAAGACTGCTAAATGCCACTGCGCAATACACGTGTATTATGCCCAGCAGTGAAGGGGTTAATTAGGGAGCATGTAGGGAGCTTTTAGAGGTAATTTTAGCTTTAGTGTAGTGTAGTACACAACATCAAGTATTGATCTAGGCCAATTTTGGTATATTTCATGCCACCATTTCACCGTCAAATGCGATCAAATTAAAAAAACGTTCCATTTTTCACAATTTTAGGTTTCTCACTGAAATCATTTACAAACAGCTTGTGCAATTATGGCACAAATGGTTGTAAATGCTTCTCTGGGATCCCCTTTGTTCAGAAATAGCAGACATATATGGCTTTGGCATTGCTTTTTGGTAATTAGAAGGCCACTAAATGCCACTGCGCACCACACGTGTATTATGCCCAGCAGTGAAGGGGTTAATTCTGTAGCTTGTAGGGAGCTTGCAGGGTTAATTTTAGCTTTAGTGTAGAGCTCAGCCTCCCACCTGAAACATCAGACCCCCTGATCCCTCCCAAACAGCTCTCTTCCCTCCCCCACCCCACAATTGTCCCCGCCATCTTAAGTACTGGCAGAAACTCTGCCAGTACTAAAATAAAAGCTATATTTGGTTTTTTTGGGGGGTTTTTCTTTGCATATTTACATATGCTACTGTGTAGGATCCTCCCTTAGCCCCCAACCTCACTGATCCCCCACCAAACAGATCTCTAACCCTCCCCCTCTGCCTTAATGGGCGCCATCTAAACCCAGTTTAGTAAAAAAAAGTGCTTTTTTTTAATTTAATTGCCCTTTTCTGTAGCTTCCCCCCCTCCCCCCTCCAGATCAACCCCCCACCCCTTCCAGATCTCTTAGATTATTTGTTTATTTATTTTAATGTTTTTTTTTTAACTTTTAACACCCTTTATTTTTCTGAAGTGTAGCGGTTTCCTCCCGCTCCCGCCCCGTGCACGCGCCCGCCCGCCACCCCCCGTGCACGCGCGCGCTCCCGTGCGCTCTCCCGTCTGTCCCGCCCCCCTCCACTTCATTCGGCACATCGATGGCCGCCCACCCGCCTCCCAGACTTGCTCCCACCCACCAACGATACCGGCCACCAATGTCCCGTGCAGAGAGGGCCACAGAGTGTCTCTCTCTGCATCGGATGGCCAAGGGGGGTTATTGCAGGATGCCTCGATATCGAGGCATCACTGCAATAACCGGAAAGCAGCTGGAAGCGAGCAGGATCGCTTCCAGCTGCTTTCCAGACCAAGGACGTACGCCACACGTCCTCGGTCATTAACTGTATTTTTTTTGAGGACGTGTGGCGTACGTCCTTGGTCGTTAAGGGGTTAAAAAGATGGATAATCCCTTTATTACCAATTCCCCAGTTTTGCATAACCAACACAGTTATATTAATATGTTTTACCTCTGTGATTACCTTGTATCTAAGCCTTTGCAGACTTCCCCCTTATCTCAGTGCTTTTGACAGACATGCAGTTTAGCCACTCAGTGCAGACTCCTAAATAACTACATGGGAGTGAGCATATTATTATCTATATGACACACATGAACTAGTACTGTCTAACTGTGAAAAACTTTCAAAATGCTCTGAGCTAAGAGGCGGTTTTCAACAGTTTAGAAATCAGTTTGAGCCTACCTAGGTTTAGCTTTTGAAAAATACCACCAAGGGAACAAAGCAAATTTAGTGATAAAAGTCAATTGGAAAGTTGTTTAAATTTTCATGCCCTATCTGAATCATGAAAGATTAATTTTGACTAGACTGCTCCTTTAATAACCCATATATTCAATGATACTGTGTTGCTGGTTCTAAATAGCAAATAAGCACTTAACATTTTAATGTTTATATTTAGAGCATCAAGATGTTAACTCTTAAACATAAAGCAAATGTATTAACTAAAATTACAAATATTTTTTTTTTTTAAACTCTATAAAATAAACAAGAGCTGTTTAAGAACCAGTTTAAAAAAAAAAAAAATTGTAACCGTTCCCGAGTCACATACATGGACACTGTGTAATGCGCCATCTGTTGGTTGAAAGTTCCTTGACATGTGTAACACAACTCCATCTATTGGTAGCATATTCATCACAAAAATGTGTACTGGGGAAATATACTCATTTGCATATATTTTGCATAGAGTGACAATTCAATGTATGGTTGTGAGTTTTATCGTTTATCCCTCCCCCTTCTTTTCGTTAGAGTTATATTTTATTATTATGTTGTTTTCTATATGTTTTCTTTATATTTATGTTTTATGTGGCATGTCACCCTAAATTAAATGGGGTATTTTTAGAGTCTAGTACAGAGTGATATAAAACACATTGAGTAGCTCTTTTTGAAACTGGTTGTTTAGCCTGGCTCAATCAGGTAGTTCTGTAGCAGTCTTTGGAATTGCTACATGGCTACAGTTAAGTATACAATTCTTTTTAAAGCTGCAGTGTGGCTATTATATATTGTAGTACTATTACTGCCTGAAAAAGTACACATTAATTGAATGCATATTTGAAATGTTATATAAAAAATTTAATGGAACAACATTTGTAATATGCTGTGTTGAGAACAAATTGGCCATCATGAGGTACAAAGAGCTTGTCACTGGGGCAGTACCCTTAAAAGGCCAAATTTGCACCATTTTTGAAGGGTACAATATGGTACCATAGTACTGAGGTCCAATCTAGTCACCAAAGATACATATTTGCATTTGAAAGGTACAATCTGCAAGGGTACCAATTTCTACCCGTTTTAAAGGGTACAGCAGGTGTACATTTGAGGGTACTGCCCCAGTGACAAGCTGTTGTACCCCTAAAGGTACAATTGTTGCACATTTTTTCTGACAGTGTATGATGTTGGACAATGAAAAGATATCTCAAACTTCAACATATAGTTAAGAAAAAAAGATCAGGGCATTTTTTAGGTTGATATAATATTTTGATTAGGTTAATAGATATTTTCTTTAAACAGACAGTAAATTAAAACTTTTGTGATTCAAATACAGCATGCAATTTTAAAGAACTTTTACATTTTTCTTTAGCACACTATTGCCCAAATTACAAGTGGAGCACTATTGTGGGCATGCGCTAAGAAGAATTACCAGAGAATGTTAAGCGTGGCCATCATCTCTTTAGCTCGCCATATACTTAAACTTTCAATAGAGAGCATGCCTGTGCTAAGCATCTTTTTCATTACAAATTGTTATATTTCATAGTGTTTGACTGGGAAGGGCTCAAATTTGTGTATATATATATATATATATATATATATATATATATATATATATATGTGTGTGTGTTTATATTTGTATATGAACAGCTAGCCCTCAGTTTAAGCCGGGGTTAGGTTCCAGAAGGAATGGTTGTAAATTGAAACCGTCGTAAATTGAAACCCAGTTTATAATGTAAGTCAATGGGAAGTGAGGGAGATAAGTTCCAGGCCCCTCTCAAAATTGTCATAAGTAACACCTAATACATTATTTTTAAAGCTTTGAAATGAAGACATGCTAAACAGCATTATAAACCTAATAAAATAATCACACAACACAGAATATATAATTAAACTAAGTTAAATGAACAAAAACATTTGCTAAACAGCATTATAAACCTAATAAAATAATCACACAACACAGACTTCACTTGCATTTTTCTGCAAACAGTTCTTTCTATGCATTCCAATCTGGACTGATTTATAGACAGGAAGATCTTGTTCCTTTGAAATCTGCTCGATAGCTGAGCTCTGGTTAAACTGATTAATTTCAGCTTGCTTGGCTTTGCTGCAACACAAGCGGACAGCTCCATCTACTGGCTATTTTAATAAATGCACTGCTTCTCAATGCTTTTCAATAGCAGTCACATGACTGGGAAAAAAGGTTGTTATTCTGAAACGGTGTAAATTGAACCGTTGTAAAACGAGGGTCACCTGTATATCTACAGTACATATGTCTATATATGTGTATGTATTTGTATGTATGTATTTGCACACATAAATACATACATACACATATATATATATATATATATATATATATATATATATATATATAAACCTTTAAGTCCTTACCAGTTAAACATTTCTTCAGAGTTAAGAATAATGCTATTTCAACTATTTCTTAATGCATCTCTTGCTTTAGTGCACTTGTGAAAGCAAGAACATGGTTTTGTAGTATGACCCTTTAAAGTCTATGAGGAGAAAGAGTTAAAGGAGCCACACAATGTCTGACCTCCAGATGTTGGTTTCACTTGAGCAGTTAGCAGTGATATTTTTGTGCTCCACTTGTAATGTAGCCCAATTAAAGCAATGTTTGTAGTTATTTTATACACTGTTACAAAAATTGTTGCCATAGAGTGCCAAAGACACAATTACACTCCTGAGCCTACCTTTGTTTACTTTTTAACAACGGGCAACAGAAGAACAAAGCAAATTTGATAATAGAATTAAATCAGAAAAAATAAAGGGACATAAAAAACACAAAACGTTTCATGATTCAGATAGATCATGCAAAACAACTTTCTAATTTACTTCCATTATCTAATTTGTTTCATTCTCTTAATATCATTTGTTGAAGTTGTTGTAATGCACTACTGGGAGTTAGCTGAAAGTCAATGACAAGATGCATATATGTGCATCCACCAGTCAGCAGCTTCTGAGCCTACCTAGGTATACTTTTCAACAAAAGATACAAATAGAAGGAAACAAATTAGATAATAGAAATAAATTGAAAAGATATTTAAAATTGCATGCTCTATCTGAATCATGAAAGAAAAAAACATGGGGGCCGATTTACTAATTTGCGGGCGGACATGACCAGCTTTAGCAGATCATCTCCGCCGCACATCGAGCATACGCTGTCGGTTTTTATCATTGCACAAGTATTTCTAGGGAAATGCTTGTGCAATGCTGCCCCCCGCACATTCACGGCCAATCGGCTGTTAGCAGGGGGTGTCAATCAACCTGATTGTACCCGTACCGCTGGGTCCGAAGCAGCATCCGCTACTTCATAAATCGACCCCATGGGGTTTATGTCCCTTTAAATTGCATGCTCTATCTAAATCAAGATAGTTTAATTTTGACTTTAGTGTCCCTTTATTTACAATTATAGAAATATCACTAAAACAGTAGAGTAGTTTATATATATATATATATATATATATATATATATATATATATATATACAGTATATATACTGTATATATTCTGTATACACAGTGATAATGGGCAGCCGGTATGTGGGTAACTGTGCATAAACAGGGCTAATCAGAAGAAGGTAGGAGAGGAATATATATTCTGTATACACAGTGATAATGGGCAACCGGTATGTAGGTAACTGTGCATGCACAGGGCTAATCAGCAGAAGGTAGGAGAGGAATATATATTCTGTATACACAGTGATAATGGGCAACCGGTGTGTAGGTAACTGTGCATACACAGGGCTAATCAGCAGAAGGTAGGAGAGGAATATATATTCTGTATACACAGTGGTAATGGGCAGCTGGTATGTAAGTAACTGTGCATACACAGGGCTAATCAGCAAAAGGTAGGAGATGAATATATATTCTGTATACACAGTGGTAATGGGCAGCTGGTATGTAGGTACCTGTGCATACACAGGGCTAATAAGCAGAAGGTAGGAGAGGAATTCATATTCTGTATACACAGTGGTAATGGGCAGCTGGTATGTAGGTAACTGTGCGTACACAGGTCTAATCAGCAAAAGGTAGGAGATTAATTAATATTCTGTATACACAGTGGTAATGGGCAGCTGGTATGTAGGTAACTGTGCATACACAGGGCTAATCAGCAGAAGGTAGGAGAGGAATTTATATTCTGTATGCACAGTGGTAATGGGCAGCTGGTATGTAGGTAACTGTGCATACACAGGGCTAATCAGCAGAAGGTAGGAGAGGAATTCATATTCTGTATACACAGTGGTAATGGGCAGCTGGTATGTAGGTAACTGTGCGTACACAGGTCTAATCAGCAAAAGGTAGGAGATTAATTAATATTCTGTATACACAGTGGTAATGGGCAGCTGGTATGTAGGTAACTGTGCATACACAGGGCTAATCAGCAGAAGGTAGGAGAGGAATTTATATTCTGTATGCACAGTGGTAATGGGCAGCTGGTATGTAGGTAACTGTGCATACACAGGGCTAATAACCAGAAGGTAGGAGAGGAATTCATATTCTGTATACACAGTGGTAATGGGCAGCTGGTATGTAGGTAACTGTGCGTACACAGGTCTAATCAGCAAAAGGTAGGAGATTAATTAATATTCTGTATACACAGTGGTAATGGGCAGCTGGTATGTAGGTAACTGTGCATACACAGGGCTAATCAGCAGAAGGTAGGAGAGGAATTTATATTCTGTATGCACAGTGGTAATGGGCAGCTGGTATGTAGGTAACTGTGCATACACAGGGCTAATCAGCAGAAGGTAGGAGAGGAATTCATATTCTGTATACACAGTGGTAATGGGCAGCTGGTATGTAGGTAACTGTGCGTACACAGGTCTAATCAGCAAAAGGTAGGAGATTAATTAATATTCTGTATACACAGTGGTAATGGGCAGCTGGTATGTAGGTAACTGTGCATACACAGGGCTAATCAGCAGAAGGTAGGAGAGGAATTTATATTCTGTATGCACAGTGGTAATGGGCAGCTGGTATGTAGGTAACTGTGCATACACAGGGCTAATAACCAGAAGGTAGGAGAGGAATTCATATTCTGTATACACAGTGGTAATGGGCAGCTGGTATGTAGGTAACTGTGCGTACACAGGTCTAATCAGCAAAAGGTAGGAGATTAATTAATATTCTGTATACACAGTGGTAATGGGCAGCTGGTATGTAGGTAACTGTGCATACACTGGGCTAATCAGCAGAAGGTAGGAGAGGAATTTATATTCTGTATGCACAGTGGTAATGGGCAGCTGGTATTAGGTAACTGTGCATACACTGGGCTAATCAGCAGAAGGTAGGTCGAGGAAAATATATTCTGTATACACAGTGATAATGGGCAGCTGGTATGTAGGTAACTGTGCATACACAGGGCTAATCAGCAGAAGGTAGGAGAGGAATTCATATT
This sequence comes from Bombina bombina, assembly GCF_027579735.1. Classification (NCBI taxonomy): domain Eukaryota; kingdom Metazoa; phylum Chordata; class Amphibia; order Anura; family Bombinatoridae; genus Bombina; species Bombina bombina. Next base: position 413,520,896 of record NC_069502.1, read on the forward strand.
CTGTATACACAGTGGTAATGGGTAACTGGTATGTAGGTAACTGTGCATACACAGGGCTAATCAGCAGAAGGTGGGAGAGGAATATATATTCTGTATACACAGTGGTAATGGGCAGCTGGTATGTAGGTACCTGTGCATACACAGGGCTAATCAGCAGAAGGTAGGAGAGGAATATATATTGTGTATACACAGTGGTAATGTGCAGAAGGTATGTAGGTAACTGTGCATGCAATAGGCTAATCAACAGAAGGTAGCTAGAGGAATACATATTCTGTATACACAGTGATAATGGGCAGCAGGTATGTAGGTAACTGCATACACAGGGCTAATCAGCAGAATGTAGGTTGAGGAATATATATTCTGTATACACAGTGGTAATGCGCAGCAGATGTGTAGGTAACTGTGCATACACAGGGCTAATCAGCAGAAGGTAGGAGAGGAATTAATATTCTGTATACACAGTGGTAATGGGCAGCTGGTATGTAGGTAACTGTGCATACACAGGGCTAATCAGCAGAAGGTGGTAATGGGCAGCTGGTATGTAGGTAACTGTGCATACACAGGGCTAATCAGCAGAAGGTAGGAGAGGAAAATATATTCTGTATACACAGTGGTAATGTGCAGATGGTATGTAGGTAACTGTGCAATTTTCTGTTTTATATTCTCCATGTAATGATATGGTCAGCAGTAGGTAGCTTCATATATAATTTTCTACATGGATGGACAAAAGTAAAACCTCAATACAAATTATACAAAAAGTATACAGATTGCCTTTTTTTCTTTGAATATTGATATAATTTTTTTACATTTTTTTTTTTAAAGTGCCGCCCAGTTGTCAGGTTGTGTAAAAATGTTTTTATCTACACATATAGACATATATATAAGTGCCCTTTGCAGTTAAATAGAGGAAAACATAAAAAATCATATTAATGCAGAATTCATTTTGAATGTTTTATACTGTGTATTTACTGTAAAGATTTTACATTCCAATGTTCTGCACATAGCAGAATATGTTCTATGTATTTATAAATCTATATATAGTTATAGATATATATTTTAGCAAAAAAAAATCATAATTATATATGAACAAGGCGATAAGCCTGCCCAGAGGGCAGTCTATGTTTAAAAGCTACAACCCCCCAAGCTAAAGTTACAAAAAATAAAATAAAAATAAAATTACAGAAAAAAATAAACAAAAGTATCCAAAATAAAAATGTTAAACCTAAACTAATACCCCTATAAAAATAAAATATTCCCCCAAACTAAAAACACCCCCTAATCTAATACTAAACTACCAATAGCTCTTAAAAGGCCTTTTGTAGGGCATTGCCCTAATGTAAACAGCTCTTTTACCTCTAAAAAATACTAAATCCCCCTAACAGTAAAAAACCCCCACCCACCAAACCCTCCAAAATAAAAAAACTAACACTAAAAAAACATAAACTACCCATTGCCCCTAAAAGGGGCATTTATATAGGCATTGACTTAAAAGGGCATTCAGCTCTTTTACTGCCCTTAAAAGGGCAATCAGCTCTTTTTCAAGCCCAAAAAAACATAATCTAAAAAAAACACCCCAAAAATTAAAATAAAAAAGCCTAAACCTAAGCCCCAAATAGGTACTCACTGTTCCTGAAGTCCGGCGGAGAAGTTCTTCTTCCAGACGGATGCATCGTCTTTGATCTTCATCTGGAGTAAAGGCGTAGCGGAGCGAAGGTGCGGAGCTGTGTTCCCGATGCCTGAATACTCAGCGGCGGTCCTAAATGGCGCGGTGGAGGCGTTCCTCGTCGTAATGGAGGCTCCACTTCATCCGATGTCCGTTGTAGACTGAAGATTGAATGCAAGGTACCGCAATCAAGTTGGGGTACCTTGCATTCCTATTGGCTGAAATGTTGAAATCAGCCAATAGGATTAGAGCTACTGAAATCCTATTGACTGTTCAAATCAGCTAATAAGATTTCATTAGCTCTCACCCTCCTGGCTGATTTTATATCAAATATTAAATATCATCCAATAGGAATGCAAGGTACCCCAATAAATAAGGGGTACTTTGCATTTAATCTTCAGTGTGCAGTGGACGATCGCATGAAGAGGAACCTCCACGCCGCCGAGGACCGCCACCAAGGATCACCACATCTCGGAAGACCGCTCCACACCTCCACTCCATGCCGATGAATGAAGATAGAAGATGAGGGACCCACCTGGAAGAAGACCTTCTCCGCTGGACTTCATGAACCGTGAGTACCTATTTGGGCAATTGAAAAAGAGCTGAATGCCCTTTTAAGGGCAGTAAAAGAGAGGAACGCCCTTTTAAGGGTAATGCCAATACAAATGCCCCTTTAGGGGCAATGGATAGTTTAGGTTTTTTTAGTGTTAGGTTTTTTATTTTGGGGGGTTTGGTGGGTGGGGGGTTTTACTGTTAGGGGGGACTTGGTTTATTTTTAATGTAAAAGAGCTGATTTCTTTAGGGCAATGTACTACAAAAAGCCCTTTTAAGGGCTATTAGTAGTTTATTCTTAGATTAGGGGGTGTTTTTATTTTCGCGGGGCTTTTCTATTTTTATAGGGCTTAGGTTTAATTTTTTTATTTTGGATAATGTGGTTTATTATTTTGTGTAATGTTAGACTTTTTTTCTGTAATGTTAGACTTTTTTTTTATTTGCTGTAATTTTAGATTAGTTTAAACTTAGTTTTCTTTATTTTTAAAGTAATGTTAGTTTTTTTTATTTTAATTGTAATTTAGGATTATTTAAATTTATGTAATGGGGTTAATTTAGGTGTTGTTAGGTTAGGGGGCTTAGTGATTAGTTATTTGTGTTGTGGGGTTTGGCGGTTTAGGGGGTTAATAGATTTATTAACGGACAGATTACGAGTTTTGCGTTATGAGCGGCTCGTTAATAACTTGCAAGTTATTTCCACCGCTCACCTTTAATAGCGCTGTTATTACAGGTTTGCAAAAAACCTGCGTCAGCAGGCAATATGGCAGCGTTGAGCTCCATACCGCACACAAATACCAGCGCTGCTTTGAGCTGGTTTTACGTGCTTGTGCACAATTTCCCCATAGACATCAATGGGGAGAGCCAGCTAAAAAAAAGCCTAACACCTGCAATAATGGAGTTTAAAGCTCCGTAAAGCAGCCCCATTGATTCCTATGGGGAAAGAAAATGTATGTTTATACCTAACACCCTAACATAAACCCCCAGTTTTAAAACCCATAATCTGCCGCCCGACATCGCCCCCACCTGCATTACACTTATTAACCCCTAATCTGCCACCCCCAATGTCGCCGCCACCTACCTACACTTATTAACCCCTAATCTTCCACCCCCGACATCGCCGCCACCTACTTACACTTATTAACCCCTAATCTGCCGCCCCCAATGTCGCCACCACTACTATACTAAAGTTATTAAGCCTCCCACATCACTAACACTAAATAAATATATTAACCCCTAAACCTAACCCTAAGTCTAACCCTAACACTCCTAACTTTAATATAATTAAAATAAATCTAAATACAAATTACTATTATTACCTAAATAATTCCTATTTAAGACTAAATACTTACCTATAAAATAAAACCTAAGCTAGCTACAATATAACTAATAGTTACATTGTAGCTATCTTACGGCCAGATTATGAGTTTTGCGTTATGAGCGGTTCGGTAATAATTTGCAAGTTATTTCCAGCGTTCACCTTTAATAGCGCTGCTATTACAGGTTTGCAAAAACCCGGCGTTATCTAAGTAAATTAAGACAGCTCTTATTCCTAAAAAGGAACCTGAACCATCAGGTATCTGTGGCGCTAAAAAGGAGCTAAAAACCCACTAATTATATGGCCCTTTTAAATTAGAATGGACTTTTATCAAGGAATTTAATATTATAAAATAAAAATTGTATAGGATGCCAACTAAGTAATATTCTCAGATGAAGACAATAATATGGCTATAAAAATAATAAGTTTTAATATAAGCAGATAAAATAGTGCACAAAAAAAAATCAAATATGAATGACTCCATTAAAATACTGCATATACAGATACACAGAAAAATATTGCAATGCAAAATTATAAATAAATGGATAAATCCATCAATTCATATGTATAAAAACACAAGTTAAAACATAAATACATCCAACAATTTCATATATATAAAAACAATAAATATAAACAAGTGTAAGGTGCCGGTGGGTATTAGGAGCTTCAGGGATCGTTTAACAAATGTGTAGCAAACAATTGTGCTCCTTAGAACAAATCGCTCTTGCTACCCCCTTAGAACAGCAACAGAGTCTCTAAGACATATTTCACACAGGATTTGAGTCCTAAAGTAAAGACAAGAAAAAACTTGTCACCAGCAAGATAAGTTCAATAAACAAGGTGTCCAAAATTACTTACACCGGAAGGTGTCTGTGTTTGTTGCTCAAAAGTTGGTAGGGAGCATATCACGCTCAAAGCATCCGTCTCCCTTAGGTTTCCGCAATCGGCGGTTTCGGCAATTCAGTTAAACAGCTGTGATCCACGCTGTAACTACGGATAGCTGGAATTGTCAGATTTAGGAGCAACGCGTTTCGCTTTCAACAGCCTTTCTCAAGATCTAACTTGCCATTGCCCATAAGCTCTTAATATAGGGATAGAGCAAAGCATATTTAAAGGACCAAATTGGTAAATTTATCTCAATAGTAAGAGTTAATACGAATAATGGGCATGAATAGAATGTTAAATGTTTTATTTAATCCAATCAGGTAAAATGACATACTGATAATGTTGGGATTAGGAGAGAAGAAAATATGAAGAGAAGTTATGAAAGCTTAATCCCCATAATAGTTACTCAGGACAAAAGCGCACACTCTTATTGTACCCAAATGTTAGCCATATTTTATACTTTAAGGTTGGGGGCAAAGTGACACAATCAACAAATAATATAATGATGATATCTAAAATACATTTAATACTTTTATAATAAAACTAATTTCAAAACTTTATATTAAAATTAGTATTGATAACTTCATACATAATACATAAAACATATATAAAATGTTATAGTGAAAAATGATTATTCATATAACACATTATATTAGAAAAAATGCATACCATATATTATATTAAAAACGCATATAGTACATTATATTAAAAATGACAAAAAGACAAAAAAATCTATCCACCAAGATTTTACTTGTACTAAACTATTCTGTGAGAAAACAACCCAAATCTAATTCTTGGTTAAGTCCTTTAGGTGTTAGGGTTTTCATTTCAAAGATCCACTTACTCTCTAATTTTAATAGGTTATTGTGTATATCAGTCCCCCTCCAATTCTTTTGAATTTTTGCTATTCCTGTGTACCTTATATTATAATAGTTTTAATTTGCATTATTACATCCCTTAAAATGTTTTAGTATAGGGAGATCTTTATTTATTTCCTGGTCGCAGTGTTCAATAGACAAGATATGCTCCCTAATTCTATCTCTTAGGGGTCTTTCCGATTCCACTATGTATTGTAGGCCACACCTACACTCTAAAAGGTATACCACATTCTTATCCTGGTATTTTATTTGTTGTTTTATCTTATATTTCTTTCCTGTCACATTCGATTTTCTTTCTTTCTTTTTTTTCTGCATGTTTACATGCTTTGCATGTTAAACATGGGGAAAAAAACATTAATGGTCTTTCCCATAAGGTCTTGATCTCTATTTATTTTCTTTTTTATTTCAGTGGGTGCCAGAATAGATTTCAAATTTTGGGATCTTTTATATACTATATTTGGGTATTTTGGTATAAGATCTCCTATTCTATCGTCACTTTTGAGTATTGGCCAGTATTTCCTAATGATTTTTTCAATAATCTGGCTATTTTGACTATATTTTGTAATGAAGGGGATGAATAGTTTATTCTCATCTTTATTTTTACATTGTATGGGTCGCTTAGTAATTAATTATTTTCTATCGCGTGTCCTTATATCTTCCTTGATAGTTTCAATTTTTATTTCCTCATAACCTCTTGCTACAAATTTCTCTTTCAAAATGTTAGCTTGGATATACTAATCCACATCATTATTGCAATTTTTTCTAATTCTTAATATTTGCCACTTTGGTATATTTTCTTTCCACTTTTTGTGGTGGCAACTCGTTTGGTGGATGTAATTATTTGCATCAACAGTTTTAAAACCCGGCGTTAGCAGGCAATATGGAAGCGTTGAGCTCCATACTGCACACAAATACCAGCACTGCTTTGAGCTGGTTTTACATGCTCATGCACGATTTCCCCATAGACATCAATGGGGAGAGCCGGCTAAAAAAAAGCCTAACACCTACAATAAAGGAGAGTAAAGCTCTGTAACGCAGCCCCATTGATTCCTATGGGGAAAGAAAAGTTATGTTTACACCTAACACCCTAACATAAACCCAGAGTCTAAACACCCCTAATCTGCCACCCCGACATCGCCAACACCTACATTACACCTAATCTGCTGCCCCCAACATCGTTGCCACCTACATTACACTTATTAACCACTAGTCTGCCGCCCCTAACATCGCTGCCACCTACATTACAGTTATTAACCCCTAATCTGCTGCCCCCGGCATCGCCGCCACCTACCTACATTTATTAACCCCTAATCTGCTGCCCCCAATGTCGTCGCTACCTACCTACACTTATTAACCTCTAATCTACCGCCTCCAACTTCGCCTCCACTATACTAAAGTTATTAACCCCTAAACCTAACCCTAAGTCTAACCCTAACCCTAACGTAACCCTAACACCCCTAACTTTAATATAATTAAAATAAATCTAAATTAAAAAAAAAATTACTATCATTAACTAAATAATTCCTATTTAAAACTAAATACTTACCTATAAAATAAAACCTAACCTAGCTAAAATATAACTAATAGTTATAGTGTAGCTATCTTTAGGTTTTATTTTTATTTCACAGCTAAGTTTGTATTTATTTTAACTAGGTAGACTAGTTAGTAAATAGTTATTAACTATTTACTAACTATCTAGTTACAATAAATACAAATTTACTTGTAAAATAAAACCTAACCTGTCTTACACTAACCCCTAACACTACATTAAAATTAAATAAATTACATTAATTAAATACAATTAACTAAATTACAAAGAAAAACAAAACTAAATTACACAAAATAAAAAAGAAATGATCGAATATTTAAACTAATTACACCTAATCTAATAAATAGCCCTATCAAAATTAAAAAAAAAAAAACTAGCCTACACTAAACTGCCAATAGTTACATTGTAGCTAGCTTAGGTTTTATTTTTATTTCACAGGCAAGTTTGTATTTATTTTAACTAGGTAGACTAGTTAGTAAATAGCTATTAACTATTTACTAACTACCTAGTTAAAATAAATACAAATGTACCTGTAAAATAAAACCTAACCTGTCTTACACTAACACTTAACGTTACACTACAATTAAATCAATTGCATTAATTAAATACAATTAACTAAATTACAAAAAAAATAAACACTAAATTACACAAAAAAAAAAAATTCAAATATTTAAACTAATTACATCAAATCTAATAGCCATATCAAAATAAAAAAGCCCCCCCCCCCAAAAATAAAAAAAAACCCTAGCCTAAACTAAACTGCCAAAGGGCCTTTTGCGGGGCATTACCCCAAAGAAATCAGCTCTTTAACCTGTAAAAAAATACAAACAACCCCCAACAGTAAAACCCACCACCCACACAATCAAACACCCCAAATAAAATCCTATCTAAAAAACCTAAGCTCCCCATTGCCCTGAAAAGGGCATTTGGATGGGCATTGCCCTTAAAAGTGCATTTAACTCTTTTCCATTGCCAAAACCCTAAGCTAAAAATAAAACCCACCCAATAAACCCTTAAAAAAACACTAACCCCCGAAGATCCACTTACAGTTTTTGAAGACCGGACATTCATCCTCATCAAGCCGGGGGAAGTCTTCATCCAAGCGGGCAGAAGTCCTCAATGAAGCTGGGAGAAGTCTTCATCCAAGCGGCAAGAAGTGCTCCTCCAGATGGGCAGAAGTCTTCATCCAGATGGCATCTTCTATCTTCATTCTTCCGATGCGGAGTGGCTCCATCTTCAGGACATCCGGCGCGGAGCATCCTCTTCTGTCGACGGCTACTGAAGAATGAATGTTCCTTTAAGGGACGTCATCCAAGATGGCGTCCCTTGAATTACGATTGGCTGATAGAATTCTATCAGGCAATCAGAATTAAAGTTGAAAAAATCCTATTGGCATGTTCCAATCAGCCAATAGAATGCAAGCTCAATCCTATTGGCTGATTGGATCAGCCAATAGGATTGAAGCTCAATCCTACTGGATGATTGCATCAGCCAAAAAGATTTTTTCAACTTTAATTCCGATTGGCTGATAGAATTCTATCAGCCAATCGGAATTCAAGGGACGCCATCTTGGATGACGTAATTTTAAGGAACCTTCATTCTTCAAGATCTAGCGAAAGAAGAGGATGCTCAGTTCCAGATGTCTTGAAGATAGAGCCACTCCACGTCGGAAGGATGAAGATAGAAGATGCCGTCTGGATGAAGACTTCTGCCCGCCTCGAGGACAACTTCTTGCCGCTTGGATGAAGACTTCTCCCGGCTTCGTTGAGGACTTCTGCCCGCTTGGATGAAGACTTCTCCCAGCTTGATGAAGATGGATGTCCACTCTTCAAAAACTGTAAGTGGATCTTCGGGGGTTAGTGTTTTTTTTGGGTGGGTTTTATTTTTAGCTTAGGGTTTGGGCAATGGAAAAGAGCTAAATGCACTTTTAAGGGCAATGCCCATCCAAATGCCCTTTTCAGGGCAATGGGGAGCTTAGGTTTTTTAGATAGGATTTTATTTGGGGTGTTTGATTGTGTGGGTGGTGGGTTTTACTGTTGGGGGTTGTTTGTATTTTTTTTACAGGTTAAAGAGCTAATTTCTATGGGGCAATGCCCCGCAAAAGGCCCTTTTAAGGGCTATTGGCAGTTTAGTATAGGCTAGGTTTTTTTTTTATTTTGGGGGGGTTTATTTTGATATGACTATTAGATTAGATGTAATTAGTTTAAATATTTGATAATTCCTTTTTTATTTTGTGTAATTTAGTGTTTAGTGTAACTAGTCTACCTAGTTAAAATAAATAGAAACTTGCCTGTGAAATAAAAATAAAACCTAAGCTAGCTACAATGTAACTATTAGTTATTTTCCAACTAGTTTACGGCTAGATTACGAGTTTTTGTCAGTAAGGCTTGCGGTGCTAACGGGCAGTTTTCCCTCACCGCTCACCTACAGACAATGCTGGTATTACAGGTTTTTACAAACCCGGCGTTAGCCGCAGAAAAGTGAGCGAAGAGCAAAATTTAGCTCCACATCTCACCTCAATACCAGCGCTGCTTACGGTAGCGGTGAGCAGGCTAAACGTGCTCGTGCATGATTTTCCCATAGGGATCAATGGGGCTGAGCCGGCTGAAAAAAACCTAACACCTGCAAAAAAGCAGCGTTCAGCTCCTAACGCAACCCCATTGATTCCTATGGGAAAATACTTTTTATGTCTACACCTAACACCCTAACATGAACCCCCGAGTCTAAACACCCCTAATATTAAACTTATTAACCCCTAATCTGCTGCCCCCAACCTCGCCGACACCTGTTTTATATTATTAACCCCTAATCTGCCGCTCCGGACACTGCCACCACCTACATTATACTTATGAACCCCTAATCTGCTGCCCCCAACATCGCCGACACCTACATTATATTTATTAACCCCTAATCTGCCACCCCCAATGTCGCCGCAACCTAACTACATTTATTAACCCCTAATATGCAGCCCACAAACCCTAAGATAGCTACAATTTAACTAACAGTTACAATGTATCTATCTTAGGTTTTATTTTTATTTTACAGGCAAGTTTGTATTTATTTTAACTAGGTACAATAGTTATTAAATAGTTATTAACTATTTAATAACTACCTAGCTAAAATAAATACAAAAGTACCTGTAAAATAAAACCTTAGCTAAATTACAATTACACCTAACACTACACTATAAATGAATTAATTATCTAAATTAAATTAAATTAATTACAATTAAATAAAATAAACTAAAGTACAAAAACAAACAAACACTACATTATAGAAAATAATAAAATAATTACAAGTTTTTAAAACTAATTACACCTAATCTATTCCCCCTAATAAAATAAAAAAGCCCCCCAAAATAATAAAAATCCCTACCCTATACTAAATTACAAATAGCCCTTAAAAGGGCTTTTTGCGGGGCATTGCCCCAAAGTAATCAGCTCTTTTACCTGTAAAAAAAAAAATACAATATCCCCCCAAAATTAAAACCCACCACCCACACACCCAACCCTACTCTAAAACCCACCCAATCCCCTCTTAATAAAACCTAACACTAACCCCTTGAAGATCACCCTACCTTGAGACGTCTCACCCAGCCGGGCCGAAGTCCTCCATGAAGCCGGGCAGAAGTGGTCCTCCAGACGGGCAAAAGTCTTCATCCAGGCGGTATCTTCTATCTTCATCCATCCGGAGCGGAGCGGGTCCATCTTCAAGACATCCGACGCGGAGCATCCTCTTCCAACGAAATACAACTGAAGAATGAAGGTTCCTTTAAATGACGTCATCCAAGATGGCGTCCTTTGAATTCCGATTGGCTGATAGAATTCTATCAGCCAATCGGAATTAAGGTAGAAAAAAAATCGTATTGGCTGATGCAATCAGCCAATAGGATTGACGTTCAATCCTATTGGCTGATCCAATCAGCCAATAGGATTCAGCTTGCATTCTATTGGCTGATGCGGAAAAAAAGTGAGTGGTACACCTGTACCTGCCAGACTCGTAATACCAGCGGGCGTTAAAAAGCAGTGTTGGGACCTCTCAATGCTGCTTTTTAACCCTAACGCAAGACTCATAATCTAGGCATTAGGGTTTATTTTATAGGTAAGTATTTAGTTTTAAATAAGTATTATTTAGTTAATGATAGTAATTTTTATTTAGATTTATTTCAATTATATTAAAGTTAGTGGGTGTTAGGGTTAGGTTTAGGGGTTAATAACTTTAGTATAGTGGCGGCGGTGAAGTTGGGGATTGGGGGTTAATAATATTTAACTAGTGTTTGCGATGCAGGAGTGTGGCAGTTTAGGTGTTAATATGTTTATTATAGTGGCGACGATGTCCATAGCGGCAGATTAGGGGTTAATAATTTTATTTTAGTGTTTGCTATGCGGGAGGGCCTCGGTTTAGGGGTTAATTGGTAGTTTATGGGTGTTAGTGTACTTTGTAACACTTTAGTTATGAGTTTTATGCTACAGATTTGTAACGTAAAACTCATAACTACTGACTTTAGATGGCGGTACGAATCTTGACGGTATAGGCTGTACCGCTCACTTTTTGGCCTCTCAGGCAAAACTCATAATACGGGCGCGATGGGAGTCCCATTGACTCGTAATAGCAGCGGTAGTGAAAAAGCAGGGTTATGATGCTTTTTCACTCAGAATGCAAAACTCGTAATCTTCCCGTTAGGTTTTATTTTTATTTTACAGGTAAGTTTGTATTTATTTTTTCTAGGTAGACTAGTTAGTAAATAGTTATTAACTATTTACTAACTATCTAGTTAAAATAAATACAAATTTACCTGTAAAATAAAACCTAACCTGAGTTACACTAACATGCAATCAGCCAATAGGATTGAGTTGTTGGTCTGTTGAGAAAGGGCTGATTGCTGGCCTGAAACGTTTCTTCTGTTTGTATCCCACATTGCAAAATAAAAGATTTTTGGATTTGCACCAGCTGTAACATCTTTGTCTTCATATATTTACATTGGGCTTGGTAAGCCTGCTCCGTGCTGTGCTAAGTGGAAAGTGAGTGCTGTATTTATGATACATTGTTTCACTGTTATATAAAAAGCAGCAGTCTGTTCAAACAAGGGTTTTGTCAGGGACTTTCCCAGGGGGGTGTGTGGTTCAGTCCCTCTGGTCTCAGTGAACATCTTTGGCATACCTCCACATGGGACGCCGAGACCCATCTGCTCCTGCTCCTGCTGCAAGCTTCCCTAGGCTCAGGCAGCCACACGCTGACAGGATTTAAAAGGGCCATGTCCTAATTACTGGAACTCCCAACTGGAGAACTAAGGTGTGGGAGTTCCTATTAAAGCCTCACTCTGCCCTTCACTCTGGCCTGAGTTATTGCTTTACCTACCTTGTTCCTGGCTTCAGAGATCAACCATACTTACCTAATACCTGTGGATGCTCACCTTGTTCCTGAGACCAAGCATACTTACCTTGCTCCATAGACTAAGAATACTTACCTGATACCTGTGCATGCTCACCTTGTTCCAGAGACTAAGCATACCTAGCTGATACCTGTGTATGCTCACCTTACTCTTGAGACCAAGCATACTTACTTTATACCTGCTTATCCTTACCTTATTCCAGAGACCAAGTATACTTACCTTGTACCTGCCTATACCCCCCTGGTTCCTGAAAGCCAAGCAGACTTCCCTGATACCTGTGTATGCCCACCTTATTCCTAAAGCTGCATCTATCTGGTATCCTGTGACAGTTTCACCTACAAAACCTGCTGAGAAACATGTGTCTGCTTTCCTCTCACTAGCTGTACCTGCCGTACCTACCAGGTATTTTGGGACAACCTCACTCTTAACAGTGCCAATTGGGCTTTGTTACTGCAAACTACTTATTCTTAACCTTGTGCTCTGCTTTGGACCTATGTTCAAACTTGCTATTTCTGTGATCTTCAATCTGAACTACAAACTGTTCTTTTGATTATTGAGTAGGGATTGGCGAATGTGTAAATTTTCGAATTTCGAATGTTAGAACGAATGTTATTACCGAAATTCAAATTATAAATCCGAATGTTGATAAGAACGAATGTTCTTAAAAATTCTATAATCGAATGCTATTTACAGTTTTCGAATGTCACTTTCGAATTCAAATGTTTATAATTATATCGAATATTTTGAATTTAACATTTTATTTAACAAATACTATTCAGAAGTTCAATAGTTCATGTGGTAGGGAGGGAATCTAGTAAATTAATACATAATAGATACAAATATATCATTTTGAATGTTTCTATATAGAATATTGCAAAATTTGAATATAACATTTAAAGAAAGCATTAGAAATACTATTACAAACATTTAAATTCAAATTTTTTGAATTTGAATATTGCATAATTTGAATATTACATTTAAAGAAAGCATTAGAAATACTATTACAAATCTAAATTCAAATTTTTCGAAAATAATATTTTCGAATGTAATCATAAAATTCGAAACCGAACATTCGAAAATCGAATGCTAGAATGTTATGTATATATTCGAAATTCGATTCGAACGAACGAATGTGTTAAAATTCGTGCCGTTTTTTTAATGTTGCGAAACATTCGCCCATCCCTATTATTGAGTAGTAAAGCTTTAAAAAACACATTGTTCTGTGTATTTGTTCCTGCATTATGAGTTCCACACACCCTAACATCCTCAAAGGGTTGATCATAGTCTTGCAGTTGTTTTCGGCAGGTAATGATTTCTGTACCTTGGCCAGTATTGTCAGCGTGTTTTTCTTTTGATCACAAATCTAAACTACTTCTTCCATTAATAAGCATGAAGCTCAACATTTTTACCTCACAAAAACAACACCAAATTTTAATCTTAATTTTTCAAATCTCTGGATTTTACAATCCAAGAAACAAATGTGCAGGATTAATGGTGATTTCAGGTGGTTTGGTGATTACATCACTGGTTAAAGGTCCTGTATGTTGATTAGTATATAGTGAGGCTAATAGGTGACATGTGGGCAATTAACCTGTTGTGCTCCAAACCCATAGAGTTATGTGTGCATGCCTCTATTAAGGAACTTAAACAGGAACATTATGGATATAGCAGACATGGGTACTTGTTGTGTTAATGTTAATAATATGGTTAATTGTTATGAATGTAAAAGCGCTTATGATAATTTTTAACATTTACTCATTGATAGGATATCCTTTGTATCTATAAGAATGTATATTAATTATCCATTCTTTTGATGATTTTGGAACAGAGATATTTTTTTCACCCAGGTAAATATTAACTACCAAAGAATAAATTCATATTTTAGTTATATATACGTAAAGAGGTGGCTTTAATATTTTGAATTGAAAGGTAGATTCTTGAATGGAATGTTATGCTCAGTATCTTAAGTGCACAATTATATGGGGCGTGCCCAGAAGAATATTTTTCTTTTCTCCCTGGTCACTTCCACTCATAGTTCAGGGCTGAGTGCAATGACATCATTCTTATTATTATTCCCATATTTTTGAAACTGAAGAGGATATTCCAAATCCTGATCATTCTGTGACAATTATTAGTTTACAATTTAAACAAAAAGTCCTATAAAATGGTAAGATTATTGTTTCTTTTATTTTTATATTATATTATTTCTTATGTATAATATCTTTATGAGATATTGTCTCTCTGATTAAGGTTGCAACTGAAAAGTTATCCCATTTATATGAAATACTGATGTGACAATAGCTTCCAGTATATTGTTTTCCATGTGCACAGCCTTTCTATCCTAGATAATACTCCAACGACATAATTGTTCTGTTACTGATTGCTCCCTTCTTCCTGCAATATAAAGATAATCTGCAACACAGACTCATCTATGGTATAATACATGTGAGATTTTAAAGTATATAAAATGCTCTATTGTTTTACTTTATATTAAAGATGCAACCACTTAATCCATAAACATTGAGCCTTACCTAACTTATTGAAAGTCTTTTTTTTTCAATATTAAGGACTAGATTACAAGTGGAGCACTAATTTATTGGGCTCCCGCAAACCAGCCATTACAAGTGCTCGCAGTAGCAATTAGCACTCTGAAAATTAACCAGAGGTCAGACCTCTGGTTAATTTAAAAAAATGTGCCCCAATTGCCCCCAAAAGAAAGTGTGGTGTGCATTAATATAAAAAAACAATGTAGCATTTTTCCCCCCATTAATACTGCAGGAGGACTGAAAAGTGCCTCTACATTGCGGTCTATGGGGACTGTGTATTCCCAGTAAATACATATGTATATGCTTTTATATATATATATATATATATATATATATATATATATATATATATATATATATATATATATATATATTGTAACAATTAGCCTGTGGCCCAGCACTCCAACCAAGGTGGTTTATAGTAGACCTGGGTGCAATCCTCAAAGTGTAGATCTGTATCAAGAAGGGCACTCTCAGGATTTGTAAATTCAAATACAATGACTTTATTCATACATCAACAAAGAATAGTCGACATTTCGGCTCCTATACGGGCCTTCATCAGGACATATTATATCTTCAACTGGCTATATAGCCAAACTCCCAGTTTAGAAAACAAACTTTTTCATTTATAAATAATTGGGTGTTTGGATCAGCAATTTCATTTTGATCTATCAAATAATTTAAGGACACAGTAATATTTCAGTAGTGAAATTAGGTTTATTGGATTAACAGAAAATGTGCAATATGCATCAAAACGAAATTTATGATGTCTCATTTTCATCATAGCCCCTTGAGTATTATGCTGCATACTTTCACATACGATATTCTAAAGACAGAAGATTCATCCACAGCATGTTTGCAATAAACAATTATTTGTAGGGAACACTGCTTTTTCTCCTTGCAGCCAGTATTAAAACTTATATAAGGTGAGATATTACTTGCTTGGGTGCTAATGCTAACATCTGTACATTTGCATCTTTTTTCCCCCAAAGTAACTTTAATCCTATCCATTTAATAATCCTGTGTGCCCCTCTTCAAGTCCCCTCCCATCTCCTCCTATGACACTAATATAGTAACATAGTAGATGAGGTTGAAAGAAGACAGAAGTCCATTGAGTTCAACCTATATATAACTTACTTGATTTCAGCTTACATTAATAAAATTAAAAAGAAATGTATTTAAGATATTTTTAATGTATCTAAGATATCTAAATTCTCCAATCTATTTTTTGGTTTTGTGGACTTTTCTCATTCTGCAATGTTAATTTTTTTAAATTCGTCCCCTAAACTGCACTCCATACTCAAGGTGGGTGTTGGCATGTATTTATATAGTGACAGAATTATGTTTTCCTCCCTTTTATCAATGCCTTTTTTAAAACATGCTAGTATCTTATTAGCCTTATTAGCTGCTGCCCTGCATTGTACGCCCATTCTTATCTTGTTATCTATAAGTACAGCAAAATTCTTAGAGCTAGATTAGGTGTGGCACACTATTGATTGTGCACAAGCGAAATTGGGTTTTCCCAGCCATTTGCATGCAGATTAAATTCCTCTAATATTAATCTGTGATGTAAGTATTTTGACAACCTGCGATCGCACAAGATAACCTATTAATTTTTATAATTAATTTATTTCGACATACTTATAAAATATATTGCTTGTAACCTTGATTCGGAAATTCCAAGCCCTATTTAACTCCTATACCTGTCACAACAAAAGGCCCCGTGTGGCGGCCCACATACTCCAAGCCCCAACCGAAAGAGGAGGTATAGGCCTCCCTAATATAAAGATGTATCATGAGGCAGCGATGATAAGTCATGTTACTGCATGGGGAGGTGATCTTCCTCGATGCCAGCATATGTCACCTTAGAAGATCTGCTCTGGCTTCCCCCGCATTGGCAATCTAAAATCCACATTGCTAATAGTATAATTAAGGGATGTCAAGAGACTTGGGTTAAATTGCGTCACAACAAGCTTATTGCCCCACACCCCTCACTCATACATTTCATACGGGGACTATTACTAGGACTTCCTGACACACACCTCAATACTTAGGCCAGCACAGAGGTAACCTCCTTGAAAGACTTTTACTGCAACAAACAGTTACGACCACACACAGATATGCTGACTCTACTCATGCTAACCCCCAGGTTCCAATTTGATCTATTGAGACTACAGACCTTGATGAAGTCCTGGGGCTTCTTAGAAGACACACTGCGGGACACTACTCCCTGGGAGTCACGATGGGAGACGAGCCTCCAACTATACAAACCCCTTTCAGTACATTATAAGTGCTTAATTGAGGAACTGATCCCCCCCAAAACGATCGACATGGAGGCCTGGGAGAGGGACCTGCAAATGACACACACACACCAGAAACATGGAACAGGGCAATTAGCCTAACGAAAAAAGCTACTCATTGCGTTACTCTCTACGAGCTGTATTTCAAAATAATCACAAGGTAGCACTTGGTACCAACAAAATTACAGAAAATCTTTCCTGATCACTCACCAATGTGCTGGAGAGCTGGGAACCCCCCTCCATGTCTGGTGGACGTGTCCAAAACTGGAAAGCTATTGACGCAAAGTAGAAAAGACCTGTAACGATCTAGATCTATTAGAAGCCCTAACTCCAGCCCTTGCAATATTACACTTAGGAATAGACAGACTTCCCAAATCCAAACAATGCCTACTCTTGTGTATGCTCATCTCCACCAAGTTACTTATCGCTAGAAATTGGAAAAAGAGCCAACCCCCCAGATGACAGGGAGTAGTGGACTGTGTAAACCATATTAAAAATATGGAAAACTATGTCTTTAGAGAATGCAGACAACTAAATTACTACTGCCTTATATGGGAACCATAGGAATCGCTGTGGACCTGTAAAATTCCATAGTCGGGCTGACCAGTCGGATTAGAGTAGTAGCCAACAGATGAGACCCCCTAACCCCCTACCCCTTTTGCTGTACCAGACCGTAGATGATTTCTGACATACGAACCTTAAGCCTCCCCCCCTCTAGACAAGCCAGGTGCGGTAAAATCCGGACAGCCTCACGGTATTAATATATTTAAGTAGAGGGGAGACTTGACATCTCCCCCCACTAGAGTTCCTAATACTGTACTGACGAGGTGCCTTAGCAGACTAAACTGTTATCTCAAAGGTCACACCTTTATTGTTTATTGTGGAACAGTCAGAAGACCCATAGAAAGAAATTATGTAAACAAAAGGTTACCTCTGTAAAAACAAGGTTTTAAGAGAGGAGGTACTTTCCAACCTCCTCTCGCAAAGTTTTTGTATTTTTGAGTACAACTTTATGTCCTTATACTGTGTATTTATTTTCCATTGCATAAGCTGTATGACACATATATAACCTCAATAAAAAATTATTTAAAAAAAAAAAGAAATATATTGCTTGTAGAACATCTTATCCTAATGTCGTTACCAACAAACTTAAAATTAATTTTGATCGAACTTACCTTATACTCAGTACTGTATACTCACACCTCAAATACATCACTTATACACATAATATAAAATATAAAGGGCAAGGGTTAACAAGATAAGATTAAAAATATATTGTTTTGTATAAATACGCCTAGATTTAGAGTTCTGCGTTAGCCGTCAAAAGCAGCGTTAAGGGGTCCTAATGCTGCTTTTGGCCACCCGCTGGTATTTAGAGTCGGCCAGGTAAAGGTGTACCGCTCACTTTCAAGCCACGACTTTTCCATACCGCAGATCCCCTTACGCCAATTGCGTATCCTATCTTTTCAATGGGATCTTCCTAACGCCGGTATTTAGAGTCTTGGCTGAAGTGAGCATTACACCTCTACCGACAAGACTCCTAACGCCCATGGAAAGGCTGTAGTTAAGAGCTTTATGGGCTAACGCCAGTATATAAAGCTCTTAACTACAGTGCTCTAAAGTACACTAACACCCATAAACTACCTATGTACCCCTAAACCGAGGTCCCCCCACATCGCCGCCACTATAATAAATATTTTTAACCCCTAATCTGCCGACCGCACATCGCCGCCACCTACATTATCCCTATGAACCCCTAATCTGCTGCCCCTAACATCGCCGACACCTACATAATATTTATTAACCCCTAATCTGCCCCCCCCCCAATGTCGCCGCCACCTAACTTCAAGTATTAACCCCTAATCTGCCGACCGGACCTCGCCGCTACTATAATAAATGTACTAACCCCTAAAGCTAAGTCTAACCCTAACCCTAACACCCCCCTAAATTAAATATAATTTTAATCTAACAAAATAAATTAACTCTTATTAACTAAAGTATTCCTATTTAAAACTAAATACTTACCTGTAAAATAAACCCTAATATATCTACAATATAACGAATAATTATATTGTAGCTATTTTAGGATTTATATTTATTTTACAGGCAACTTTGTATTTATTTTAACTAGGTACAATAGCTATTAAATAGTTATTAACTATTTAATAGCTACCTAGTTAAAATAATTACAAAATTACCTGTAAAATAAATTCTAACCTAAGTTACAATTAAACCTAACACTACACTATCATTAAATTAATTAAATAAATTAGCTACCAATACCTACAATTAAATACAATTAAATAAACTAAACTAAATTACAAAAAAAAAAAACCCACTAAATTACAGAAAATAAAAAAATATTACAAGAATTTTAAACTAATTACACCTAATCTAAGCCCCTAATAAAATAAAAAAAACCCAATATAATAGAAGTCCCTACCCTATTCTACATTACAAAGTAATCAGCTCTTTTATTAGCCCTTAAAAGGGCTTTTTTCGGGGAATGCCCAAAGTAATCAGCTCTTTTGCCTGTAAAAAAAAAATACAACCCCACACCAACATTAAAACCCACCACCCAC